>NC_139714.1:21982655-22282655 GCF_964188405.1 Protomyctophum parallelum | reverse complement strand
AGATGGAGCCCACTGTCTACAAAGCTGACGGTGTGCTTCACTCACACAGATGGTGACACAACACTACCCCATCAGTGCATCACTACAATTGAAAGTGACATTTAAGTCACCTAGCAATGACCAATCAGATAAAGTGCCACACAGGTGCGGGCACATGACAGACATTTTCGACTAGTCCTCTTTCTCGCTTTCTCTCACTTGGAGATCCTGGTTTTGTGTCACCATACAGAGCATTAAACCTGCAATCCATAAGACCACCTCCAACTACTGCAGTAGTAGCTAATTGTATCGTATACTCTACCAGATTGGTTAAAATTATGTTTTCTTGATTAAGATCAGTTATGGATTGCAGCTTTAAATAAAGAGTGCACTTTTATCAGGAGCACAAAATTAGAACAAATGCTGTCCTTTATATTAAGCTTGTTAAGCTGTGAAACAATGTCTTGTTGTGGTGCAGTCTGCTGCGCCAACATTTTAAAGCTCATACATGCACAGTATGATGAGCATGTTTTCCATCTGCTGGACGAACATAATACAGTCTTAACCATTCCATGTCCTATGGGAGTCATTTTTAGGCGAGTACACCACATGTCTGACTAAAGTACTAAACATTTTATGAAGTGTTGATCAGTGATTTTCCTATGCTCAAATGCAGATATTAGTGTGTATGGAAACATAATGAGGGCATGGAACGCCAAGGGCGTATGTGATTTTATTTTTTTACATGAGAGCTTTTCATTGATTGTAATTATTTAATTAAAACGTTTTTTGTTTTTAAAGCAATCTATACTTTTATACAGAGCAGGAATTTATTTTAAGATATTTATGTTTTATGTTTTTTTATTTATTAAATAACTACAATCAATTAAAAGATCTGTTCAATTCTGAAAATGTCACTTAGGCCCTTTGTGCTCCAAGCCTTGAGGAAAAATACAATGAAATATTTATCGTTCAAGAAAGTCGCATATGCCTACAGTATGCCTCGTATACAGTACCAGCTGGCTGTGACATGCACCGGAAGGGCCCATTATTTCTACTGTGTCAACGTACTGTACTGTGTATATTTGAAGAACATTTAGAACATTTTTGTTATTACTGTGGACAATTTATGAGTGTAAGCCTCACAAAACAAAACTGTTTTTGTGTGCATTTTACATGTGTACATGTCTGTCCCATCCACTGCACCCTAGCGGCTTCTAGCCTACATTATACCGGAGTCACAGTTATACACATCTTATATACTGAAAGCCTAAAGCTGTTTGTTTTTAACATGGTTTTATAGTAATGTAATGCTCATTTGTATATTGCATCTCTGTACTGAGGCCACACACCACAAGAAATCTGAGCGTGTAGCATCTATTCAATTTTTCCATCCCCCGTAACCCATTACAAGTGGGTGAGGCTGTGTAAAGGTGTTTCTGCCTCTAAGTCCGTTTTCAAAAGGGAAATGTGTCCTCTTTCATTTAGTTTGATAGATTTGCAGTTTTGTCATGCCAAATGTGCTTCAATACAGTATGTGTTCCACATAAGAATTGTAAAGGATGCTCCATTAGCGCAGTGGTTCCCAAAGTGGGGTCTGGGGAACCCCAGGGGTCCTCGAGGAAGTTCCAGGGGGTCCCCATGCTAAATGATCATTTGGAACCAAATGGACCCTTATGGGTCAGTAACTCTGAGAGAGAGAGAGTGTACAAAATGGATCCGTTGGGGGAGTGTACGGATTTGTACACTCTCATAAACCCAATTAACATTGGTTTTATAATAAATTGGGGGTCCCGGAGATAGAAATGCCATTAAATGTGGGGCCGTATAGACTAATGCTTGTCAAACTGGGGGGTCCTTGAAATGAAACGGGTTGAGAGCCGTAAAAGTCTTCTCTTATGGGGGTCCCTGGCATATCTTTTCAAATGGGGGGGGGGGGGTCTGTGGGCCAATTAGTGTCAGTTTGGGAACCACTGTTGTAAAGGATGCTCCATTAGTGTCCAGCTCACCAACTGTGTTCTGAGGCCCCTGTTACAAATTTCAATGCAGCGCAACATGTGAGATCTGATGAGCTCTTCAGTGAACCCAGCGTCCCCGTCTGGAAACCCGGCCAGTGTGGGTCACATGGCACCAGTGTGACCACCTGGATTCTAACCCGGGTGTCCTGCATGGGAAACCATAGGGAAATCCCTCTTGCTAAAGGCAATTATATTAGACTACCCTGCTACATAATAACACTTGTTTCACTGGGAGATGCTTATTTAATTGAAATGCCTTTTTTTAATTACCTTAACTGATCAAATTGATTATGTCAATATCATGCCTTTAATGTCTGATTGGACAGAGGGACAATGAATTGTAGCTCTATGCTCCTGTATCACTGTGATGGGAATAATGCCTAACTTATGCTCTGTCGTACGACTGTGTCACAGGGCAAAGTATAAAACAGGCTGAAGAAGGGGATGGACGATGCGGGCGCAATGCCTTTCAATGCAGCGTATTCGTCCGAACTTAGTAGGAGTTGTTCACCCCCCAAAAATACTTATTTTATATCAATTACACACACCCCATGATGCCTTGAATTCATGGAGCTGTTTTTTGTTTTTGTCTCATTCCTATGCCAATAATTTGATGACCGGGTCAACGGTGAGAGAGGTCATAGGGTGAGAAGGAGAGAGACCCGGAGTAGAGTCGCTGCTTCTTCGCCTGGAAAGGAGCCAGCTTAGGTGGTTCGGGCATCTAGTTAGGATGCCACTCGGGCGTCTCCCTAGGGAGGTCCTCGAGGCACGTCCCTCGGGGCAGTTGGAGGAAACACATCGACTCACTGGCCTTGTAACGTCTCGGGATCCCCCAGGAGGAAGTCACTAATGTTGCTCTGGAGGAGAGGGAAGTCTGTAGCTCTCTGGTGGAGCTGTTGCCCCCACGCCCCGACTACGGATAAGCGGTTGAAGATGGATGTATAACCAGGTCATCAGTCAGTAGCCGGGCATCAAATTATTGGCTTAGGAATGCGACAAAAACAAAACAAAATGCATTTATGTGGTGTGTAATTGATAGAAAATAAGTGATTTGTTTGGGTGAACTACTCCTTTAAAAGGCTAATTTAAACTTTGACACGCAACAGTTAAGGATAGCTCAAAGCAAATGCAGTAGTTTGAGCTAAAAAAAACAAAACGTGTTTTCAAGTTTAAATTAATCTTTACTGTCATTTTTCTTCAAAATGCCAAATGGGGATGTGTCTTCTACAGAATTATGGCTGTCCTCCAATGAAATGATACAATCACTTCAAATAGACAATGGTCTTATCCTCCTGTGGGATTCCAAATTGTCCCAAATGCTATTTCTGTCTCCTGCCCTGAAGAGAGGCATTTCCTCTCAGATTCTTTTGCATTCAGATTGTTTCTGAATGGTTCGAACAGTTTTCATCCTTTTTTCAAAAGGGAAAATAAATCATCTTTTTTCTAAAAGAAATGGCACCCTACAGTTTCCCTTTGTTGCCAATGGATTAAGAAATTTGTTCTATTCAGAACTCATCTCGATATCCATTGTTAGATGTTCTGGGTGGAAAATTGCCCAACTCAGTAGATCTGCAAGCTCACAATGCATTGCGATGTGAGTGTGCATCAGCTAATTTTGGCAAAGGGATTTGGTTGAGAGGAGACAAAGTACAGAGCCGACCCTGGTCGAATAAAGTATTGGTTTACTAAATAGTACTTAAGGTTTAATTGGTTGGACTTTGGGTCAATCTGGGGAGATCGAAGTAGGCCTACAGATAAATTAGATAAACCTTCATCCCCAGGGGGAAATGAAGGTGTCAACAGTAATGACATTGTATCATGAACAGTATTGACTGAGTGTGAAACCTAAACAGAACAGTAGAAATCAAGAGTGAATAACAAATAAAACAAACAAAATAGGCTAGCCTACTTAGCTTCTCTAAATTTCTGAGGTAACAGTCTCTCACTTATGTATGTATACATTTCACAAACAGTCTCAGTGAATATGACTGAATGATAGAGATATCACTGCAGTATCAACAATGGATCTATGAGTGAATATGTCTCATCATTTATCCTTGACAGCATCTGTCAACATTCTGTAGTGTACATCCTAGGTCAAACTTCTTTATGATTGCATCATCATACAAATATACATGATATGGGTAGGTCATAAGTTATTATACCAAATAATACAAATATACATGATACGGCCGGGGAAGGGGTAGGTCATAAGTTATTACACCAACGAATACAAATATACATGATACGGGGTAGGACATAAGATATTACACCAAACACCATTCAATCTTTATATATAAATATATATAAATTATAAATATAAATATTATAAAAGAACAACAACATTTGTTTTCTTGTGTTTAATATCAACTGTAGAAAAAGCACCACAATAATTACAGTATATTGGGAGTGGTATGACATCTAGGCTACTAGACGGGCACATTAATGTAACAAAACATTCGGTTTAAAATACAGTAAATAAATAAATGTATATTTCTTTCTTTAAAACCTTGACAAATGAGCTAGAGAACTCATTGTGATACTGTCATACTGATGATAAATAAAGTATATTAGTTCCATTGATTGAACCGGAACATAATGCTGTGGAATATTTGAAGGAGATTTAAGCGACCTTCCCTCATAAACTATTATTAAATAAAGTATTTCAGATTAGGGCTGTTAATAGTTCATTGTTAATCGATTAATCGCTATTAAGAAATTAGTCAATTAAACTTAACTGTTAATAAAGTAATCGAATTAATCGAAACGTCTCTGCTTTTGCATGTGATGTGACAGACAAGACAGTGCACTTTTCATTTAATTCAATTTCTCATACAAAGATGCCATTGCCTGGACCTGTATCGCAAATGGTCAAATAACTATTTGATTAAGGAATATAATATGCCTTTTGTATTATTTCTGTATCAGCAAAGTGTAGATTTTTATGTTAGACATTGAGGGAAATTAAGATTCTCAATAAAATAAAATAAAACGCTGCTTATCAACTAACCGGTTAATCGATCGATAAGCTTATCAAAACTATCAATTAATCAATTAATGCATTAATCGATAATTCACATCCCTAATTCAGATCTTACAGTCTATGATTCAGATACATGCTGAATATTCCGGTGCAGTAGGTGGCGGTATGTACTTGAAACTTAGACTACTAGTCTACTCCTAGAGAAAAAGTAGAAGAATCCGGGCTCCGTCTTTTGAGCTAATTTAGAACTTCCTGTCTGAGAGCTAGCTAATTTAAGACATCCGGTTGCCTTCAGAATAAAATAAGGTTATTTAATTAATAATTATTACATTACATTATTAGTATTATTATTACATTACAGTTATTGTAAAGACACACATTATGTTTCTGTGTAAAAATAAGTAATTAAATAACATCAAAAAGTTATCTAAATGGATAAATGCTATTCACTGGAGTGAATATTCTATTATATTCTAAAAACGACTTATAAATCCTAAAGCCTTGTTTATACTTCACTGTGCAACGGTCCTATGCTGGACAATAGCAGATATGCAAACTCACAGCACATCTCATTCAAGACACTGAACTTGCAGATCTGCCATTTTTGAACACACTATAAAGTTAACCATTTATCATGCTGCTCTACGTGGCACTGCATTCTGTGACATTAAACCAAATGGCATTTTCCACTCTATGACACTACTGTTCTACATTTTTGTCTAATAAAATAGGCTATTAATTTAATCAATCAAACTGCATTAACTAACAGAGATACTACTAACCAAGCTATCCATGTCAACATGCTCTATAGGAGTCTCAATAACAGGTATAAGTAACGTTTAATGTTTAGTAATGTTTAATGTAGCAGAAGAGGCCATTCATTGAACAGAGTTTTGCACAATTTTAACATCCCAGATCGATTGAAATATGAATCTACTGTGCTGTGCTACACCATGATATATTAAGAGTACAATAACATTCCATTGTGAATAAAAACCTATTAACCACAGTGTAATGCTAAAGGTTTCATCACAGGGCTGTCTGCTTCATGTAATATCATTAAAAGTGTTGTTGGTGACAGTTATATGAGTTGGAAGCATTAAGACCCATTTTAACCCTCAATGGCTTCCTTTCTGACAAATAACGTTATTGTAAAAAAAAAAAAAAGATTCACGCGTTCATATGTAGCTATTTTGCATTAGAAGCGGATGGGACCAAGGGACCCGGATGTAACGTAAGAGGACTACAATAGATTCGCGGTTAAATCTCGCGGGCGTGGCCTCACACCGGAAGGAAGTGCCGCCGCCCTCAAATACGGAAGAGACGCGTGGAGGTAGGTTTGGTCAGTGTTTGTTTGGAACGTGCCACGTCACCATCGCGGGTCCGTCTTCGGAGCAAGTAAGTGATTAAATGTTATTTAATACTTAACGCTGTTGTTGTTTGTGTGTTCAAACGTCTATCACTTGAAGTTACTTGTTATGATGTTTATATATGATGTTTGTACGAAACTGTAAAACAATGTTTCAGTAGCCGAATGGTTAGTGTCGAAGGTTTATAAACAACTATGCCCGGCCTCAATGTTTACTAACCGTCGACAGTACCCACTCGACTACCGAAACACGGCTTTAAAGAGTAGTATTTACATATCTAAACACAACAAGTAACTTCAAAAGTGATAACATGTTTGAGCCACGGACCACCATTTCACATTAATAGACTCTCACAATGGTGGTCAGTGGCTCAAATGGGTCTGAGAGACTAGATGGCCTCAAATGGTGGTCCGTGGCTCAAACGCTGAATAAATAATCGACTAGAGGTGAAAATAGTATTGTTTGGTAGGTAAAAGGACAAACGTTCTGTGAAAATTGGCACGAAGCAACAAACATTCTTTGAAATTGGTGGGAAACGATCCCGGGCACTCATGTTAACAAAGCTCAGTCACTAACCACTATGCTACAATCAGCATTATATAATCAAAGGATCAAAAGTAGCAATCTTCTACATTCTCTAATTGTGTAGTTTTTTTGGAAATTAAGCAGATGCTTAACAACAATTGAACTATTGAGAGTGTAAAGATCTACTATTGGGGTCAATTTGGTTACCTAAATTAAATTGCTCTGTATTGTGACAGTAATCATTGCTATAGTGTGTGTTCAGTAACAGTGTTAAATAGCTCTATAGTGTGACAGTAATCATTGCTATAGTGTGTGTTCAGTAACAGTGTTAAATAGCTCTATATTGTGACAGTAATCATTGCTATAGTGTGTGTGTTCAGTAACAGTGTTAAATAGCTCTATATTGTGACAGTAATCATTGCTATAGTGTGTGTGTTCAGTAACAGTGTTAAATAGCTCTATATTGTGACAGTAATCATTGCTATAGTGTGTGTTCAGTAACAGTGTTAAATAGCTCTATAGTGTGACAGTAATCATTGCTATAGTGTGTGTTCAGTAACTTGCAACACAGCAGCCAAGTATATGCAGAACACATATACACGCATTTGACATAACACAAACAACAAGACAATTTACATACATAAAGACATGAAGAAAAGAGCAATATCCACCGCTTAGATTATCCTGTGGCTACTACAACTCCTGATTAAACCCTTTTCTATTTATTAAAGAGCTGGAGAGACAGGAATATTCCTGTTACTGAACACACACTATAGCAATTATTACTGTCACAATAACTTTGTACTTTTGCTACTGATGTTTGTGTGCAACATTTGAGCTGGTGTCAAGTCACCTTAATTCAAGTGATAGATTATATACAGGGGCATGCCATATGGTCTACCTGCACAGCCTTTGTGATTACTGGTAGATCACGATGTACCTTTTGGGCACCCCTGCAATACAGGGTTCCTGTCCAGAATTGTTTTTTATTAAATATAGAGGGTTTAAGTGTAGGGTTTGTCATGTTGGTGTTCTCTATAACTTTTCGTCCTGGGCATGACGTTAAACTGTCCAGTGTAACTCCAAGTTACATGGGGTGGGTATGGTTTGAGAGTTTGTGATGCTCAGTTCTTTTTTTGCGTCTCGGTTCCTCAGGTGGAAGCTGCATAGTTGGGTTTTTGATGGGTTGGGTTTCAAGTGGCTGGTCGTTTGTTTAGATATTGAAAAGGAGGGGGGCGAGCGCGCTACCTTGTGGGAGGCCGTTCTTTTCGGCTTTCCATTTACTCCTCTGGTCATTTAACTGAACATAGAAGCGCCTGTTGTTGAGGAGGCTTTTCCTGACCATTGTGCGGTGTTGGACAGTGTCGTAGGCAGCAGAGAGATCTCTGAATGCTGCTCCAGTTATTTGTTTCCCCTCAAACCCATCCTCAATGTGTTGGGTGAGGTTGAGCTCTGTCCAGCACAGGAGCGGCTGGGACGGAAACCAGCTTGGTCTTTAGTCAGCTTGGTATCTATGAGTGGCAACAAGGCGTTGGAGTAGCAGCTTCTCATATAGCCTTGTAGGTGATGCAGAGGGAAATGGGTCGGTAGCTCTTTGTGGATAATGGGTCTATGCCAGGTTTAGGGATTGCAACCACGTTGGCCTTTTCCCAGACAGAAGGGATGGTTTTCTGTGCTATGCATGTGTTCAGCATCCCCACAAGCCAGGTCTTTGCGTTGGGTCCCAGGTGCTGTAACATTTCTGCCAGTAGGTCATCAATCCCTGCTGCTTTTCCGGGTTTCAACTTTCCCATTGCAGTTTCAAGTTCTTCTAGGTCGAAGGGTTTGGTTTGAGGGCTGGCTGATTGTGGTTGGTCTGATACCACTGTGCGATGGTATTCTCCTGTGGGTCGGTGGCGGTCTTGGTCACAACTGGTGGCCAACAGTTGTAACCAACACCGCCACCGACCCACATAGAATACCATCGCACAGTGGTATCAGACCAACCACAATCAGCCAGCCCTCAAACCAAACCCTTCGACTTAGAAGAACGTGAAACTGCAATGGGAAAGTTGAAACCCGGAAAAGCAGCAGGGATTGATGGCATACTGGCAGAAATGATACAGCACCTGCGACCTATTGCAAGGACCTGGCTTGTGGGGATGCTGAACACATGCATAGCACAGAAAACCATCCCTTCTGTTTGGAAAAAGGCTGGAGTAGTTGCAATCCCTAAACCTGGCAAAGACCCATTATCCCCGAAGAGCTACCGACCCATTTCCCTCCTCTGCATCACCTACAAGCTCTATGAGAGGCACTACAATTTCTGAACAGACTATATTTACATCAATATGTCTGGGTCCCCACCTACTCACTCAGGGTTGACGTGTCACACCTGCAGTGATGGGAGGGGCACCAAAATGTGGTATTTTGATTGTTTAATGGGGGCACTCCCTTAGTATAAAAGTGTATGTTTTGTGTACACATGACCTGATGAAGATCAAATGGATCGAAACGCTGTCAGTATTTCAACAAAGAACGTCTTTCTTATACCTGTGGTGTGCGGGCTCCATCCAATACCTACACCAGTTGTGATGCAACAGAGTTTGCTGTGACCGTTGTGAATTATGGGTGGTGTGGTTTTTGCCAAGACGGTGGATTGTGGCCCATGCCTTCCTGCTGTTATTTGACATGTTGGTGTTCTCTATATCTTTTCGTCCTGGGCATGACGTTAAACTGTTCCGTTCGAGAGGACCAGCGACCCTCGAATGTAAACGGCCACGAAAGGAAATTATGTGTGTGTGAGGTGTTCTCTATAGGTTGGGTTTCAGGTGGTTGTATTGTAGTAGCTTGACATTTCTTGGAGGGCACTTTCAAGGACAGACTCAATCTTCTGGAAGTCTGCTTGTTGGGTCGTAATGCAGAGGTTGTCGGCGTAGATGAAACGCTGGCATTAGGCATTGGGTAGTGGCTGGTCGTTTGTGTAGATATTGAAAAGGAGGGGGGCGAGCACGCTACCTTGTTGGAGGCCGTTCTTTTGGGCTTTCCATTTACTCCTCTGGTCATTTAACTGGACATAGAAGCGCCTGTTGTTGAGGAGGCTTTTCCTGACCATTGTGCGGTGTTGGACAGTGTCGTAGGCAGCAGAGAGATCTCTGAATGCTGCTCCAGTTATTTGTTTACCCTCAAACCCATCCTCAATGTGTTGGGTGAGGTTGAGCTCTGTCCAGCACAGGAGCGGCTGGGACGGAAACCAGCTTGGTCTTTAGTCAGCTTGGTATCTATGAGTGGCAACAAGGCGTTGGAGTAGCAGCTTCTCATATAGCCTTGTAGGTGATGCAGAGGGAAAGGGGTCGGTAGCTCTTTGTGGATAATGGGTCTTTGCCAGGTTTAGGGATTGCAACCACTTTGGCCTTTTCCCAGACAGAAGGGATGGTTTTCTGTGCTATGCATGTGTTCAGCATCCCCACAAGCCAGGTCTTTGCGTTGGGTCCCAGGTGCTGTAACATTTCTGCCAGTAGGTCATCAATCCCTGCTGCTTTTCCGGGTTTCAACTTTCCCATTGCAGTTTCAAGTTCTTCTAGGTCGAAGGGTTTGGTTTGAGGGCTGGCTGATTGTGGTTGGTCTGATACCACTGTGCGATGGTATTCTCCTGTGGGTCGGTGGCGGTCTTGGTCACAACTGGTGGCCAACAGTTGTAACCAACACCGCCACCGACCCACATAGAATACCATCGCACAGTGGTATCAGACCAACCACAATCAGCCAGCCCTCAAACCAAACCCTTCGACTTAGAAGAACGTGAAACTGCAATGGGAAAGTTGAAACCCGGAAAAGCAGCAGGGATTGATGGCATACTGGCAGAAATGATACAGCACCTGGGACCTATCGCAAGGACCTGGCTTGTGGGGATGCTGAACACATGCATAGCACAGAAAACCATCCCTTCTGTTTGGAAAAAGGCTGGAGTAGTTGCAATCCCTAAACCTGGCAAAGACCCATTATCCCCGAAGAGCTACCGACCCATTTCCCTCCTCTGCATCACCTACAAGCTCTATGAGAGGCACTACAATTTCTGAACAGACTATATTTACATCAATATGTCTGGGTCCCCACCTACTCACTCAGGGTTGACGTGTCACACCTGCAGTGATGGGAGGGGCACCAAAATGTGGTATTTTGATTGTTTAATGGGGGCACTCCCTTAGTATAAAAGTGTATGTTTTGTGTACACATGACCTGATGAAGATCAAATGGATCGAAACGCTGTCAGTATTTCAACAAAGAACGTCTTTCTTATACCTGTGGTGTGCGGGCTCCATCCAATACCTACACCAGTTGTGATGCAACAGAGTTTGCTGTGACCGTTGTGAATTATGGGTGGTGTGGTTTTTGCCAAGACAGTGGATTGTGGCCCATGCCTTCCTGCTGTTATTTGACATGTTGGTGTTCTCTATATCTTTTCGTCCTGGGCATGACGTTAAACTGTTCCGTTCGAGAGGACCAGCGACCCTCGAATGTAAACGGCCACGAAAGGAAATTATGTGTGTGTGAGGTGTTCTCTATAGGTTGGGTTTCAGGTGGTTGTATTGTAGTAGCTTGACATTACTTGGAGGGCACTTTCAAGGACAGACTCAATCTTCTGGAAGTCTGCTTGTTGGGTCGTAATGCAGAGGTTGTCGGCGTAGATGAAACGCTGGCATTAGGCATTGGGTAGTGGCTGGTCGTTTGTGTAGATATTGAAAAGGAGGGGGGCGAGCACGCTACCTTGTTGGAGGCCATTCTTTTGGGCTTTCCATTTACTCCTCTGGTCATGTAACTGGACATAGAAGCGCCTGTTGTTGAGGAGGCTTTTCCTGACCATTGTGCGGTGTTGGACAGTGTCGTAGGCAGCAGAGAGATCTCTGAATGCTGCTCCAGTTATTTGTTTACCCTCAAACCCATCCTCAATGTGTTGGGTGAGGTTGAGCTCTGTCCAGCACAGGAGCGGCTGGGACGGAAACCAGCTTGGTCTTTAGTCAGCTTGGTATCTATGAGTGGCAACAAGGCGTTGGAGTAGCAGCTTCTCATATAGCCTTGTAGGTGATGCAGAGGGAAATGGGTCGGTAGCTCTTTGTGGATAATGGGTCTTTGCCAGGTTTAGGGATTGCAACCACTTTGGCCTTTTCCCAGACAGAAGGGATGGTTTTCTGTGCTATGCATGTGTTCAGCATCCCCACAAGCCAGGTCTTTGCGTTGGGTCCCAGGTGCTGTAACATTTCTGCCAGTAGGTCATCAATCCCTGCTTCTTTTCCGGGTTTCAACTTTCCCATTGCAGTTTCAAGTTCTTCTAGGTCGAAGGGTTTGGTTTGAGGGCTGGCTGATTGTGGTTGGTCTGATACCACTGTGCGATGGTATTCTCCTGTGGGTCGGTGGTCTTGGTCACAACTGGTGGCCAACAGTTGTAACCAACACCGCCACCGACCCACATAGAATACCATCGCACAGTGGTATCAGACCAACCATAATCAGCCATCACTCAAACCAAACCCTTCGACCTAGAAGAACTTGAAACTGCAATGGGAAAGTTGAAACCCGGAAAAGCAGCAGGGATTGATGACCTACTGGCAGAAATGATACAGCACCTGGGACCTAACTCAAGGCCCTGGCTTGTGGGGATGCTGAACACATGCACAGCACAGAAAACCACCCCTTCTGTCTGGAAAAAGGCCAAAGTGGTTGCAATCCCTAAACCTGGCAAAGACCCATTATCCCCGAAGAGCTACCGACCCATTTCCCTCCTCTGCATCACGTCTTTCTTATACCTGTGGTGTGCGGGCTCCATCCAATACCTACACTAGTTGTGATGCAACAGAATTTGCTGTGACCGTTGTGAATTATGGGTGGTGTGGTCTTTGCCAAGACGGTGGATTGTGGCCCATGCCTTCCTGCTGTTATTTGTCATTTGTCATTATGGTGTTCTCTATATCTTTTCGTCCTGGGCATGACGTTAAACTGTTCCGTTTGAGAGGACCGGCGACCCTCGAATGTAAACAGCCACGAAAGGAAACTGTGTGTGTGAGGTGTTCTCTATCATTTCATTCCAGACTTCACTGTCTATCTCCTGTGTTTTCCATTCATCTTGAGCGTTACACAGTCGTCTGATGTGCGGGGGGAGGTGCCGGCTAGCGCATAAAGGCACGGACGGGACAGGTGTTTTCTTGACCCATCCCGTGATGATGCGACAGGTGTCATTTAGGGCTGTGTCGACCAATTTGGTGTGACGTGATCGGCTCCAGCTTGAGCAGGAATACTCTGCTGTAGAGAAAGACAGGGCCATGGCAGTTGCACGGATTGTTTGTGGGTCTGCGCCCCACTTGGGAGTTCACTAGTTTTCACAGGATGTTATTGTGGGTGTTGACCGTGGCTTTTGTGTTCTCCAGGTGTTTTTTTGAAGAAGAGTGTCCTGTCCAGTGTAACTCCAAGATACATGGGGTGGGTATGGTTGGAGAGTTTGTGACCATCCCAAGTGACGCTCAGTTCTTTTCTCGCGTCTCGGTTCCTCAGGTGGAAGCTGCATAGTTGGGTTTGTGTGTCTTTCTTTTTCTGTCTTTCTTTCTTAGGACGGAGATCAAGGTAGACGCCATAGGAAGGCTCAACACTAGCCGATGCCCCTAGAGATCCATCCCAAAGCTTCCCTCAGGGAGCACAGCAAGCCAGCTAGCCAGCAAGCCTGCCCAGTCAGCCAACGCAGCCAGTCAGCTCCGCCAGTCAGCCAGTGTAGAAAGTCAGGCTGCCAAGCCAGAGCATATCAGCCCTTGCAGTCAGCCATTGCAGCCATACCAGCCTTGCTCAGTCAGCTCAGCCAGGCCTCTCTTGAGGCCTGGCTCTCTGTCTGCCTGGCCCGGTCTGCCCTGCCCTGCCTTGCAGCAACAGAACCAGCCTTTCTGGAAAGCCAGCCAGCTCAGAATGCGAGCTGAGCAAGCCAGTGCAGCAGCAAGCCCAGACTAGGTTACCGCAGCCTTACTGTGCAGCCACAGCCACTCAGTCTAGACCAGCAGGAGCTGGCCAGGCTCCAACCCTTGCAGCGCAGCCTTAGGCCGGACAGTCCCCCTGCCTGCACTTTGTTGCCTTCCTGGCCTGTCTGCCTGCCTAGGCGCCTCGGTCTTCCTGTCTGTCTGCCTTGGCCTGCCAGTCTGAAACTGGTTTAGACTAACTGCGTGCTTGCCAGCTGCGCTGGCTTGCTGAGCTCGTATTCTGAGCTGGCTGGCTTGCCAGCAAGGCTGGTTCTGTTGCTGCAAGGCAGGGCGGGGCAGACCGGGCCAGGCAGACAGAGAGCCAGGCCTCGAGAGAGGCCTGGCTGAGCTGACTGAGCAAGGCTGGTATGGCTACAATGGTTGACTGCAAGGGCTGATGTGCGCTGGCTTGGCAGCCTGACTTTCTACACTGGCTGACTGGCGGAGCTGGCTGGCTGCGTTGGCTGACTGGGCGGGCTTGCTGGCTAGCTGGCTTGCTGGACTCCCTGAGGGAAGCTTTGGGATGGATCTCTAGGGGCATCGGCTTGTGTTGAGCCTTCCAACGGCGTCTACCTTGATCTTCGTCCTAAGAAAGAAAGACAGAAAAAGAAACACTCACACAAACTCAACTATGCAGCTTCCACATGAGGAAGGCACGCAGGCAGGCACAAGCTGCCTGCGTGCTTGCTTCGCCCTCCAGTTGCTGCTCCAGTTATTTGTTTTCCCTCAAACCCATCCTCAATGTGTTGGGTGAGGTTGAGCTCTGTCCAGCACAGGACGGGACGGAAACCAGCTTGGTCTTTAGTCAGCTTGGTGTCTATGAGTGGTATGAGGCGTTGGAGTAGCAGCCTCTCTTGTAGGTGATGCAGAGGAGGGAAATGGGTCGGTAGCTCTTTGAGGATGATGGGTCTTTGCCAGGTTTGGGGATTGCAACCACTTTGGCTTTTCTCCAGACAGAAGGGATGGTTTTCTGTGCCATGCATGTGTTCAGCATCCCCACGAGCCAGGTCTTTGCGTTAGGTTCCAGGTGCTGTATAATTTCTGCCAGTATGTCATCAATCCCTGCTGCTTTTCCGGGTTTCAACTTTCCCATTGCAGTTTTGAGTTCTTCTAGGTCGAAGGGTTTGGTTTGAGGGCTGGCTGATTGTGGTTGGTCTGATACCACTGTGCGATGGTATTCTCCTGTGGGTCGTGGCGGTGTTGGTTACGACTGTTGGCCACCAGTTGTGATGCAACAGAGTTCGCTGTGACTGTTGTGAATTATGGGTGGCTCCCTGAGGTCCTTGATCGCCATTGGGTCCAACAGTGGTCATTGAAGCGTGCACACACATGCACACATGCACCTACACACACAGGGGCACATGCGTATGCACACCTGGACCTTTAAATGAACAACAACACAAAAACTAAGGCACTGGTGTCGGACTTCTGGTTTACCGGAACGGGGTTCAACTCCCTGCAGTGCCCTGCTCAATGTGTTGTATTTCATTCATTGGTCCATGGTCTCAGGTCATTGAGCGGCGCGCTATAGTGTGCGATTCTTCATCATTGTTGAGGATTTTTTAAAGGTGAAAATCAAGGAAAAGCAAAAGGCTATAGTCCATGGTCACGGACCGCATACTGGTCAAGGTCATTTATACTGGTGAAGATCATTTACTAGTCTTCTAAAGGTCATTTATACTGGTGAAGATCATTTACTAGTCTTCTAAAGGTCATTTATACTGGTCAAGGTCAATTACTAGTCTCATGAAGGTAATTTATACTGGTCACAGTCATATACTGGTCACGGTCATTTCTACTGGTGAAGGTCATTTATACTGGTCAAGGTCATTTGTACTTGTCAAGGTCATTTATACTGGTCAAGGTCATTTACTAGTCTTATTGAAGGTAATTTATACTGCTCAAGGTCATTGATATTGGTCAAGGTCATTAAGTGGCACGCTATAGTGCGCGATTCTTCATCATTGTTGAGGATTTGAAAAAAGGTTAAATTGCAGAAAAGCGAAAGGCTAAAGTCCATGGTCACGGAGGGCATACTATAGTATGTTGTTTTTCTTTTTTTTGGTGGTGTGCGGGCTCCATCCAATAACTACACCAGTTGTGATGCAATAGAGTTTGCTGTGACCGTTGTGAATTATGGGTGGTGTGGTCTTTGCCAAGACGGTGGATTGTGGCCCATGCCTTCCTGCTGTTATTTGTCATGTTGGTGTTCTCTATATCTTTTCGTCCTGGGCATGACGTTAAACTGTTCCGTTCGAGAGGACCGGCGACCCTCGAATGTAAACAGGTGTTGGGACAGGGTCAGGTGTTGTCTTGATGCATCCTATGATGATGCCACAGGTGTCATTTAGGGCTGTGTCGACCAATTTGGTGTGACGGGATAGGCTTGTAGGTGATGCAGAGGAGGGAAATGGGTCGGTAGCTCTTTGGGGATAATGGGTCTTTGCCAGGTTTAGGGATTGCAACCACTTTGGCCTTTTTCCAGACAGAAGGGATGGTTTTCTGTGCTATGCATGTGTTCAGCATCCCCACAAGCCAGGTCTTTCCGTTATGTCCCAGGTGCTGTATCATTTCTGCTAGTAGGTCATCAATCCCTGCTGCTTTTCCGGGTTTCAACTTTCCCATTGCAGTTTCACGTTCTTCTAGGTCGAAGGGTTTGGTTTGAAGGCTGGCTGATTGTGGTTGGTCTGATACCACTGTGCGATGGTATTCTCCTGTGGGTTGGTGGCGGTCTTGGTCACAACTGGTGGCCAACAGTTGTAACCAACACCGCCACCGACCCACATAGAATACCATCGCACAGTGGTATCAGACCAACCATAATCAGCCATCACTCAAACCAAACCCTTCGACCTAGAAGAACTTGAAACTGCAATGGGAAAGTTGAAACCCGGAAAAGCAGCAGGGATTGATGACCTACTGGCAGAAATGATACAGCACCTGGGACCTAACTCAAGGCCCTGGCTTGTGGGGATGCTGAACACATGCACAGCACAGAAAACCACCCCTTCTGTCTGGAAAAAGGCCAAAGTGGTTGCAATCCCTAAACCTGGCAAAGACCCATTATCCCCGAAGAGCTACCGACCCATTTCCCTCCTCTGCATCACGTCTTTCTTATACCTGTGGTGTGCGGGCTCCATCCAATACCTACACTAGTTGTGATGCAACAGAATTTGCTGTGACCGTTGTGAATTATGGGTGGTGTGGTCTTTGCCAAGACGGTGGATTGTGGCCCATGCCTTCCTGCTGTTATTTGTCATTTGTCATTATGGTGTTCTCTATATCTTTTCGTCCTGGGCATGACGTTAAACTGTTCCGTTTGAGAGGACCGGCGACCCTCGAATGTAAACAGCCACGAAAGGAAACTGTGTGTGTGAGGTGTTCTCTATCATTTCATTCCAGACTTCACTGTCTATCTCCTGTGTTTTCCATTCATCTTGAGCGTTACACAGTCGTCTGATGTGCGGGGGGAGGTGCCGGCTAGCGCATAAAGGCACGGACGGGACAGGTGTTTTCTTGACCCATCCCGTGATGATGCGACAGGTGTCATTTAGGGCTGTGTCGACCAATTTGGTGTGACGTGATCGGCTCCAGCTTGAGCAGGAATACTCTGCTGTAGAGAAAGACAGGGCCATGGCAGTTGCACGGATTGTTTGTGGGTCTGCGCCCCACTTGGGAGTTCACTAGTTTTCACAGGATGTTATTGTGGGTGTTGACCGTGGCTTTTGTGTTCTCCAGGTGTTTTTTTGAAGAAGAGTGTCCTGTCCAGTGTAACTCCAAGATACATGGGGTGGGTATGGTTGGAGAGTTTGTGACCATCCCAAGTGACGCTCAGTTCTTTTCTCGCGTCTCGGTTCCTCAGGTGGAAGCTGCATAGTTGGGTTTGTGTGTCTTTCTTTTTCTGTCTTTCTTTCTTAGGACGGAGATCAAGGTAGACGCCATAGGAAGGCTCAACACTAGCCGATGCCCCTAGAGATCCATCCCAAAGCTTCCCTCAGGGAGCACAGCAAGCCAGCTAGCCAGCAAGCCTGCCCAGTCAGCCAACGCAGCCAGTCAGCTCCGCCAGTCAGCCAGTGTAGAAAGTCAGGCTGCCAAGCCAGAGCATATCAGCCCTTGCAGTCAGCCATTGCAGCCATACCAGCCTTGCTCAGTCAGCTCAGCCAGGCCTCTCTTGAGGCCTGGCTCTCTGTCTGCCTGGCCCGGTCTGCCCTGCCCTGCCTTGCAGCAACAGAACCAGCCTTTCTGGAAAGCCAGCCAGCTCAGAATGCGAGCTGAGCAAGCCAGTGCAGCAGCAAGCCCAGACTAGGTTACCGCAGCCTTACTGTGCAGCCACAGCCACTCAGTCTAGACCAGCAGGAGCTGGCCAGGCTCCAACCCTTGCAGCGCAGCCTTAGGCCGGACAGTCCCCCTGCCTGCACTTTGTTGCCTTCCTGGCCTGTCTGCCTGCCTAGGCGCCTCGGTCTTCCTGTCTGTCTGCCTTGGCCTGCCAGTCTGAAACTGGTTTAGACTAACTGCGTGCTTGCCAGCTGCGCTGGCTTGCTGAGCTCGTATTCTGAGCTGGCTGGCTTGCCAGCAAGGCTGGTTCTGTTGCTGCAAGGCAGGGCGGGGCAGACCGGGCCAGGCAGACAGAGAGCCAGGCCTCGAGAGAGGCCTGGCTGAGCTGACTGAGCAAGGCTGGTATGGCTACAATGGTTGACTGCAAGGGCTGATGTGCGCTGGCTTGGCAGCCTGACTTTCTACACTGGCTGACTGGCGGAGCTGGCTGGCTGCGTTGGCTGACTGGGCGGGCTTGCTGGCTAGCTGGCTTGCTGGACTCCCTGAGGGAAGCTTTGGGATGGATCTCTAGGGGCATCGGCTTGTGTTGAGCCTTCCAACGGCGTCTACCTTGATCTTCGTCCTAAGAAAGAAAGACAGAAAAAGAAACACACACACAAACTCAACTATGCAGCTTCCACATGAGGAAGGCACGCAGGCAGGCACAAGCTGCCTGCGTGCTTGCTTCGCCCTCCAGTTGCTGCTCCAGTTATTTGTTTTCCCTCAAACCCATCCTCAATGTGTTGGGTGAGGTTGAGCTCTGTCCAGCACAGGACGGGACGGAAACCAGCTTGGTCTTTAGTCAGCTTGGTGTCTGAGTGGTATGAGGCGTTGGAGTAGCAGCCTCTCTTGTAGGTGATGCAGAGGAGGGAAATGGGTCGGTAGCTCTTTGAGGATGATGGGTCTTTGCCAGGTTTGGGGATTGCAACCACTTTGGCTTTTCTCCAGACAGAAGGGATGGTTTTCTGTGCCATGCATGTGTTCAGCATCCCCACGAGCCAGGTCTTTGCGTTAGGTTCCAGGTGCTGTATAATTTCTGCCAGTATGTCATCAATCCCTGCTGCTTTTCCGGGTTTCAACTTTCCCATTGCAGTTTTGAGTTCTTCTAGGTCGAAGGGTTTGGTTTGAGGGCTGGCTGATTGTGGTTGGTCTGATACCACTGTGCGATGGTATTCTCCTGTGGGTCGTGGCGGTGTTGGTTACGACTGTTGGCCACCAGTTGTGATGCAACAGAGTTCGCTGTGACCGTTGTGAATTATGGGTGGCTCCCTGAGGTCCTTGATCGCCATTGGGTCCAACAGTGGTCATTGAAGCGTGCACACACATGCACACATGCACCTACACACACAGGGGCACATGCGTATGCACACCTGGACCTTTAAATGAACAACAACACAAAAACTAAGGCACTGGTGTCGGACTTCTGGTTTACCGGAACGGGGTTCAACTCCCTGCAGTGCCCTGCTCAATGTGTTGTATTTCATTCATTGGTCCATGGTCTCAGGTCATTGAGCGGCGCGCTATAGTGTGCGATTCTTCATCATTGTTGAGGATTTTTTAAAGGTGAAAATCAAGGAAAAGCAAAAGGCTATAGTCCATGGTCACGGACCGCATACTGGTCAAGGTCATTTATACTGGTGAAGATCATTTACTAGTCTTCTAAAGGTCATTTATACTGGTGAAGATCATTTACTAGTCTTCTAAAGGTCATTTATACTGGTCAAGGTCAATTACTAGTCTCATGAAGGTAATTTATACTGGTCACAGTCATATACTGGTCACGGTCATTTCTACTGGTGAAGGTCATTTATACTGGTCAAGGTCATTTGTACTTGTCAAGGTCATTTATACTGGTCAAGGTCATTTACTAGTCTTATTGAAGGTAATTTATACTGCTCAAGGTCATTGATATTGGTCAAGGTCATTAAGTGGCACGCTATAGTGCGCGATTCTTCATCATTGTTGAGGATTTGAAAAAAGGTTAAATTGCAGAAAAGCGAAAGGCTAAAGTCCATGGTCACGGAGGGCATACTATAGTATGTTGTTTTTCTTTTTTTTGGTGGTGTGCGGGCTCCATCCAATAACTACACCAGTTGTGATGCAATAGAGTTTGCTGTGACCGTTGTGAATTATGGGTGGTGTGGTCTTTGCCAAGACGGTGGATTGTGGCCCATGCCTTCCTGCTGTTATTTGTCATGTTGGTGTTCTCTATATCTTTTCGTCCTGGGCATGACGTTAAACTGTTCCGTTCGAGAGGACCGGCGACCCTCGAATGTAAACAGGTGTTGGGACAGGGTCAGGTGTTGTCTTGATGCATCCTATGATGATGCCACAGGTGTCATTTAGGGCTGTGTCGACCAATTTGGTGTGACGGGATAGGCTTGTAGGTGATGCAGAGGAGGGAAATGGGTCGGTAGCTCTTTGGGGATAATGGGTCTTTGCCAGGTTTAGGGATTGCAACCACTTTGGCCTTTTTCCAGACAGAAGGGATGGTTTTCTGTGCTATGCATGTGTTCAGCATCCCCACAAGCCAGGTCTTTCCGTTAGGTCCCAGGTGCTGTATCATTTCTGCTAGTAGGTCATCAATCCCTGCTGCTTTTCCGGGTTTCAACTTTCCCATTGCAGTTTCACGTTCTTCTAGGTCGAAGGGTTTGGTTTGAAGGCTGGCTGATTGTGGTTGGTCTGATACCACTGTGCGATGGTATTCTCCTGTGGGTTGGTGGCGGTCTTGGTCACAACTGGTGGCCAACAGTTGTAACCAACACCGCCACCGACCCACATAGAATACCATCGCACAGTGGTATCAGACCAACCATAATCAGCCATCACTCAAACCAAACCCTTCGACCTAGAAGAACTTGAAACTGCAATGGGAAAGTTGAAACCCGGAAAAGCAGCAGGGATTGATGACCTACTGGCAGAAATGATACAGCACCTGGGACCTAACTCAAGGCCCTGGCTTGTGGGGATGCTGAACACATGCACAGCACAGAAAACCACCCCTTCTGTCTGGAAAAAGGCCAAAGTGGTTGCAATCCCTAAACCTGGCAAAGACCCATTATCCCCGAAGAGCTACCGACCCATTTCCCTCCTCTGCATCACGTCTTTCTTATACCTGTGGTTTGCGGGCTCCATCCAATACCTACACTAGTTGTGATGCAACAGAATTTGCTGTGACCGTTGTGAATTATGGGTGGTGTGGTCTTTGCCAAGACGGTGGATTGTGGCCCATGCCTTCCTGCTGTTATTTGTCATTTGTCATTATGGTGTTCTCTATATCTTTTCGTCCTGGGCATGACGTTAAACTGTTCCGTTTGAGAGGACCGGCGACCCTCGAATGTAAACAGCCACGAAAGGAAACTGTGTGTGTGAGGTGTTCTCTATCATTTCATTCCAGACTTCACTGTCTATCTCCTGTGTTTTCCATTCATCTTGAGCGTTACACAGTCGTCTGATGTGCGGGGGGAGGTGCCGGCTAGCGCATAAAGGCACGGACGGGACAGGTGTTTTCTTGACCCATCCCGTGATGATGCGACAGGTGTCATTTAGGGCTGTGTCGACCAATTTGGTGTGACGTGATCGGCTCCAGCTTGAGCAGGAATACTCTGCTGTAGAGAAAGACAGGGCCATGGCAGTTGCACGGATTGTTTGTGGGTCTGCGCCCCACTTGGGAGTTCACTAGTTTTCACAGGATGTTATTGTGGGTGTTGACCGTGGCTTTTGTGTTCTCCAGGTGTTTTTTTGAAGAAGAGTGTCCTGTCCAGTGTAACTCCAAGATACATGGGGTGGGTATGGTTGGAGAGTTTGTGACCATCCCAAGTGACGCTCAGTTCTTTTCTCGCGTCTCGGTTCCTCAGGTGGAAGCTGCATAGTTGGGTTTGTGTGTCTTTCTTTTTCTGTCTTTCTTTCTTAGGACGGAGATCAAGGTAGACGCCATAGGAAGGCTCAACACTAGCCGATGCCCCTAGAGATCCATCCCAAAGCTTCCCTCAGGGAGCACAGCAAGCCAGCTAGCCAGCAAGCCTGCCCAGTCAGCCAACGCAGCCAGTCAGCTCCGCCAGTCAGCCAGTGTAGAAAGTCAGGCTGCCAAGCCAGAGCATATCAGCCCTTGCAGTCAGCCATTGCAGCCATACCAGCCTTGCTCAGTCAGCTCAGCCAGGCCTCTCTTGAGGCCTGGCTCTCTGTCTGCCTGGCCCGGTCTGCCCTGCCCTGCCTTGCAGCAACAGAACCAGCCTTTCTGGAAAGCCAGCCAGCTCAGAATGCGAGCTGAGCAAGCCAGTGCAGCAGCAAGCCCAGACTAGGTTACCGCAGCCTTACTGTGCAGCCACAGCCACTCAGTCTAGACCAGCAGGAGCTGGCCAGGCTCCAACCCTTGCAGCGCAGCCTTAGGCCGGACAGTCCCCCTGCCTGCACTTTGTTGCCTTCCTGGCCTGTCTGCCTGCCTAGGCGCCTCGGTCTTCCTGTCTGTCTGCCTTGGCCTGCCAGTCTGAAACTGGTTTAGACTAACTGCGTGCTTGCCAGCTGCGCTGGCTTGCTGAGCTCGTATTCTGAGCTGGCTGGCTTGCCAGCAAGGCTGGTTCTGTTGCTGCAAGGCAGGGCGGGGCAGACCGGGCCAGGCAGACAGAGAGCCAGGCCTCGAGAGAGGCCTGGCTGAGCTGACTGAGCAAGGCTGGTATGGCTACAATGGTTGACTGCAAGGGCTGATGTGCGCTGGCTTGGCAGCCTGACTTTCTACACTGGCTGACTGGCGGAGCTGGCTGGCTGCGTTGGCTGACTGGGCGGGCTTGCTGGCTAGCTGGCTTGCTGGACTCCCTGAGGGAAGCTTTGGGATGGATCTCTAGGGGCATCGGCTTGTGTTGAGCCTTCCAACGGCGTCTACCTTGATCTTCGTCCTAAGAAAGAAAGACAGAAAAAGAAACACACACACAAACTCAACTATGCAGCTTCCACATGAGGAAGGCACGCAGGCAGGCACAAGCTGCCTGCGTGCTTGCTTCGCCCTCCAGTTGCTGCTCCAGTTATTTGTTTTCCCTCAAACCCATCCTCAATGTGTTGGGTGAGGTTGAGCTCTGTCCAGCACAGGACGGGACGGAAACCAGCTTGGTCTTTAGTCAGCTTGGTGTCTGAGTGGTATGAGGCGTTGGAGTAGCAGCCTCTCTTGTAGGTGATGCAGAGGAGGGAAATGGGTCGGTAGCTCTTTGAGGATGATGGGTCTTTGCCAGGTTTGGGGATTGCAACCACTTTGGCTTTTCTCCAGACAGAAGGGATGGTTTTCTGTGCCATGCATGTGTTCAGCATCCCCACGAGCCAGGTCTTTGCGTTAGGTTCCAGGTGCTGTATAATTTCTGCCAGTATGTCATCAATCCCTGCTGCTTTTCCGGGTTTCAACTTTCCCATTGCAGTTTTGAGTTCTTCTAGGTCGAAGGGTTTGGTTTGAGGGCTGGCTGATTGTGGTTGGTCTGATACCACTGTGCGATGGTATTCTCCTGTGGGCCGTGGCGGTGTTGGTTACGACTGTTGGCCACCAGTTGTGATGCAACAGAGTTCGCTGTGACCGTTGTGAATTATGGGTGGCTCCCTGAGGTCCTTGATCGCCATTGGGTCCAACAGTGGTCATTGAAGCGTGCACACACATGCACACATGCACCTACACACACAGGGGCACATGCGTATGCACACCTGGACCTTTAAATGAACAACAACACAAAAACTAAGGCACTGGTGTCGGACTTCTGGTTTACCGGAACGGGGTTCAACTCCCTGCAGTGCCCTGCTCAATGTGTTGTATTTCATTCATTGGTCCATGGTCTCAGGTCATTGAGCGGCGCGCTATAGTGTGCGATTCTTCATCATTGTTGAGGATTTTTTAAAGGTGAAAATCAAGGAAAAGCAAAAGGCTATAGTCCATGGTCACGGACCGCATACTGGTCAAGGTCATTTATACTGGTGAAGATCATTTACTAGTCTTCTAAAGGTCATTTATACTGGTGAAGATCATTTACTAGTCTTCTAAAGGTCATTTATACTGGTCAAGGTCAATTACTAGTCTCATGAAGGTAATTTATACTGGTCACAGTCATATACTGGTCACGGTCATTTCTACTGGTGAAGGTCATTTATACTGGTCAAGGTCATTTGTACTTGTCAAGGTCATTTATACTGGTCAAGGTCATTTACTAGTCTTATTGAAGGTAATTTATACTGCTCAAGGTCATTGATATTGGTCAAGGTCATTAAGTGGCACGCTATAGTGCGCGATTCTTCATCATTGTTGAGGATTTGAAAAAAGGTTAAATTGCAGAAAAGCGAAAGGCTAAAGTCCATGGTCACGGAGGGCATACTATAGTATGTTGTTTTTCTTTTTTTTGGTGGTGTGCGGGCTCCATCCAATAACTACACCAGTTGTGATGCAATAGAGTTTGCTGTGACCGTTGTGAATTATGGGTGGTGTGGTCTTTGCCAAGACGGTGGATTGTGGCCCATGCCTTCCTGCTGTTATTTGTCATGTTGGTGTTCTCTATATCTTTTCGTCCTGGGCATGACGTTAAACTGTTCCGTTCGAGAGGACCGGCGACCCTCGAATGTAAACAGGTGTTGGGACAGGGTCAGGTGTTGTCTTGATGCATCCTATGATGATGCCACAGGTGTCATTTAGGGCTGTGTCGACCAATTTGGTGTGACGGGATAGGCTTGTAGGTGATGCAGAGGAGGGAAATGGGTCGGTAGCTCTTTGGGGATAATGGGTCTTTGCCAGGTTTAGGGATTGCAACCACTTTGGCCTTTTTCCAGACAGAAGGGATGGTTTTCTGTGCTATGCATGTGTTCAGCATCCCCACAAGCCAGGTCTTTCCGTTAGGTCCCAGGTGCTGTATCATTTCTGCTAGTAGGTCATCAATCCCTGCTGCTTTTCCGGGTTTCAACTTTCCCATTGCAGTTTCACGTTCTTCTAGGTCGAAGGGTTTGGTTTGAAGGCTGGCTGATTGTGGTTGGTCTGATACCACTGTGCGATGGTATTCTCCTGTGGGTTGGTGGCGGTCTTGGTCACAACTGGTGGCCAACAGTTGTAACCAACACCGCCACCGACCCACATAGAATACCATCGCACAGTGGTATCAGACCAACCATAATCAGCCATCACTCAAACCAAACCCTTCGACCTAGAAGAACTTGAAACTGCAATGGGAAAGTTGAAACCCGGAAAAGCAGCAGGGATTGATGACCTACTGGCAGAAATGATACAGCACCTGGGACCTAACTCAAGGCCCTGGCTTGTGGGGATGCTGAACACATGCACAGCACAGAAAACCACCCCTTCTGTCTGGAAAAAGGCCAAAGTGGTTGCAATCCCTAAACCTGGCAAAGACCCATTATCCCCGAAGAGCTACCGACCCATTTCCCTCCTCTGCATCACGTCTTTCTTATACCTGTGGTTTGCGGGCTCCATCCAATACCTACACTAGTTGTGATGCAACAGAATTTGCTGTGACCGTTGTGAATTATGGGTGGTGTGGTCTTTGCCAAGACGGTGGATTGTGGCCCATGCCTTCCTGCTGTTATTTGTCATTTGTCATTATGGTGTTCTCTATATCTTTTCGTCCTGGGCATGACGTTAAACTGTTCCGTTTGAGAGGACCGGCGACCCTCGAATGTAAACAGCCACGAAAGGAAACTGTGTGTGTGAGGTGTTCTCTATCATTTCATTCCAGACTTCACTGTCTATCTCCTGTGTTTTCCATTCATCTTGAGCGTTACACAGTCGTCTGATGTGCGGGGGGAGGTGCCGGCTAGCGCATAAAGGCACGGACGGGACAGGTGTTTTCTTGACCCATCCCGTGATGATGCGACAGGTGTCATTTAGGGCTGTGTCGACCAATTTGGTGTGACGTGATCGGCTCCAGCTTGAGCAGGAATACTCTGCTGTAGAGAAAGACAGGGCCATGGCAGTTGCACGGATTGTTTGTGGGTCTGCGCCCCACTTGGGAGTTCACTAGTTTTCACAGGATGTTATTGTGGGTGTTGACCGTGGCTTTTGTGTTCTCCAGGTGTTTTTTTGAAGAAGAGTGTCCTGTCCAGTGTAACTCCAAGATACATGGGGTGGGTATGGTTGGAGAGTTTGTGACCATCCCAAGTGACGCTCAGTTCTTTTCTCGCGTCTCGGTTCCTCAGGTGGAAGCTGCATAGTTGGGTTTGTGTGTCTTTCTTTTTCTGTCTTTCTTTCTTAGGACGGAGATCAAGGTAGACGCCATAGGAAGGCTCAACACTAGCCGATGCCCCTAGAGATCCATCCCAAAGCTTCCCTCAGGGAGCACAGCAAGCCAGCTAGCCAGCAAGCCTGCCCAGTCAGCCAACGCAGCCAGTCAGCTCCGCCAGTCAGCCAGTGTAGAAAGTCAGGCTGCCAAGCCAGAGCATATCAGCCCTTGCAGTCAGCCATTGCAGCCATACCAGCCTTGCTCAGTCAGCTCAGCCAGGCCTCTCTTGAGGCCTGGCTCTCTGTCTGCCTGGCCCGGTCTGCCCTGCCCTGCCTTGCAGCAACAGAACCAGCCTTTCTGGAAAGCCAGCCAGCTCAGAATGCGAGCTGAGCAAGCCAGTGCAGCAGCAAGCCCAGACTAGGTTACCGCAGCCTTACTGTGCAGCCACAGCCACTCAGTCTAGACCAGCAGGAGCTGGCCAGGCTCCAACCCTTGCAGCGCAGCCTTAGGCCGGACAGTCCCCCTGCCTGCACTTTGTTGCCTTCCTGGCCTGTCTGCCTGCCTAGGCGCCTCGGTCTTCCTGTCTGTCTGCCTTGGCCTGCCAGTCTGAAACTGGTTTAGACTAACTGCGTGCTTGCCAGCTGCGCTGGCTTGCTGAGCTCGTATTCTGAGCTGGCTGGCTTGCCAGCAAGGCTGGTTCTGTTGCTGCAAGGCAGGGCGGGGCAGACCGGGCCAGGCAGACAGAGAGCCAGGCCTCGAGAGAGGCCTGGCTGAGCTGACTGAGCAAGGCTGGTATGGCTACAATGGTTGACTGCAAGGGCTGATGTGCGCTGGCTTGGCAGCCTGACTTTCTACACTGGCTGACTGGCGGAGCTGGCTGGCTGCGTTGGCTGACTGGGCGGGCTTGCTGGCTAGCTGGCTTGCTGGACTCCCTGAGGGAAGCTTTGGGATGGATCTCTAGGGGCATCGGCTTGTGTTGAGCCTTCCAACGGCGTCTACCTTGATCTTCGTCCTAAGAAAGAAAGACAGAAAAAGAAACACACACACAAACTCAACTACGCAGCTTCCACATGAGGAAGGCAGGCAGGCACGCAGGCAGGCACAAGCTGCCTGCGTGCTTGCTTCGCCCTCCAGTTGCTGCTCCAGTTATTTGTTTTCCCTCAAACCCATCCTCAATGTGTTGGGTGAGGTTGAGCTCTGTCCAGCACAGGACAGGACGGAAACCAGCTTGGTCTTTAGTCAGCTTGGTGTCTATGAGTGGTATGAGGCGTTGGAGTAGCAGCCTCTCTTGTAGGTGATGCAGAGGAGGGAAATGGGTCGGTAGCTCTTTGAGGATGATGGGTCTTTGCCAGGTTTGGGGATTGCAACCACTTTGGCTTTTCTCCAGACAGAAGGGATGGTTTTCTGTGCCATGCATGTGTTCAGCATCCCCACGAGCCAGGTCTTTGCGTTAGGTTCCAGGTGCTGTATAATTTCTGCCAGTATGTCATCAATCCCTGCTGCTTTTCCGGGTTTCAACTTTCCCATTGCAGTTTTGAGTTCTTCTAGGTCGAAGGGTTTGGTTTGAGGGCTGGCTGATTGTGGTTGGTCTGATACCACTGTGCGATGGTATTCTCCTGTGGGTTGGTTACGACTGTTGGCCACCAGTTGTGATGCAACAGAGTTCGCTGTGACCGTTGTGAATTATGGGTGGCTCCCTGAGGTCCTTGATCGCCATTGGGTCCAACAGTGGTCATTGAAGCGTGCACACACATGCACACATGCACCTACACACACAGGGGCACATGCGTATGCACACCTGGACCTTTAAATGAACAACAACACAAAAACTAAGGCACTGGTGTCGGACTTCTGGTTTACCGGAACGGGGTTCAACTCCCTGCAGTGCCCTGCTCAATGTGTTGTATTTCATTCATTGGTCCATGGTATCAGGTCATTGAGCGGCGCGCTATAGTGTGCGATTCTTCATCATTGTTGAGGATTTTTTAAAGGTGAAAATCAAGGAAAAGCAAAAGGCTATAGTCCATGGTCACGGACCGCATACTGGTCAAGGTCATTTATACTGGTGAAGATGATTTACTAGTCTTCTAAAGGTCATTTATACTGGTGAAGATCATTTACTAGTCTTCTAAAGGTCATTTATACTGGTCAAGGTCATTTACTAGTCTCATGAAGGTAATTTATACTGGTCAGTCATATACTGGTCACGGTCATTTATACTGGTCAAGGTCATTTGTACTTGTCAAGGTCATTTATACTGGTCAAGGTCATTTACTAGTCTTATTGAAGGTCATTTATACTGCTCAAGGTTATTGATCAATATCAATGACCTTGATGACCCCAAGGTCATTAAGTGGCATGCTATAGTGCGCGATTCTTCATCATTGTTCACGATTTGAAAAAAGGTTAAATCGCGGAAAAGCGAAAGGCTATAGTCCATAGTCTCGGAGGGCATACAAAAATGTGTGGTGCTATACAGGCCGTTCTGGAAAATTTGGGACAGAGGTTCATCGTTGGCATCCAGGGAGTGTGTGTGCAAAATTTGGCATCGACCGGGTTAATGGTGCTGGAGATTAGCTGTTAACAAACTGACGGACACACACACACACACACACACTCACTCAGAGTGCAAAACATACTTAATCCCCATGGCTTTGGCCTGGTGCCATACCGTTATTAATTATTGCCTACAATGTCAATTGTGAAATTACTTTACCGTTGCAATGCAAAATTTACATTTCAACGAATGGACCTCGTAAAACAAAACAAAAACCAAGGCACTGGTTGTGGTACTTCTGGTTTACCGGAATGGGGTTCAACTCCCTGCAGTGCTCTGCTCAATTTGTTGTATTTACATGGTTCATTTTTATTTTCTGCTCATTGTGTTGCCTTTTCATAGATGATAACCCCCAGGTTCTTTAATGTGTTTGCACTCCCTACAGTTAGGTTACCAAGTCTATTTATTTATTATTTCTGTTCACTAGAACTAGAACCAATTACCAAAGTAGGCTTTCTAATGACACAACTCGCCTTTGTTTTTATGTGTAGCAAAAACGTTCTTTTTATTTACGCCAAAGAGTAGAGGCTGGTCTGCATTCATGCGAGCGGGGAAGTTTAGAGTAACATAGCTCTAAATGAAACGCATTAGAGCTATGGACCAGAGCTAGTAGTCATAGCACTTCATGGTATATGCATAGTTTATATAGTTTCATTATAGATATATTAAACAGAGAGGACTGGAGTCAATTGGGTTATATTATGTTTAACACTAATTTGAAGCTGTCAAAATCTGACAGACTTCTGGCGGCCATGGCCACGCCCACCTTTTGGTAACGCCCACTTTCGGCCAAGCCCACAAAAAGGACCCCCCATGTCATTTGCCAGGCAGGCTCCACTCTCAGACAGATATTTGTCTCCGTCTAATGAGCTAATTTAGAACTTCCTGTCTGAGAGCTAGCTAATTTAAGACATCCGGTTGCCTTCAGAATAAAATAAGGTTATTTAATTCGTTAATTAAATAATTGTCAATGCCCCAAGGCACAGCACTTTTTTGAGCGTTGACCTCAGTAGAAGGTCTGCTGCCGTGAATTTTACACCTCTCCCACTTAGCGGAGAGTGGGGTGTGGTACAGGACATCTCCCCGAACGCGTGGGTATACTGCATCTACAAGTAGTACAAGATAAATTGAAACCATTGACACCTACTTCGATGGTTCAGTTGTCATCTATGCCGGGGAATTTAGCAGCTCTCATTCAAGCGTTTTTTTCAAAATCCAGGTCACACATTTGATTGCAAAACAATCTGTGGTGTCACTCAACAACTAGTGAATAGCATCTTACTTGGCCTTAGGAATGCACAATGACCCATTAGATTTTATACACAAACTAGTAGTTTGGTTGAGTATGTGTGGTGTCCACACAGTTGTTCAAGCAAAACATACAGACATCTGTACATTCTGTGCCTGGACAGTTGAAAGCAATTAACAGAACAATAACGGAGGACAATTTGGAAGAAGATGATGATGATGTGGTTTTATGCAATGAAAGTCTAAATGACAATATGTGTGAAGCTATACCATTACCAATTCTAACATTTCTACAACAGACATCTGCTATCAAAAAATGTCACACACGGCTTGAAGAAGCAGCAGCGCAGGACTCAACATTTAGACGGAAACTTGAGAAATTCAATCTAGCCAACACATCAGTGTCATTAGTGTCTCAGAAATGTTCTAGGACAGAAGTATGCACCATATTAAACAGCTTTGTAGAATACACACTTCGGTCTCCTTTCCTTGGAGATGACCTGCTTTGCCTGAAAAGTCTTAGTCTGTATAGTTGTACTCAATGTGGTGACAAGGCCTTACCATCTACAAAGAACATGTCACAATTCATAGTGCAGCCACTTGACGTGTCACAAAAAGGCATCTTAGACACTATTGCACAAATATTACCTGCTCAATCTGAACAATGTGAAACATGTCAGCAGGAAAAGAGCTTATCAACATATGAAGTAATTAACAGCCCACAGACCTTACTTCTCCTGTTAAGAGCTGGCACAAAAATTCCAAAAACGTTCAATTTATCCTGTCTGTACCACCAAAATGAGTATGCTTTGACCAGTATGTGTGTATTTTTCGACAGGCCACCATATGCGTCATTGTACATCCTTAAAGATCATAAATGGCATATCTGGACAAATGAATCGAATGACACAGCAGGCTATACCTTTGAGCTGATGCAAAGAACATCCGCTCGACAGCACACAAAGACAGTAGTCACAAGTAGTTTCTATGTCGTGTCATACGAGAAACAGTCGAGAAATAATCAAGTTTCGTCAGGACAAACAAATGCATAAATGCACAGACAGATGCAATCAACGCACACAAGTGACACCCATTCCAAAGCTAGAGGTAACTCCTTGACCTGACTTAGCTTGCGTAGAGAAAGTGATTTCATGTCAATGCCCCAAGGCACAGCACTTTTTTGAGCGTTGACCCCAGTAGAAGGTCTGCTGCTGTGAATTTTACACCTCTCTCGCTTAGCGGAGAGTGGGGTGTGGTAGAGGACATCTCCCCGAACACGTGGGTATGTCCAGATAGTTGCCTCGCGGAGGCCTCTTTGTCCAGTGTCCATTCTGGGTCCGGAAACGGTACTTTTTGTCAGCATTGACCCCAGTAGAAGGTCTGCTGCTGTGAATTTTACACCTCTCCCGCTTAGCGGAGAGTGTGGTGTGGTAGAGGACATCTCCCCGAACGCGTGGGTATGTCCAGATAGTTGCCTCGCGGAGGCCTCTTTGTCCAGTGTCCATTCTGGGTCCGGAAACGGTACTTTTTTCAGCGTTGACCACAGTAGAAGGTCTGCTGCTGTGAATTTTACACCTCTCCCGCTTAGCGGAGAGTGGGGTGTGGTACAGGACATCTCCCCGAACGCGTGGGTATGTCCAGATAGTTGCCTCGCGGAGCCGTCTTTTGTCCAGTGTCCATTCTGGGTCCGGAAACGGTACTTTTTGTCAGCCTTGACCCCAGTAGAAGGTCTGCTGCTGTGAATTTTACACCTCTCCCGCTTAGCGGAGAGTGTGGTGTGGTAGAGGACATCTCCCCGAACGTGTGGGTATGTCCAGATAGTTGCCTCGCGGAGGCCTCTTTGTCCAGTGTCCATTCTGGGTCCGGAAACGGTACTTTTTGTCAGCATTGACCCCAGTAGAAGGTCTGCTGCTGTGAATTTTACACCTCTCCCGCTTAGCGGAGAGTGTGGTGTGGTAGAGGACATCTCCCCGAACGTGTGGGTATGTCCAGATAGTTGCTTCGCGGAGGCCTCTTTGTCCAGTGTCCATTCTGGGTCCGGAAACGGTACTTTTTTCAGCGTTGACCACAGTAGAAGGTCTGCTGCTGTGAATTTTACACCTCTCCCGCTTAGCGGAGAGTGGGGTGTGGTACAGGACATCTCCCCGAACGCGTGGGTATGTCCAGATAGTTGCCTCGCGGAGCCGTCTTTTGTCCAGTGTCCATTCTGGGTCCGGAAACGGTACTTTTTGTCAGCCTTGACCCCAGTAGAAGGTCTGCTGCTGTGAATTTTACACCTCTCCCGCTTAGCGGAGAGTGTGGTGTGGTAGAGGACATCTCCCCGAACGTGTGGGTATGTCCAGATAGTTGCCTCGCGGAGGCCTCTTTGTCCAGTGTCCATTCTGGGTCCAGAAACGGTACTTTTTGTCAGCATTGACCCCAGTAGAAGGTCTGCTGCTGTGAATTTTACACCTCTCCCGCTTAGCGGAGAGTGGGGTGTGGTACAGGACATCTCCCCGAACGCGTGGGTATGTCCAGATAGTTGCCTCGCGGAGCCGTCTTTTGTCCAGTGTCCACTTTATAAAGTCCATGCACTCCAGTGAATAGCATTTATCCATTTAGATAACTTTATTATTATTATTATAAGGATTTAATTACTTATTCTTACACAGAAACATAATGTGTGTCTTATAGCATCATATAGCATCATTTAAATGCTTAATTTGTAGTTTTAATGTGCAAATTAAACTTTTTTTCAATACTCTAGAGGGTACTCTTATTTTGAAGAGATCGTCCACCGGAAGTCTTAAATTAGCTCACTAGATTAGCTCACTAGACGCTGCCAAGAATCCGGAAGGCACATGATAGCAATGGCATTCGAAATAGAAAGTAAACACATTCTTCGATGCAAACAATTAGGTTAGTAAATGTTTTTAAAATACTGTTCTATGAAAAAGAAACGTAACTGACTTCGTGAGGTTATCATTAACGTTTTGGCTAACGGCATCGCAGTGTTGGCAGTTCACTGAACTAAGCACTGACTCGAGTCATACTTGCAGCGTGGTAAAGTTACTCTGCATACTTGGTTGTAGCACCATTATGTGCTCATTCTGTACGCTCATACTGAGGGCACATGGGGCTAACTTGGTTGGTGCTTGTTTTCATGCATTTAAACGTTTTTTCCCAACCCCTCTCTCTCTGTCTGTCTCTATCTATCTCTATCTCCCTCTCATACAGTAGAGCTCAACAAAGCCAGCACACTTAGAGGTTTTGTTTAATATAGACAGAGATGCAAGGATGGAACTCGCTGTTAAAGGTAAGCTGACTGTTAACTGTGGACGACACCATAAAGCATTACACTTGTTTACAATAGGGTCCACCATGTTCAATTCATCATAACATTTACTTTAGAGACGTACAGACACTTCTATAGCCAAAAACAGGAAATCATCATGAGGAGGTAAAAAGGGGAAAAAACATATAGCCTACAGTGAGAGGGGGGGGGGGTTTCAAAGGGGGCCAGTTTCAAATTGCAGCGGTCCGTAGGTGCCCTTTGAGAGCAGTTTTGAAGGAGACAAGGGATTCACATGTCTTAATGGCTGTTGGTAGGGTGTTCTACATTTTGGTGGCATAGGAGCAAAAGGAATTTAGTCCCTTGAGCCGAATCTGGGTTGCACATGGTTTCTTGAACTCCCTCTGGTATTGTGGGTGTGGACTTCGTTGACATTAAGGAAGTATTTAGACAGGTAGGCCTACATGGTGGGTATCTTGGTTGTGTAGCGAATCCTGTGGACCAGACCTGTTTGCAAGATGCTGTACTCTGTCGTCTACCCTAAGCCATTCCAGCCTGTCAAAGTGGGCAGGGGTGAGGTGGGTTCGGGGTGTGAGGCCAAGTGGTAGCCTGACCAGTTTTGTTTTGGGAAGTCTGGAGCCTTGTTTTAAAGGCCTTTGAGGTGCTGTGGTACCAAGAGGTGCATGCATAGTCGAAGAAACCTTGTACAAGGGCTCTTGTTAGGGTCTTCAAGGTGTTTTTGTTGACCAGTGAGGAGATCCTACAGGAATCTTGTTCTTTGGTTGACTTTCTTTTATTACATTGGTGGCTATTTTATCATTGGAATGATTTACCCCCAGGATGGAACCTAGGTAGGTCTAAGGGCCCTATTCATACTCCTATTTATAAAAGTCGGTTCGGCTCTGTAGAGCATACAATATGTGCTCTACACATTCTATGCTCTTGAGGTTTGAGGTTCGGGGGGGCGGCCGGGTACCGTTCTAAAGTCTTGACAGAAACAAAGAGGATGACCCAAGCTGTCCATAGAGGTGCAATATTCATGTGTTTAAAGCAGTTTTATACAGATAGGACTTTTCTGTTTCATGAATGTGCTTGTCAGTGACAATTGCTTGCTGCTACTCTACAGTACACACCAAAAGTCTTTGTCGAAAATTAGCAATCTATAAGCTCGTTATGAGCTATATAACTAATAAATGAAAGCTATAAAGCTAAATTCTGCTCATCAACAAACTATGAGAATATCATAACTATGAGTGATCCAGCATATGCTTTTCTACATCCTCTGTTTTTTCAGCAAAGGCCAAGAGAAGGCACCTCAGTGCCGAGGATTGTGGCCGTTTGGGGAGAAGTGCAGAGGGCACCAATGCCCTCACCCGGCCCAATAATGTCGCCCAAAACAATCCTCACAGAGGACTCCACCCCAGGACGCCCACAAAGAGGCTGAGACTTGGTAATTGACTTGGATCGATCACATCACAGAAAGCTAAATCTGAATGTTTTATGACATGACTAGCTTCAGCAATTTAGCATAAGCTATTTTAGACTATGATCACATCAAACCCATGCCGTCTAGACGGCGCATCTCTGATTAATTAAACCGCATCAAGCACCATTTAATTGGTCTGGCGCACTAGTGTCTTGCTTGTTTTGGTTCCTCCCGTCCTGGGATCTAGCACTGAGCATGTTAAAGGATTTCTTCCTGCTTTTCTCTTTTTGTGCCGTCAGTGAGTCAGAGTCCACAGAAAGGAATCACGGAATTCTTTTCTGTGACGAAAGTAATGCGTTCCAGCCCACAGCAGCCAAAAGTGGAGGAGGAGGATGACGACGACGACGACGTCAGTCTCTTGGCCAATGCCATGCCATTAGTGCAGGAAGAGCAGAAAATAAACTATTTGGAGGGGATAACGGCAGAAATGTGGGACGACGATCAATTTGACGATCAATTTGACGATGATGATATCATTTGGACCCAAGAAAGTGGCAGCCAGGTAGGAGGAGGAGAAGATCTAGAACAAATTGACGTGGAGGCACTCCCTGGCCCCTGCTATGGGCTCCTGGGCAGCAGCAGTCATCTGGCGGAGCCCCAGGGCTGCGCAGATGACCTGCCAGTGGAAGTACTGCGGCAGGTTCTGAGCCGCCTCCCCGCCCAGGACCTGTACCGCCACGCCGTTCTGGTCTGCCACCGCTGGAACGACATAATCCAGGACCCCAAGGTCAGTAGATGCTAGTTAGATTGACTTTCATGTTTTTCATCATGGCCTTTTTTTTCATTTCAGATTTTTATTTCTATTTTTAATTTTTCTTTTTATTACTCTTTATATTTTTTTGGTCATCTGCAAACGGCATGCGTCAAAAAACAATTGGCCCCTTTATTGTCTGTGTATTGTTTGTGGAACCACCACTATGTTATGGAAGTCTGTTGGAGAGCACTTATAAGTAACGCAGTTTAATAACATAATGAGACGGACACAATTCAGACTTTCAAAGTATTATAATTTAGTATTCGAATTCGGAGCCAGCATTCAAGCGTTACAATGGAACACCACATATTCATACCCCAGGCATGCCTGACAAAGAACTCCATATATGGGCATAAAAGGGACACAGACATAAATTGGTGGGGCATGCATTTCCAACTTGCTTCAATACAAGTAGGCCACTGCCACTGCTTTTTATTTAATTTCACCTGCATTTACCTTTTACCAGGTAGTTAACTTCACGAAGTTCTTAAATGCAAATACATTGGACAACATAAAAAAGAAAATACATTTTTAATTGTCATTAGAATATTATAACCTGGACTGGAGTAATTTAAGCGGATCATGTTTCCAAATTTGCATATTTGGAATTGTAACGGCTGAATTCAATAATATATTCCGATATTAACCTGCAGGACACATTCCCTGAAGGTGGAGAATGCATGTGGCCCCCGGTCTGCCAGTTGCCCATGTATGGCCCTACATAGAAAAATGTGAAAACCCTTAATGTGTTGTCGTATGTTTTGTCTTGTCGTGTTCAGTTTGCTCCCCTGAAGAAGCAGTACTACCGGTACCTTATGGGGGAGAAAAATACAATGTCCACCGTCAGGAGAATCCTTGAAGAGAGTGGCGTACTTCTTGAATTGAATGAGAGACAACAGACTCAGAGTGTGTGTCAACTGGTCAGGTAATTCTCTATTGTCTTGTAAGACACACTAGTTGGGAGTCAAGAATTCATGCAAATGTTCACAGCAAATTCTTGTGTTATTTAACTCTTGAGTGTTAAAATGTAGCCAACTTTGGGGCTAAATGTTGGCTTCACCCCCCAGAGCCATATAGCGCGTGATTTCTTTCTACGTCCGAGCATAGACATGGTAACGCCCCGCCTGCCTCTGATTGGCCTACCGACACTGCCCGTCTTGCCTGTCCTCCGAGATGCAAGGGTACTCCGTGGTGGGAAATAATACAAGTACAAGAGAATGGCAACACGCGACAGTAACTTGTAACTTTGAAGAGTCTGACATCAGCCACCATTGCCTTGGTGCGTTGCTCTCAGACACATACTGATACAGTGAAAGGAAAACAGCCGAGTGAACAGTATTGGACATGTATAAAAGTCTGGTATTCTCTTAATGTATAAAAATAAAATGGGCAGTTCAATAGTGGGGGTAATGCCTAGATCTCAAACACCGTCCTAGATATCGGTTAACAATTCAAAAACATATTCTTTTAGTATTTCCAATTCCAACCCCTTTTAATAAGTTATTCATTTTCATGTTTGTCTTTTTTTATGCACTCATCAGCTTGATGGCTCAACATACGCCTGGTGAGAGGGTGAGGCCTGAAGACGTTCAGCAGTGTGTTAAGAGACATCGTCTGTTTCCCCAAGCTGAGGCCTGCATCACCTCCAGATTTCCAGAAATCCCACAAAATGTGAGCATTGCATTGTTGAAGCTAATTTGTCATCGCACAACCGTTTCAGGTATTTTCAGTCAAAATGGGTCAAGGAAGTGCAACAAAGTATACATGTTGAATTCCGCCTTTCCCTCACTTTACTGTATACATACATTAACTTCACTAAAAACTGAATGTTTCTTTTCAATGTTTAGGGCCCTAATAGGACTTATGCAGCAATGGCTTTGATTTTGTTGCTGAGTGAAACGGTGAAGGACGTGCAGGCCCTGGTGTCTCACCTCCAGGGCACCATGACTCACAGTGCCATAACAGAGTTCCTGAGTGAGATAGCCACATTCCTGCTGGCCCTGGATAGGAACAATATCTGGATCAGTAACAGGTGAGAGACATGGTATACTATACAGTGTACTGTACATCTTAGCGATGGTACAATTCTTATTTTTAAGGCAGTGGTTCCCAAACCTTTTCACGTCAAGGACCCCCAAATTGACACTAATTTGCATGCGGACCCCCATTTCAAATGATATGCCAGGGTCCCCATAAGATTTTTTTTTTTTACGGCTCTAGCAGTGATTCTCAACTATTTTAATTTGAAGGACCACCATTAATGGCATTTCTATCTCTGAGCCCCCAATTTGTATTTGTAAATCAATGTTAATTTAACTCTGAGGGTGTACAAATGGACCCTAACGGGTCCATTTGGTTCCATTTGTACACCCTCAGAGTTACAGACCCACATGGCCCATTTGGTTCCAAACTATCATTTAGCTGGGGGTCCCCTGGAACTCCCTCAAGGACCCCTGGGTGTCCCCGGAGTCGGAGTTTCACGATTATCATGTGTAAATGTGTATTCCACAATGTTATGGATATATAAAATTGCATTTGTAAATTAGATGTTTTATTATATTTTCCTCACATGTATGTGTGAATGAATAATAACAATGATTAGTAAAAAAAATAAACAAAATATGTCTTTGGATAATACTGTACGTTTTCAGTTCTTAATTTAGTTTTTGGACCCAAGCAGAGAATTGCTTTTATTTAATTCTTTACACGGTTATACTGATCCTCTATGGTTAATTAATTGTGAGATTTTAAATCGTGGTCAATAGCAATAGCTTCCCTAATGAATGATAAATAAATGAATTCAGATTTAGAATAATACTTTTTCATATCTCCCCCTTACACTCTCCCATGTCTACTCCAGGTTGCACTACAATATTTATTATGTACTTCACCTGATGGAGAATGCGCCCACTCCAATCTACATCAATCACAGCGGGTAAGGTTGCAAAGACATTGATATACATGGCTTTTGTTAATTCCTTGGATTTGAAAGGTTTATGGATTGCCCAACAACCTTTGCAAAAAAAAATTTAATAACACAATTGAATGAAAGGTAGTAGTGAACGCCATATTGCCTAGAATGATTCATCCTGGCTGTGCACATTAATTGTTTAGTTTTTTCAGTAGATGTTGAGAGATTGCTGTGTATCTCACAAATGTGGTCCTCATCTTGCATTAATCCTAATGTTCAGGCTCACATATTGCACTTTTGTATAATTCTGTGTTTGTATAATAGATTTTTTTGCTTGTGTTCCATGTTGTTTCCTGCCATTAAGGCCCCAGGTTCCCATGACCCATGAGCAGCATCAGATCCTAAGCCATGACATCAGGAACGACCAAGTGGTCAAGATCATGGCCTTTGCAGGTACCGGCACCATTCACCAGTAGGAGCACGTTAATATGGCTCCTAATAGAGCACCGAAGTCTGACGTCAATATCGGTAGAGGGCGCAAATCCACAGGTTCATGTACTTTTTATTTGCATTATAATCCCCATAGGGGGATTTTAGATCGCCTCATATAAGAACTGTGTTTGAAAAATAAACATGTCACCCGGGCCGCTTCACTCATATGGATATTAAGAATCAACTGACTGAGAGAAAACGCTAATGTTACTGCTACTGAATTAGTTACATTTTCGCTAGAAGCAGACTGTATCATACATCATGTATATGAGTGACTGACTGTTGCAAACGATACAGAGACACCTCCCCGACAATAACGCAGAGACAGCTTGTTTATTTTTGGACCACAACACTTATATGAAACGATTTTAAGATTACCCCATGTTATTCTCCATAGAGAAATTACTTCCGCGAACCAGGGGAATCGAAGGGATGAGTGAGTTACGCCAGGACTTCGGCGCTCTATGACATAGAACACATGGCATCACATAGTCACACAGTCTATGTGATGCCATGTGTTCTACTTCATTCATGAACAAAGCTTTGGTGCTATCAATGCTTTTAATCGAGTAAGAGATATGCATGAATGACGAACTTAGTGGTAAAGTGTCACGACATGTGTTTTAGGTACTGGGAAGACGACCACCCTGGTGAGGTATGCCGAACAAAGACCACACCTGAAATTCCTCTACGTGGCCTTCAACAAGTCTGTGGCCAGTCAGGCACAAAGTCGTTTCCCCAGCAACGTGATCTGCAAGACCATCCACTCCATGGCCTACCGTGCCGTGGGCAACATGCAAGTCCCCAGTCCCATCCCTTTCCTTATTGCATCTATCGTTCTCTATAAAAGTCTTCATATCAATGCACGCTTGTGTGACTAAAAAAAGCTGGTGTTTTTGTTCATGCATTTATTAATCCTCAGAGTTTGCTTGCAGATTGTATTCATGTAGAACTTGTAGAACAATACATTTGAGTGCCTATAATATTTAGGTTTCTTAGTTAATCGTTTGCTGTCCTGCCTCTTCACAGTTAATGCTTTGGCAATGCACAGGGGCGAAAAAGACCAATCAACCAATCCTTCCAAAATAGGCTGACAGGAAATAGGGGAGAGAGATGGGGGCGGGTGACATGCAGTAACGGCCGCCTGGATCGGGATTCGAACCCGTGGCACACTGCCAGACTCCATTACCAGCCAAGGCGCCTGGACCGCTGAGCCACGGCCCAGGCCCAGACATTTTCAGTACTATAAGGATCTTGCTTTTATGTGTACGAGATTGGTAATACATTGGTCAAATGATGCTGAATAACACATTTCTAATTTAATGCAAATGTCTCCCCAAGCAGTCCCCTGCCTCGTCAAAGGTTATATTCACACGCCTCCTATGGCAATGCAGTTAGTGTGGAATTTGTGATAACCATTGCATACTGTGGCGGTAACGTCACGCCAAGAAAGCAGCACACTCACGCTTTGTCTTTGACTCATTGGGCTGTCTTAAGACACGGAGGTGTGATCAATGCCATTTGGCTATTCTGAGTGGCCAAAGAGCATTGACTACGCCTCCAGGTCTTAAGTTAAGTAATAAGACCTGGTACTTAAGACACGCAAAATACAGCCCAATATCTCAAGACTTGTCTTGCAGTATAATACAGAACACTCACACAAACATGGCTACATTTCTATCTCCCGGCAGAGCTTTAAGGAAAACCCTTTGAACCCACAAACCTGTGAGAATAGATAGTCATGGGCCACACACAGCTCCATCTACAGGCATGATAATATCCAATTCATAACACATTCATAGAATACATGCATAACGCATTTCTGTACCAGGCTAGTTGCAAATGAATGTAATGGAGCTGGATCACATTGTTAACAAGATACAGACCATGACTGACATAAATGATAACTACACCATCGATATATTGAGCCACACAGCTGTTGCTGTCGTCCCTTCGAGTCAAAATAATTAAAACTTGTACTAAAAAGTCAAAACACAAATGAGACATGCAAGGGTATTTTCTATAAAAAAAAACACATTAGATTCCTAGTGAACAAAATATGTTCTGCCCCTCTGACCATCTTAAGTCCACTGAATGAAAAGTTGTCTTCCTGCCCCTAGTCATGTTGTCTCTGCCTCCCTACACCAGATACGACAAGAAGCTGGGCTTTGACCTGAAGGCGTTGAACACAAGCAATGTTCTGCCTAAAGGCCGTAGTGGATTCATCAATGGCAAGGCTGTCACGCAGACTCTCAATAATTACATGGCCTCAGCGGACAGGTTCATCAACATCAGCCATGTCCCTCCCACCTGCAAAAACAACAAGGGCATCCTTGTAGAACTGGACAACGAGAAATTGAGGGTGCTTACACAGACGCACATTGCAAGAACATTCACAAATGTATACATTACTCCCGGCCACAACACACCCCCACATAGCACATTGCCAAACTACTTCCACAACACCCCACCCCCCACATAGAACATTGCCAAACCTTTGACATACTGACAGTGGTGGTAAATAGATGACACTGGTTGTCATGCTTGTGAATTCCTGTGAAATTTCAGGGCTTTGTGAAAGATGCGCAGAAAATCTGGGACAAAATGAGTAATCCTAATGAACGGAGTCTAGCGGGCTACAGGATGACTCACGACGGTGAGTCAGCAGCAATTACAAGCTTTGTTCATCGCTAAGCGGGATAAAGATGAAAGAAACGTTTGACGGTTTCAACGGGACTGTCTTTTCACCAGGTTATCTGAAGCTGTGGCAGCTGCAAAATCCATGTCTCTCCCAGTACATGTCCGTCGATGTCATCTTCATAGACGAGGCGCAGGACTGCACTCCAGGTATCATCGCTGTACCAACGCACACACAACGCTCTGGCTCTATATTTGGTACATTACATTGCTGCCTTCATACACCTCCCTCCTTTTTCATCCTTATTTATACTTTAGCCATTGAAAAATAGCAGATCTACAAGCTCAGCATGGCACCGAGTGCCGCGCTACGAGCTTGTAGGTCTGCTATTTTTGAAAAATCGTGAAAATGTGGCGCAAATCTTTGAATATATATTCTTTCAGAGCGAACGTTTTTAACTCATATCTTTGCTTCTGGGGGGGTCCCTGGAACAACATATTTTCAGATGGGGGGTCGGCGGCCAATTACATAATAATCTTGGGGGTCCTTGACCTGGAGTAGTTTGAGAACAACTGACATACAGAAACATGAGGATTTAGAAGACATTTTTTAGAATCGTCCTCGGGTCTAAATGGGTTCATTTCCTTCCCAGCCATCCTGGACATCGTGCTGTCTCCGCCCTGTGGGAAGATACTGGTCGGAGACCCCCACCAGCAGATCTACACATTCAGGGGGGCGGTCAATGCACTGCACATGGTGGAACACACTCACATCTACTACCTGACACAGGTGCTCATTCTCTCTCTCTCTCACACACACAGGACGGTGAAACTGTGTACTGTAATCAATCTAATTAGCTAATTCCTCTTTCCAGAGTTTTAGGTTTGGTGCTGAAATCGCCTACGTTGCCGCTACCATTCTCAGAGTGTGCAAGGGAATCAAGAAGAAGATTCTAGTGGGAGGAAACCAGCCGGGTACTACTTGTTGACATTTATTTTTGTGTTCGTAGTTTAGTGTTGAAAACAGCGACGCATTGTAACTGTTTTCTGTGTGTGTGTGTGTGTGTGTGTGTGTGTGTGTGTGTGTGTGTGTGTGTGTGTGTGTGTGTGTGTGTGTGTGTGTGTGTGTGTGTGTGTGTGTGTGTGTGTGTGTGTGTGTGTGTGTGTGTGTGTGTGTGTGTGTGTGTGTGTGTGTGTGTGTTACCTGTCCACGCACAGGTACGTTTTGTGACGAGAGCACATACCCTGCGATGAATGGATCAGGGTCTGTGCAGGGGAAGACTGCCATTTTGTGCCGTACGAACACCTGCGTGTTCAGTGAAGCTGTGAAACTCACCGATGCCAACCCCAGCTGCAGGATTCACTTTGTTGGAGTAAGACTCCATAAGACTTGAGTGAAATGTAAAACTAGACTGACACACACACACACACACACACACTAAAAGGTTTTACTCTGATCTCGCAGTTGTAAGTTGATCTGGATAAGTGCGTCAGTCAAATGCCTTGATTGTAATGTGCTAAATTGTCATTGCTTATCTCCCAGGGAAGCATGGCGGATAGCCTGAAAAAGATTCTGGCTATATGGAAACTAAAGGAGTCACGCGGCACCGTCACTGGATGTGAGGCACACTCACTCACTCACATTATCCCTTTGCTTCATCTTCTTTAGCATCAAATTAATGGTTTGTGGAATTAATATTCCCCTTTTTATTCCTTTCCCTCATTCTAAAGCCATTAGCGACTCCTTCATCCGCATCTTCCACAATTCAAAATTGGGGGGTTTCGCCGGCCTGAAAAAATACGCAGACGAGACGGAGGACCTGGAGTTAGCGGCCAAAGTGGCCGTGGTGGAAAAGTACACCGTCCGCATCCCCGAACTGGTGGAGCGCCTCAACAGTTGTTATGAGAGCCAAATGAGCTATGCAGGTATGCATGTGTTGTGCACAGAGGAAGCATGGCATACACATACTCCCACAGTGCAGATTTAGATTTCGTTTAGTCATTGTATTTTGAATCAAATGTAATTTAGCTTTAGTCATATTTCAGTCATCTGAAATGTTTTAATTTCAGTCTAATTTTTTATTTTAGTCAACTAAATCTACAGTTTATTTTGTCTACGAAAATGTGTTTTGGTGTCGCAATGGCAGAGTTTACACTTGAAAATTGAAATAGCCAATCTACAAGCCAATAACGTTGAGAGCTTGTAGATTCCCTCTGTTGTTGGGGAGCCCCTCCATAATATTTTAGTCACACTGTGGCAGTGTCGACTAAAACTATGATGAAAAATGTTTGTAGAGTACTTTCTTTCACTGACAAACGAAATAAAATCGTACTAGACTGTACAGTGTACACAGCACACTCTTAAACACTCCCTCACTGGCACATCACATTTATTTTGTTGTAGACTTCATTTTGGGAACGGTCCACAAGGCCAAAGGTCTGGAGTTTGATACTGTGATCATCACTGATGACTTCGCCAAGGTTCCCTGTGAGAGACACAACCTTGGACGCTGGGCCGGCATCTCATGGAGTGTGTATTACGTCAATGTTTGTGTGTCCTGTACTGTATGTCTGTGACTCTGTGTTTTTGTAAGTTTAGTTGACGGTGATGGTTTCCAGTCCTTCCAACACCATCATCTTTACTCTTTTTGTTCCGTTTGTTCCTCCATAGGTAGGATTGCAGTAGATGAGTGGAACCTACTGTATGTGGCGGTGACCCGTGCCAAGACTAACCTGATTGTCAGCAATAGCGTCGGCCATATCCTCACTCAGGCTGGGGTAATAATAAAAATATACTATATTTACAGAGCACCTTTCATGACACGAGTGCAGCACAAAGTGCTTTACAGGAAAAAATACAAAAAACTAAGCATATCGGACAACGTAAAAATCAAGGCACAGTCAAAATACAAGGCAAGGTCAGTGGGCAGGCGTCCAACACAGACCCCCACCCACATGTTTTTAGTTTGTCATGGCTTCGACCCTTGCATTTGTTTTCTGTTTCATTCCACCACATTATCGCCATCAGGGCTAAAAAATTCATTTTCTTTCTGCCTTTATACAGTGTGCGTGTATACTGTATAAAGGCAGAAAGAAAATGATATATTATAGATAACATTTGTTTTTGCCCTACATTGAATTTAGATCTCAGATTGTCTAATCTGAGATCTTAAAAAAAAAAGTGAGAGCCACTTTCAAAATGACCGACTCAACAAGATCTACCCATCAAAAAGATTATCGCCCATTGCTGAAATTTGGTTAAGAATGTACCTGAGGAATAGCGACACTAGCGTTACAGTAAAACAAGTGTGTTTGTACACTTGGAATGGGAAATGGAGGGAAAATGGAATTGGTAGAGTTTTTCTTTGTATAATAACTTTAGCAAGACTCTGAACCCCTAATTGGTTGGTGCCTTGCATGGTTTCCGCCGCCATCGGTCTATGAATGGTTGAATGTAATGGTTGAATGTAATGCACAATCTATGTAAAGCGCCGCTATATAAATGCACCATTTACCATTTACTGACGTTTGTGCACAAGAATCTTGAAAACAAAGTATTGCATTGTGAGTTCAACTAACTAGTAATTTATTATTTGACTGACGGTGACCTTCAACGTCTGACTGAATCTAGCGATGCAAGGGGTTAACCGGTTAACCCCTTCCCTAGTTGAAAGGGAGGTTGTGAGTGACACCGTGACACTGTATAGTGACGTGTGTGCTTCATCAACACCCACTGAGGATTCAGTGTTTTTAACTGTTGATCGCCTGATGGTTACTTCCCCATTCTTCTTGTTCTTGTTGAATCTCTCACCGAATCTCATCTCAAGCACACCGAAACAAATTCCAAATCAACTGTAAAGCAACCCAATTGATTATGTATTTGTATTTGTATGTATATTCTTCATTAACAACATGAGAAGGGAGTGTCATAACTCCATAGCGCTGGGCAAAGATAAATTGTGACATAAACCATTCCAATTACACCTACAACTCTACAGTCTCCACTCTCCACTGTGCCCCATCATCTACCTGACATGCCTTTGCCTACCTTGTTTTCTCCAGGAGTACTCCCTCAGGTCAGAAATGATCAGCTCCGTGGCGCAAGAGGGCCAGCCTCCACCCTGCTCTGTCCGACTATGTGGAAACTCTATCCTGGCCGATTCAGCTTTTGCCACGTGCAAACGGCCAATGAGATATGTAAGCACGCAGACACATGCACAGTTGCACACAGACGCATGCCTTCCGTGTATCTTATATGTAGGTTTGGGTATCGTTTGTTTTGATCTGATTTTGCAGGGGCATGAACCCCCAGGGTGATTTTGTTAGTTTGTTTTCCATTTCAGGTTAAAAACTAAAAAAACACGGCTGATTAAAAACATGGCGGACTAGTAAGCAACACAGCTGCGCCAAACAAATTAACGACAATGTGCAAGCATGATGGTGCCGTGACTAGTCCGACCTGACTCGTGCATAAACCTATCCCTAACCGCACACACGCAAAGATATCTTTCTGCCTTTATTGATTGAGAGAAACGGGTAAAGAAAGACGGGGAGTGACACGCAGCGAAGGCTGTCGGGCGCAGGAAAGTAAATCTAAATCTGATGTAATTATGAATTGAATTTCCCCACTTTGTCATTAGCACTATTACGTACTCTGGATTAAGAGCGTAGTAGGGCAGTGTTTCCCCTACCATTGTATTGGGGCTACACCTGTTTTTACTAGTTCTGCTACTAGATGCCTTGGTGGATGGTTTCATGACACATTTTGGAATTATGTTTTTCTGGTTGAGAGGTCAAAAACTAAATGTCACACAGATGCGAGACAACAATGTTAAAAGTCTTGTTTTTCCTCCAGACGGATATTGTGGAAGCTGGGGGCCCACTGTGTGAGAGGTGTGTGTGGCAACGCATAGGCCCTACGGCATTCCTGCAGTCGGAGCGGATATTCGAACAGCCCATGGCAGACGAGAATCCAGCGCTGCCGCCCGGCTATGCAAGGATCTATAATATATTATAGATGCACACACTCTCATACTAATGCTGCATGAGTCCCAGTTTGGCCCTAAACATTACCTGTATATATTCCATTGTTGGTGTGCTGTAAATAATATGTTTGGAATTTCTTTTAAAGTCTGAATAACAGTTGCTGGATGCAATACGTCCTTGTTTCTAAGTGGACATTCATCCACTCGATTTGTACATTTATACCTGTGTTCATGGTGCCTTTATTCACACCATTGACAATTGCTCCAATGGAGTATGTCAGTCATTTGTTTTTATTTGAACTAAATCTGAGTGAAAGCAGACTTTGTTTTATTTCATTTTGCCTCCTGTTAAAAAAGAAACAATCCAGGGAAATATCTTAACATACATTTTTAATCCACTGACACGTGTGCATCTAACCACTTAAACCCTATATTCCTAGTGGACCAGGGTCCCTCAAGGCACTTGAGCTTGTAGATCAAATATTTTTGCTGAATGTTCGCCCTCAAATAGGTACAGTATACTAGGGTTCATGTAGTTAAGAGCTCAAACGATATACTCTAAGGCTCAAACCGACAAGTAGTCAAATTGCTTTTGATTGAATACTTTATTAGTCAAAAATGTAAAAGGATGACACACACAACAGTCCTGGTACCTTGTTTCCATTATGCGCTACTACACTTGACAGCCAGAAGTGCAACCTGCTGTGGGATATGGGGTGCATTTTGTCTACTTGCATCTTCTCCAAACTGCACATTTACCCATTTAATCAGTGCTAAGTTCCAACAAAAGCATGGTCAGTCGTAGTAGGTTAGCAAGCTAACCATTTTCTGAAGCCTAATGTATACTTTGTGACTGTGCTGAAAATCAGTTATTTTTGCCGACTGTTATGTCCTAGTCAAAAGAGATGACACTTCAAGTTGTGGCCACAAGATGTTCCCACAGAATCCTTATGTGGCCTCTAGAACTGTGAGGTTTGCTCACAAGATATGCACACATCTTGTAAATTGTGACCACAAGGTATCTGACATTTCCATATGTTTTACCAAAGACACAGGGAGGGGGCTCTAGAGCTGCCTACCCCTGGTTTACATCTAGAACACAGGACAGTGAGTTGTGCTGCTACTCTATGTTCAAACATCATACATGATGACTGATGCACCACACACTGACACACATTATTTGTTCCCAGTTGCCATGATGTATAGTATATGGCCTAGCCATAAGGTTTGAGGGGCTGAAAGGTTCCTGGTTCAGTAACCATTGCTAGCTATATATATATATAACGGGCAAGCACATTTCTAACATTGAGAGATGATAGTAGACACCATGAACACATTTGTGAAGAAAGCTAGTGGTAAGCATTTATTTTGCACATTTACCACAAATGTTGCTAACTTAACCTAAACTAATTAGATCAACCCTCGGCTCCATCAAGCTGTTTTTTTGTTTTGTTTGACACACACCTTTGGAGTCTAAGGTTTTGAGTATGAAGTATGAACCCTCCTGGGTGATGCAAAAATAATGCATCAATAATGCAAAATTATGTTGTGTGGATTAGAGACATAAACAAATGTGTAATTAAAAATGTTTGCTACATCTCTCTCTTCCCTCACACATGTGAACTAAATTGCAGGTGGTGAATTGATGATGATGCAACATTTAAATTAGTGTAAAATTGGTTTGCTGATATTTAGTACAGCAATTGATCATGTCAACTGAGGCTGTAGTCAACATGATACTGTAATATCAGGCTTTAGTGCAAGAGACCCTTCACCTTGGCTTAAACAATACACTTTAGCTTGGTTATATTTCTTCATGTTGTGCACCTGACTCGCTCTCAGTAGAGCAGTGCCCTTCAGTTCTGGGTTAGGTGCCAAAGCCTTGCCAAACTAGCATGTTGGTACCATCAACAAAACTTTGCCATTAGATCCAGCCTGTCATACCTTCTCTGGTGAACTAACTTGAGACACACAGTGGGATAAGAGACGAAGGTATAATGAACATTTGGATCCAGACAGTTCTGCAGATTGACCCTCATGTATTTGTCATTTTCCTTCCTCTTGCTATTTTCCATTTTGACTTGCTCCATTTCCTCCTCAAACTGCTCGGCCCCAACCATTGCTGTGTAGCAGCTGCAATTGATAAAACTTCATCATGTCTACTATGAACAGTACTTCCACCGAGTGGAATAGTATGAGAGTGATGACACTGACTCCCATTGTAACAATGGAATGCGAAAGTGCTCATTCTATCTCAATGGGATACGGCCCATAGGCACCCGCTTTGCGGCGAGATCAAAGTGTGTCGCCACTCTTACTATTCCACTCTGTATTTCCCACGGTAATGAGTGTACAGTATGCTAGTCGCTGGGGTCAGATGGTGCAATCTTCGGAATGGGATTCATGGGCAGCTGTTCATCTGCTGTCTGTGTGTCATTATTATGTGACCTCCTTTGGAAGGAATGGGGAAATGCAGGCAATAATATTTCAAACATTTTAACCATAATACAGTATGCACCAATGTTTATACAAGTAGTGATTGATACATTTTTGGTTAAACATCTTTCGACTGTGCAAGCTTACCTTTTACACAAGAAAATCCCCAGGCCAGTCCCCAAGGCAAATACCAGTATTCCTACAACACTCACACCTGGCGCGCGCACGCACATGCACACACACACACACACACACAGTAACAGTGTCACAGATAAAAGCTCTCAGTTGGGTTATTTTAAACATGTTTGCTGTCCCTCTGAATGCTGCAGTTGGACAACAAGACTTCAGTGGGAGGCTCTGTATGCAAACATGCACATTGGTGGTGAGCGGTGGAAAAGGTGACAAGTTTTGAAATCAAACCCCTGTTGGGCCTTGGGGGGTACGGGCAGGGCATGGCGTTGGCCTAAACATCTACACTGGCAAATGTATATCAGCCTATCAGAGTAAAGTTAACATTTTAGTGACATAGATAACTGCAATTCAATGGACAATCATTCTTGGGTAACTTTAGCCTGAGCAAATGAAGTGACACAATATAACTATACATCAAGAGTAACAACAATGCATGTTAATGTTCAGCAGAAGAGTGTAGTAGATCTTGGTGCAATAGACAGCCTAGGACGGTAATCTGTCAACCTCACCTGTGATTACAGGGGCTGTGCTTTGTGGATCTGAGATGCTATCAACAGAGGACTCTTTCTCTGCTGCTGATGTTGAAGTGTCGACACTGCTGGTAGTTCTACTCGTTGGATCTGCACTTTTGATCTCTCTTATTGTGGGCTCTACTTTTACAACATCAAAAGAAAGACAATGTTTCCACCCGTTCAAGCCAAAAGCCCAAACCCCTATTGTATTTGTGCTGTTTTTTGTCCTTGTGCCTTGCCCTGTCCTTTGCCATTTATTAAATTCCTGCGATGGTAAATGGCAGAGGACATGACATTTTCGGTAATCACGGGACATTGTGTGCCATACATCAACGGTTAAATTTAGACATTTAAAATTACATTTTGTCAATTTTACACTAAACTTGCTAGTGAAATATCCCCTTCTACTAAACTGATTGGATTTTCCACCAATTACATTTAAACATATATCCTCCTCCTCTTAAATCCTAATAATCGCTACGAGATTTTTGGATTAAGCATTTAAAAAGAGCTTGTTGATATCTTATTTTTAAGATACCAATGAAGTTCAAAAGGGCGAGGCTCAGGACATCAACAAAGTCAACAACCATTGGGCAAATCACAAAACAGCATATGTCTAGACATAAATACCCTCAAAGTGTCATTCTAATTGACTACTAGCTGGCACTACAATTGGGCAAGGCAAGTACGACTATAGTGTCAATTAAAATTGTTTGGCTACCATTATGTTTCATAACACTGTTGAACCACGTGTGAATTTTTCCATCAATCCATCATTTCCCAATAAATGCATGGGCTTGGTGCAAATTTGACCATGAATCAATTAATGTTTTCCAAAACTCACCAAACTAAGTTGAGATGTTTAATTAAGCTGAGAATCATATCCCCAAATTCTTTGAAATGAAACAGTATTATGCTGACGAAAAAAGGACACGGCACGGGTACAGTTCTGTGCCATAAATGAATGTGCTTCTGTCTGAATGTCATAAAACATGTTTGTTACAAACCGTCAAACATCTAGAAGAAACCTTGCAGAAAACAAATTCTACATTCTAAAAGGCTGTCACGTGTTAAAGGTTTTTAGACAAATAATTTAACTTGACTCCATAATAGTAATGAATATTTACATTTACCGTTTAAGTAGGCTACTATACGTGCTGTCCTCCATCTGTATACTACTCAAATGTTTTATGTTTATAATGTAACGAGGAAGGTCGAAGGACCGAAATGTTGCATATTGTGGACATTAAATAAAAAGTTCTTGAACCAGCAAGTGGCAGTGTGCGGGTCTCCCACCTTCTCCTAAAACAGTCTACGTTGAGTCCATATTATCATGACATAATGCAATGTGTTTTATCAGTGACCTATGGACTGGAGTCAGTGGTGCATATCAGATATTAAGATAAGATTCTAGCGGGGGCAGACTTGTAAGAAATCAGCAAGATTTGGCTTTTGGTGACTAGTTTCTGAATTTTGGTGTGGTGTTAGGTATGGGTATAAGGGTTTAAAAAAGCTGTGCAAACACGTTGGGAGCGCCCCCTAGTGGTCTGTTTGCACAGACTCAAATATTGGATACATATAGGTATGGTTGAAAACCAAAATAATTGATAAAAGAGATTTTTCAATGGATTCTGTTACTATTTGGTGCATGTGCTAAATAACTAATAACATTTTTTAGGAACAACAAACCTAACCTTGAAAGGCATCGTTTTCAAGATGGCGTCCACGGTGGCAACAGCAGCCATCGTGGATGCCATCTTGAAAACAATGCCTTTCAAGTTGTTCGTTTTCCGTAAACTTTTAGTATGTTATTTAGCACACCCAATGGTAACAGAATCCATTGAAAAATCTCTTCTATCAATTATTTTGGGTTCCAACCATATACTGACATATCTAATAGTGGTTTCATTGCAAACCGGCCACTAGGGGGCGAGCCAAATTAGTTTGCAATGGTTTTTGAAAACCTTATGCCCATACCTAACCAAAATTAAAAAAGTAGTTACGAAGTGCATATAGTAACAGAATCCATTGAAAAATCTCTTTTATCAACCTATAAGTATCCAATATTTGAGTCTGTGCAAACAGACCACTAGGGGGCGCTCCCAACGCGTTTGCACAGCTTTTTGAAATCCTTACCATACCTAACACCACACCAAAATTCAGAAACTAGTCACCAAAAGCCAAATCTTGCTGATTTCTTACAAGTCCACCCCCACTATTCTGTATAAATATATAGGCATTGATGTGGATTGGTTTAGTCCTGCCCTGTACAATATTAGTTTAGCAAGATGGTAGGGTGCTGTATTCATGGGACATACCCTGTGTCGAAGCTTGCAGTGTGGAAAGGGTTGTAGAAGTGGATATTATTCGGTCTTTTTCTGCAGACTGTAAACGTGGATTCTGAGTTGTCTGGTAAGTGGGAGAGGCTGCCAGGGTCAAGAGAAGAGGAGGCCAGGTTATAACACACATTATAAAGAGACTGACATGTATTACTATGTCTTCTATATATGTACTGTGTTCTAAACTACTTTTTACACTCCCTAGCCTGTCAAACGAAATAATTTGCTACAGGGTTTATGTCTTCCTGTTTACACAAAGGAAGGACTTGTGGGGGTTGATTATGGAGCAGCTTTATGTAGCTGACTGTGTTGCCAGCTAGATTAACAAAATTATTGAGTAAATTATCATTGAGGATCTGTGCATCAATACGTTCATTTACTGTATGTTGTTAGAGCGTTTGTTCAGCGTTTGTTCAGCTCTCTCCAGCTTTAAATAGAAAATACATTTTCAAGATGGGTTACCAATTCCATCCAAATAGGAGAGAGAGTTCATGCAGGACACATGATAAGCAAGTAAAAATGTAAAATAATAATAATAATGAGCAGACACATTTTGAATTGGAATACTATAAAATTGAACCTAATAGGTGCTCTCACCTGATGAAATTGGTGAAAATGTATTTTCTGTTGACCTGTTGTAACCTATACATATGTTTACAATAGGTAACCTATACATATGTTTACCTCAATCTAGGACAGTATCTCTGTGATTGATTGATTGATTGATTGAGTGATTGATTGATTGATTGATTGATTGAATACTTTATTAACAGTTTGCATGGACAAGCACAGGGATGTACAGTAGAATACAAGGTCTGCTAAAAGGATGAATTCAAGAAAGCCTATTGGCTTGTTTCCATTGGGTCTTTTTGTACTGTCACATGACCTTCTCACATGTTTTGAAAATAAAACGTGAGTTGACCTACTGAGGAATGTGTTTGGTGAAGGTCAAAGTATGTGTTGATAATTATGTTTAATTAGAACACCAGCACCACCATTACGCTATTAATGTCACGCCACCCTAGACCTAGAGGTAGCTTGCGCACCCCATGGGGTGGACTCACAACAGTTTGGGAATCACTGCTCTATAGCAATGATTACTATTACACTATAGAGCTTTAATTGTCTAAGATTTAGAATTAATTGTCTAATAACATTATGACCAGCCCAGAGACTACAGTAGCTTTAAAATCCATCATGTAATTTCTGTATCATTTAGCCTGCTGCTATTTTGGACATAAATGACACGTAGCCTGCAGAGTTAGTTCAGTCAGTCACACTCGAGGGAGTTCATGCCGTGCTCAAAGGCGCATACTATACTCAAGGGTTAATATGCTGCATTACTATGTGGGTATATTCAGTGTGTGCAAGACCCACATGTCATTCGCTGATGTGGCAGTCAGCTGACCAATCGGGCGGGCTACAAGCTCACTAGTCTGCATGCTCTTCCTGCCTTCCTTCTACTATGGTTCCTGGTTGTTATGTGATGTTTGCTCCCACCACCACCCCGGTGGGCTCTGTTATTTATGCTCCCCATTGGGGTTTTATTGTATATCTATCTCCATGCTCTTAATGTTTTATGTTAAATCTATTCGTGAGTTGTCTGACTGAACTGTTGCTGAAGCGATTTTGCTTTCACTTTATCCAGTAATACCATTAGTTAATAGATAATAGTTAATTGTGATGATCATTTGCAAGTACGTACAGCTGCAACTCACTGTAAGTGGTGTTCACGAGGGATTCATGTGATGTTTCAGTTGATTCCTCTGCACACACAGAATCAAAACATAATGATGTTAATTTGTTTCTGCAGAGATGAAGAGTTCTTATATAATTGCCACAATTCTCTCTGACTATTGTTGGATATACAGTAGAAAAACCAAGAATGATTCCTGGCTAACTCCTGTCCAGTTATTATAAGAACCTGACCACTAATGTTACATTCTGTGTTAATTCAACTCTGATTGTAGTAACAATGAGTGTGTAGTAACATTAACACAGAGGATTTTGCTGTGTAGGAAAGGCAGTATACTCACGCTCTTGGGTGGCTTTAGTAGAGGCCATTGTTGTGGAATACGTTTCAGAAGGACCTGATGGCACACAGGAATAAAGAATATAACAACCATAAAAATAATATTATTATGAATCATGTCCATCTACCCACACACACACACACACACACACACACACACACACACACACACACACACACACACACACACACACATACGTACCGTACATAAGTGCCGGTAGTTTGGGGTCAGCTGAAATTAAATAATTATGAGAATATTAAAGTTAATTTCTTAACTACAGTATCATTTGGTACAGTAGCCACTATAGCTAGCTAACTACGACATACTGACTTGTAGCTAATAGGCTATACTGTAACATTAGTTACATTACATTACTAGCGTATGTTCCTCCTAGGCAACTGTTTTATCGGCAAAACTATCAGTTTCCTAAATGAATACATATTATACAAGGATTCACTTTCTCCTTCACATCTCTACAGAAATGTTGCTTCAGGGCATTTACTGTAGAGTACACACTATACACAGTATGTATAGTGTGTCACATCTCTCATTCTGGTGGTCAAAGGTTATTAAGTTATTAACCGCACACAGAAATGTGGGTCTTACGTATACAAATGAGATTAGAGCTGGTCCAGTCATATCGATCGTTCATATTTTCACACTTGATGAGGTTGGAGGTGCCTGCCTTCCTTGTGTAACCGCCAATGCACTTGTATCTGTATCGGTTGTGTTCACAACAATATGATGCTCCCGGACTTTCAGTGTTTTCCTTTCTTGGAGGTTGTGAGCAGAGACATGTGCAGCTGTCTGAAAACAAAGGATACAGCATACAAAGATTATAACATGGATGTTGAGGTTATAATGTAAGGTGTTGAGGTGAGAGGTGGGTTGAGTCAAATCAAATAAATCCTTATTGCTGTTAAAAGCATACACAAAATGTGTTTTCTCATCTGTAACCAAAGAACTGACCCCCAGAGAATTAGAACAAGTGAGAGGGAATTACTTTATTATGGGAGCAGTATGGGTTGGCGCCCCAGCCTGTGTCTTCCGTGAGGAAGAAGCCCAACAAACCCACGGTGAGGCCTTTAGGAGGGCCATTCAAGCCTCAAGCGGAGCCTGCGGCACCACCAAGGGCAAGGTGGAGCCTGCGGAACCATTGCGGCTTGAGAATCCACCATTCCTGAATAAAGTGCCTGGTGCTGGGAGTCTGGTGCAACGCACAGGGCCTGACCTGGTGAGACCAGGAGTGGACCTGGTGAGACGTAGGAGGGGCCCGGACAGGAGTAAACCCACAGAGCCTAGTCCTTCCACGCGCCAGAATGGTACCTCCAAGTCCCAGCAGAGTAGTTCAGGAGGAACGGATTGTGTGGCCCTGGTTTTTCCCTAATGGGACTGATCGAGGGTATAGCTACTGGGACGTAAATTGGGACTTGATCACCCCGGCTGGGTCACCTGAGTGAGGGGTATGATGTTGGGAGACCCGAAACCCCAATGACCTTGGGATACATCACTGAGGATACGTCCCAGGTGCATCCATGTATGTATGTATTTTGTTATGTAATAGCATTAATAGTTAGTTGTACAAATGTATGTACATTCCCGTACATACAGTACGTCTGCCCCATCGTGAACATGACATCACAGGAACAGCTTGATAAAATGTCTTCAAATTAGGCACAAATGTCCACTTGAACATATTATATTTTGGTGGCCAAAGGTCAAGGTCACTGTGACCTCGCAAAGCATGTTTTTGAATATTAATCAAGAACTCTCTAATAATTACAGAATTTCACACAAATTATAAAGTGAATATTTTGGTGATCAAAGGTCTATTGTCGAAACCAGTGTGACTCTCACTGTGAGGGTCAGTCTCTCTGTTGCTGTGTCCCAATTCCCGGAACAGGCACTACTTTGAAGTGTGCATTTGAAGGCTGATCACATCACAGAAGCACGCACAAGGCCTGTCCCATTTTAATAATAATAATAATAATAATTATTATTATTATTATTATTATTATTATTTCATAAGCTTAAAATTTGGCTTATACTTTCCCTGAGTTTGAAGTCTGCATCTGACTTCACATCTTTCAGGTTAGCCAACATCCCACAATACATTTTGTACTATAAGTTCTGTGTAATGTACAGTATGAATATTTTAAATATTTCAAGGAACATCTCATCATCATCATCATCATGATCATCATCATCATCATTCTCTGGTGACGGCACTAAAATACATGTTTATCATCTAGGCCAGACAGCCAAAGGCTCTTTTCGCCTCTGTCCGTCTGTGTGTGTGGTGTCTGTCTGTGAAGTGTGAACAGCTAATCTCCGGCACCACAAGACAAGACCGATGAAACTTTTCATGCACACTCCTCCCAGTAGTAGGGCAAGGACAAACCTATAGGCCTACCCCTGCATTCTCAAATTGGCCTCATGGTTTTTTTCATATTCCATTCCCATTGGCTATGATTGACTTTAAAGTCTGTACTCTGCAGGCCCTGGGGAATGAACTTGCCTGTCCAAGGAGAACAGTTTTCTAGTTCATATTTTTATGTGTTCGAAAAGGTTTAATTGAGGCCTAATTGAAATGGACAATTATGTCACATCCAGTGCAGGTGTGATTATTATTTATTAGCACAGGTGCTCGAGAGCTTTCATTCAGTTCACAACCTGTCAAATATTTTAATTAATTGTGTTCGTCACTGACCCAAAGTAATTAAGTCACGCAAATGTTATTTCTGTTTGCTTTATTGTAAATGACAGACTAATCATAATCAAATAATTAGAAAGAAGAAAAAAAGTGCAGCAGGGTAGGTCTACAACACTTTTGACTTTGTTTTTCTTCTCACTATTTGATCGGCACAAAACATTGTGTTTATTGTCATGATTTTTCACGAGCCTTCCTTGGCCACTGATCGTTCTGAAAGAGGGCGGGACATTCGTATTACAAAATATTTAACAAATGAATATCTGAGCACATATGTGCACACATGCACATGTGTGCATATAAGTGCATAATGTGCATTCACACTAACCTCCATTCGAATTCATTGTAGCTCCAAATAGAAGAATCACAGTTACACACCAAGACACTTGGCAAAGATCCGATAACTCTTTTCCAATTGTTGCCATGTATACTCCATTTAAACCGATCGAGGTTATAGTTTAATCCGTGGTGTGATACCTGTATCGTCTAGCTCTTTATTGTCGCACTTTCGCTTTCACCGTAGCCTACTGCAGATACTTTGGGGGAGGAGACATAATGTCTAGAGCCGCGGCATTGTTGCATAATACATTTCAATACAATAATAAAAGTTTCTCCAAAAATAAATACCATTATCCCAGAAACATTCAGGGCAATATATATAAGTAGAAGTATAGCTGCGTAAACAGATTGCATTAATGAACTGATGAACAGTTTGGATTTGGGATCATTCATTTAAACAATAAAATACAAACAACGTAGGCTAAACCCTTATTTCAACCATCTCTCATGCGGCATTGCCACCTGCCCGCAAGCGCCATCAAGCTTCAATCAAAAGGCATTATTATGTCAGGCCTGCCGCCTATCCCTTCATCCCATCCCATCCCAGTTTGGACATCCACTCTCCAAACTGAACTTGTGACACAATACCATAACATTTCACCAGAGGGCGCCAACATGGCTGATATTGTGAGTTCTTGCTTGCTTGCTTTCACCTTCCAAAGGTGCCTTCCTTGTATTTGCCTTACTCATCTGCGAAGAGAAAAGGAAACAAAGCTAGCCATTTATTTTTTCTTTGATTGTGAACAACAGAGTAATAGACTTCCCCTGCAGGTAATATCATTGATCACTTGTTTTGCATGTCCGTGGCAAAAATAAAATATTAATGTGTTGAGGATCACATAAGAATAGCATCACTTTATGGACAAAATAACACCCAAAAGGGTTCATAATTTCAGTCTGCTTGAGGTGTAATGCAGCTTTAAACAAAATAGCAGACATTGGCACTGGTACATATCTGAACTCATCTTCTCACAGTGCGTGTCAACCACATAGCCGACACTTCTCAGCTTCAATTATTACACACATTACACACCCATGGCACTGTGCCAAGAGAACTCAAAAATCAAACGCACGTACAGTATACACACAGTCAAGTTGTCTACAGTCTACCGATGATAACCATCTCAAACCCACACCCTAACCTCCCACGGGGAAGCACACCTAAACCTAACCTAAGAGTCTGTTTAATTATTTAATAATTTAGTTTTATGAAGGTTTTATACTGTGAATTAATTGCACTAGCAAAGTGTAACATGTAACAAAGTGTAACAGTGAGGACAGAACGTTTGTTCTACCCCATTGGTTCTCTGGGGTCCTAATATAAGGAGTGTTCTACCCCATTGGTTCTCTGGGGTCCTAATATAAGGAGTGTTCTACCACATTGGTTCTCTGGGGTCCTAATATAAGGAGTGTTCTACCCCATTGGTTCTCGGGGGTCCTAATATAAGGAGTGTTCTACCCCATTGGTTCTCTGGGGTCCTAATATAAGGAGTGTTCTACCACATTGGTTCTCTGGGGTCCTAATATAAGGAGTGTTCTACCCCATTGGTTCTCTGGGGTCCTAATATAAGGAGTCTTCTACCCCATTGGTTCTCTGGGGTCCTAATATAAGGAGTGTTCTACCCCATTGGTTCTCTGGGGTCCTAATATAAGGAGTCTTCTACCCCATTGGTTCTCTGGGGTCCTAATATAAGGAGTGTTCTACCCCATTGGTTCTCTGGGGTCCTAATATAAGGAGTGCCGTAACAGAGGCTTGTCATGTCAGCTGTAAGGCATCAATTATACTATAATGCTACCCATACAGTAGTTCACCCTGCAGCAACAGAACACATTACAGATACCAAGTTACAGCAATGACACTACTGCATGGGGTCTAGTCTATCTACTTTGTTATAGCAAATGCTCCACAACAACACAGTGAAACAGTGAACAGTGAAACATTCCTTTAAATCCTGACATTTCTTCATGAATCACTCATCATGTACTTAATTATCTGTTTTGAATCTCAGGTATGTTTCCATTGCATAGTTGTCTCATCAACCTAGAGTACACAGCTTAATGAACTGATACCAACTATTTAAGCTACGTTGTCTCCTCATGTCCCCAAGTAACACTGTCCTCTGAAAGGCCGTCTGCAATAACCTAATATAAGTATACTGCGCACCCATTCACCTTTGCAGCTAAGTGTCCCTTTCTCGGACTGCAACTGTAGCCGGCTACTTACTGTATAAGACCCATTTATTGAAATCCCAAACATGGAATATACTTGGACCATGTATTATGCCACATATAATGCCTGTCTCAGGACGGCCACCAGTATACAGTGGATAACTTCCCAGTCTTTCTGGGTAAGTTGGGTAACTGAGCTTCTCTTCTTCCCAGCTAAGTCCTGCCCTATGCGGGAGCTAACTATTTCCGTAGACAACGCCCTGGTAACGTCTGTCCCAACAGCCAGGAATCTTGGTGTTGTCCTGGACAGTCAGCTCTCGTTCAAAGCTCACATCACAGCTGTCATTCGATCCTGTAGGTTCACACTCTATAACATACGACGAATTAGACCGTTCCTCACCCAGGAATCAGCCCAGCTCCTAATCCAGACAACATCAGTCTTGTCAAAACTCGACTATTGTAACTCCCTCCTTACTGGCCTACCAGCATGTGCACTTAAGCCTCTCCAGCTGATCCAAAATGCAGCAGCTCGCTTGGTCTTCAACCAGCCAAAATTCTCACATGTCTCCCCCCTGCTCCGCTCCCTCCACTGGCTCCCGGTCGCTGCCTGCACAGAATACAAAACTCTGATGCTGGCATTCAAAGCAACCAAAGGTATGGCTCCCCCATATCTTGCAAGTATGATTGAACCCTACAAACCCTCCCGCGCACTCAGATCAGCCAACGCAGGGAAGCTGGAAGTACCCTCACTAAAAACGCCGGGACAACGCTCCACACGTCCCAAACTCTTCTCCCTTCTGGCTCCAAAACTGTGGAATGCACTTCCCATTGCAGTCAGAACTGCAGCATCACTCCCAATCTTCCGCCGTAGCCTGAAAACCCACCTTTTCAGACTCCATCATGGCCCATAGCACTTACCCTAACCCCTTAGATAGCATTTCTGTTGAATTAGATAGCATTTGACACAGACTTATAGCATGTTATGTCGACAGCACTATAATTGTATTGTATATAGTCATAGCACGCCATAGTACATAATGTATAGCATAGTAGTAAATATGTATAGTATAGTGTATGTATAGTTTCATTATTCCACTGTTAATGTCTTAGCTTACGCATGTTTCATGATAAATGCTTTTACGTGATATATTCCCATGCTTTTGTTCTTGCTTAAATGTAAATCGCTCTGGATTAAGAGCGTCTGCTAAATGCCTAAATTGTAAATTGTAAATTGTAACTATATAGCTACTTTAACCCTGAAATCCCAATTTTGGGCATGTCATTATAGGCTAAGAAGAAAGGACAATTGCTGATCTACAAGGTCACAACATGCCGTAATGTGTTGTGAGCTTGTAGATCGTCTTTTCCCCAAAAATACGTTTTGATAAATGACTTATTTTAAAATATAAGGAGTGTTCTACCCCATTGGTTCTCTGGGGTCCTAATATAAGGAGTGTTCTACCCCATTGGTTCTATGGGGTCCTAATATAAGGAGTGTTCTATACCCATTGGTTCTCTGGGGTCCTAATATAAGGAGTGTTCTACCCCATTGGTTCTCTGGGGTCCTAATATAAGGAGTGCCGTAACAGAGGCTTGTCATGTCAGCTGTCACTCAACTCAATGAAGGCGTGTTTTGGGCTGTAAAACAATCTGCCCATTTTGACCTATTTAGTTTTTCTTGCAAATATTTGATGCTGCTGCTTTAGATTCTACCAGCATATAAACACAGCAGAGGCCCTTCCAGGGACCCCTGGGTGCCACAGGCACACAGTTTCATTCGACTATGAATGGGCCTTTTGCGCCATGACACAGTACGTGCCCTCTTGCCCTTATTGCTCCAAAGGCTAACTGAGCTGACAGTCCTGGTCCACCTAAATGCTCTGGGGTATGCCCTATAGGTATACCAGGGTCAACTCACATAAGTTACCCGAACCTAAAAGTCTATGTACGTGACCTGCCTCGTCTAGAGGCGACACCCAGGACTACGTGAGTCATAGCAAGCTCTGCCACGTCCAGGTTATAGAATCTTGAAAAAAGTTGATGGAGATGACCAACTTGCAACCGTACACACGATATGGTTCAAGAGTTATAAGCCAAAACGTAAAGTGGGCTGTTATAGCGCCACCATGAGGCCGACCGATATAATTATAAGTTAATTAATTTGAGTAATTATTATGAACCTATTATTATGACGAGACGAGACAAGCTGTCAGCCAATTTCATTGGGGAAAGAATGCTGTCTGTATTACACTATACACTATTATACTTATTACACTATTACACTATTATACTTATTACACTATTACATTTATCGGATTGAGGGAACATAGGGCTGAGGGAACATAGGGTCTGTTTTGGAATGGGGGAACATAGGGCTGAGGGAACATAGGGCTGAGGGAACATAGGGTCTGTTTTGGAATGGGAGAACATAGGGCTGAGGGAATATAGGGCTGAGGGAACATAGGGCTGAGGGAACATGGGCATGACCCCGGGAGGGGGTAAACAGTCTGTTTAATAGATTTCCGCATACCCTTCTGATTTGAATGCACAAATATTCCCAAAGAGCTTCTGGTGATTGATTGATTGAATGCATGATTGCATACTTTATTTACTAAACAGTTTGCACTAGTACCGCAGGTGATCCTGTCACGTGTTGTCTAAAACACACCCCCATTTAATGGCATTTATTTTCTATCTCTGGGACCCGCAATTTATATTGTAAAATAAATGTTAATTTAACTCTGAGTCTCTGAGTGTACAAATGGAACCAAATGGACCCGTTCAGCCGTTCTCAGAGTTAGACCCCATCAGGACCCCATAAGGGTCCATTTGGTCATCCAACCGCCAGGTGACGATAAAGTACAAAACATTTGCACACATTGTTGACTGTCGGTGTGAGAGTGAAATGTGCTGGATGCTTCTTTCTTTGCAGCATTTTGGAGGTTCATTAATTTAGTTCGTGTATTCCAGGATATTCCCAAACTAGTGAGTTGAAACTTACCCAATTTTGGCGTCTAATATATCTCGAAATAATCCTATTTCTTCATTCAAGTTCATTGTTATCTTTCCTCGTTGTCTATCTTGGTGAATAACATTAGCTAGCCTCCTAGCTAGCTAGCTAGCCATCCAGCAGCACTGTCCCTGGACATTAACCTGTCTTGCTTTTAAAACCTTTTCCTTTATTCGGTTCCCAAACTTTTTCACATCAAGGACCCCCAAATTGACACTAATTAGCCCGCGGACCCCCCATTTGAAAATACATGCCAGCCATACCAGGGACCCCCATAATAAGAAGTATTTACGGCTCTAGCAGTGATTCTCAACCATTTTCATTTCAAGGACCCCCAGTTTGACCTGCATTAGTCTACGAAACCCCATTTCATGCCATTTCTATCTCTGGGACCCCCAATTTATTTTTTATTTTAGTTTTTTTATTGTAAAATGTTCATTTAACTGAGAGTGTACAAAATGGAGCCAAATTGACCATAACGGGTCCATTTGTATCACTGAGTTAGACCCATTTGGTTCCAAACTATCATTTAGCTGGGCACCCCCTGGAACTCCCTCAAGGACCCCTGGAGGTCCCCGCCCGAACCCCACTTTTTAGTCGGTTACTTCTTAGGAACGAATATAAATACCTGTAAGTGCAATGCTAACTAGCGTGGAGATAAACTCACCTCCCTGTCAACCTAAATTACTGTACTGTATGTTTTTAGTTGAGGATACTCAACCATTTATATAGGCTTCTCAAAGTGTGTCATAGCGAAATTAATCAGATTTATTTTATTTTTGCTTATAGTGAATTATGGTCTGTGTGATCACATGAGTCATGATACATGTGAGCTTACCATAAGCACAGTCATTTTGACTCAATTTAGTTGAATAGCCCTGCTGTAGCAGTAGTTTGTGTTATTGACTAGTATGAAATGGTCTGATTCGTCTGAATGAATTTGATTGAAATGGTTTTTAATACAAATAGTTCCAATGGCATCTAAATGTGTAATATGCTTATCGATGTTGCGAGGATGTAAGGGGGTACTTGGAAAAATGTCTCCCCTCTTAGGGGTACCTAATTGGGCCAAAAAGAGTTTGAGAACCACTGCTCTATATTAAATTAAAATGATGACGGTTGTTTGTATGTCTGCAGCAAAGCTTGGACAAAAATGTCTCTGTATGATGACCAGCCAATGGCTGCCAGTGACACCAAGGTCGAGGGCTGGTCCAAAAACTTCAAACTGCTCCAGTCCCAGCTGAAAGTAAAAAAAGCAGCTCTGACTCAGGCTAAGGTGAGTTCTGTAATTGAAGAATTATTCAATTTAACACTGAGACAAGAGAGTGTAATCAAATGGACCTGTTGGTGTCATGATGACTCGTTGGTTACATTTTTTTACACTCAAGAGTTAAAAATGATTTTTACGGTGAATGGATGCGTGACATTGGAATAATGCCCCTGCGTATAATTCATAGATGCGTGCATGTGATTTGTGTGTGCAGACTCAGCGGATGAAGCAGACCCATGTCCTGGCTCCTGTCATTGATCTGAAGAGAGGTGGTTCTGGTGATGATAGGCAGATCTCAGACACGCCCCCGCACATTGCCGTAGGACTCAAGGTGACTAAAACTATGACTATATATATATATATGCTGACAATTTCGTCAACAAATTAAAATTCACACGTGTGAAGTGAGGGGCGCTCTTATCATTATACATCATCATACATCATCTCATTAACAACTGAATTTATGTGATCGGTTAACCGATTTGCTCATCTACATATGGCGTAAAATTTCCCTTCATTGTCAATGGCATTCAATGTTTGTGTTGCCACAAATTTACATCATATTTGGCGGACATTTGACCAAATTTCTCCTTTCATTGTCAATGGCAAAATAAGCTGTATAGTGTATATCGAAAACTAGACTAAAATGTTAGGCAGTGACTAGTGCCAACGCATAGTGTTGTGAGCTTGTAGATCTGCTATTTTCGGCATGCAGCTAAGTTTAAATCAAGCATTACGACACCATTACGGCCTGCCACAATACATTTTAGTCGGCTAAATTAACTGTAGATTTATTCGACTAAAATGATTGTGGTCAACTGAAACTAGACTAACACGAAAACATTCCACTCAGATCGTTTTCATGTCAGGACCCCCAAATTTACATTTATTAGCCCGCGGACCCCCCCATTTGAAGAGATATGCCAGGGAAGAAAAGATTTTCATGGCTCTAGCAGTGATTCTCAACACGTTTAATTTCAAGGACCCCCCAGTTTGACATGCATTAGGCTATGGACCCCCATTTAATGGCATTTATATCTCTGGGACCCCAATATATTATTGTAAAACTCAGTGTACAAATGGAGTGTACAAATGGACCCTGACGGGTCCGTTTGGTTCCATTTGTACACTCTCAGAGTTACAGACACATAAGGGTCCATTTAAACATATGTTTATTGATTTTTCTTTACAACACAGTATTTTCAAAGCAATTATTCACACATATTTTCCCCCCACAACCCCATGGCAGCACAAATACTAAATCTTCGAAGAAACATCAGGAAATGTCCATAAATACAAAATAAATTAAAAGAAAATAATAATAATAACCATAAGGGTCCATTTGGTTCCTAAATATCATTTAGCTGGGGACTAGGGTTGGGTGACGATACGAATACATCGTCAATCGTGAATATACGAATCCAATCGCTGAATATTTTTATTCAGCGATTTCTTGGGACGATTTAGCCCAATTAACCTGTAAAGTGTGAGCAACATGTGAATCAATTTGGCCCAGCAAAGTAGTAACAGCGGCCGGGTGGAAATCACCTCCTCCGTTATAATGTATGCTCCCACAGTCCCCGCACTTACGGCAGCCGCCAGCCAAAGTAAAGGCTGGGAGCGGGGAGCCTGGGAGCTGAAGAAGGCTGTAGCCTACATGTTGTTTAAGCTCCGGAGTCCAGACCCATGCAGTTTAATAATATACAGTCACAACAGAATGCACACTGCTGTCTCGTGTCTCATCACAATCCCAATGCCTCACCCGTGAAGTCGGGGGGGAAAATAAAAAAACTGTCTACTAGTGTTAGTGTATAGGCTCGGGGATCATAATAGCGCTTAGCTTAGCATTAGCTTAGCGTGTAGCCCCTACTGGTGCTGCAACCCACTGATTGAACTTCATATCCGCCTGTAATCTAAGTTATTTTCATTGACAACGTGAACGAACACCGACACCAGCGCTGCAAAAATAGACAGATCTACAAGCTCTCAACGCGTAGCGAACGGCACTGCAAAAACAGGCAGGACGCGATGCCTTGAGTGCTTGTAGATCAGCAGCAGCCTGGCCGCAGCAGCTTGTGGGCTCCGCTCCGAGCCTCCGACTGACCGGTGCGGGGAGGCAAGGGAGCAAGTTACCCTGGCTGCGCAGCTGCGCTGCAGAAACAGACTGATCTACAAGCTCTCAACGCCTAGCGAACGGAGCTGCAAAAACAGGCAGGACGCGGCGCCTTGAGAGCTTGTAGATCTGGCTTTTTTGCGACCTGCAGTGAGCTGTTCTCACTTTACTTTTATGACACGAATACATCGTTAATCGGCGAATATTTGTCAGACGATGGGCGGTTGAAAGAAATTGGCATATCGCCCAACCTTACTGGGGACCCCCCCTGGAACTGCCTCAAAGACCCCTGGACGGTCATTGTGTGCAAGCATAATAAATAGTTTTACATCATTCGTTCTCAATAGTGACCAAAGTTACATTTTTCTAAACTAAATGAGAAAACCCCCAAAAGACAGACATGTGGGCAGCTCTTAAGGAGAAAGGGGGAAGGAGATGCTTTTACATAATTAAACTAAAGTACACTTTATTTGAAAACGGATACAGGGTCAACAACATTCAGCAAGATACAGATACAAGTAGAAAGGGGAACCACTGTTCTAACACACTGGACGTGCACATTGACGTGTCTCCCTCCCTGCGCGTGTGTGTGAGCGTGTGTGCGTGCGTATTTTATCAGGACGTGGTGCCTGGTGGTGGGTTCTCGTCTGGAGACGCGCTGATCCCCCTGGCAGACGAGTATGACCCCATGTTCCCCAACGACTACGAGAAAGTGGTGAAGAGGCACAGAGAGGAGCGACAGAAGCAGAGGGAGCAGGAGCGACTGAAGGAGATAGAAGAGAGAGAAAAGTATGGGTTTTTAATACATTTTTAGTCATACGGGGTATCCACCGGACAGAGTGGACACGATTGTTTAATCACTGCATTAAAACTGTTAAGATGCCACTTTTTCATCATTTGAGCCCCCATCATCTCTATTCTGGGGGGGGGGAACGTTAGCCAAAAATAGCAGATCTACAAGCTCACAAAACATTACGCAACACATTGTGAGCAAATCAATTTGTGTAAATGAAATGTGTGAAATAAGCGTACCATTTGCTCAAATTGTGACTGAATTTGCAGCTCAACAAAAGTTGAGTATGACGGGACAATTTCACAATAATTGTAAACCTGCAAATTGACCACGACGTCGATAAATGATAATGGCGATTATTGTCCCACCCCTAACAGCAGATGCTCAGCAGACAAAGTGCAAGTGCTAACTGTTTTGACCGTGCGTGCGACGTGCGTGTATGTTGCAGGAAGAGGAAGGACCGCCACGAGAGCGGAGCAGCACCGAGTGGATTCTCTCGCTTCCCGGCGGCCGAGGGAGACTCGGATGACGAAGACGACTATGAGAAGGAGAGGAGGAAAAGAAGTGAGTGGGATCGCTGCTTTCCCTTTTTTGTGTCGCCTTGTGCCCTGTTTATTGTATAGCGTATGTACTTAAGCCTAGAAATAATTAATAAATAATGAAAATGTTGGCTGAGAATGTCTATTTTTGTTACAGGTATGGGTGGCGCAGCCATTGCCCCTCCTTCATCGCTGGTGGAGAGTCGTGAGTTTATTTTACACGTGTACATAATACATAGACACAAGACACACATTGTACATAATTCGTAGACACAAGGGTGGCTCTGACACATTCAACATGAATTGGAACAGGAAGACGATGCACAAAAACAAAATAGAGCACCGAAGTCTGACGTCAATATCGGTAGAGGACGACAAGTCAAATATCAAATCAAATATGAGGTACTGACTGTCATAAACGATACTAAGATTTTAAGATGACCCCATGTTGTTCTCCATCGAGAGAAACTCCCATGAACCAGGGGATGAGCGAGTGACGTCAAGACTTTGGCGCTCCATAGCCAACACACAACTTGTTGGAAAAAGTTGCCAAGTGCAGGTATTTCAGCACCATAGGGAAAGAACAGTGACCGACAAACAAGCACTCATACAACACATTCACAGAGATTGGAGATACCAAAGCTTTAACTTATCAATACACACTGATAGCCAGCCCTGTAGCACCCATGGAATAGAAAGGCTGATATGCCCATCAGGCCATCAACCTTCCATATAATCCTCTTTTCGTACAGTACATGGTAAATAGAAGGAAGCTCTAAAACTATATTACTTGCTGTCATAACAACATGATCCATATCAGACTTGTCTTCTTCATGTCTGATATGTACTGTACCACGAACATACGTAAGAATCAGAGTGGTAGAAATTACACATGGCAGCTGGAGAATCCAAAAAACATCACACCTGTGTGAAGTGAGTGGTGTGTGGGTCCCTCTACTGTACCATCGACTGTACTGTACTGTCACTGTACTGGCACACCCGAAAGCATCATATATATATATATACAGTTAATATGTGCGTTTGTGTTTATTACTGTAGGTTGCGCACATGGGGTGAAAAACAACCATGCTATTTACGTGCTCAGACGCACCCAGCCAGCCACCCAGCCAGCCACACAAAGCTCCGTAAGGGAGTGGTTGCACCACTCAAAAATATTTAAATCATGGAAGAGAAAACAAATGCTTCCAGCCCCAGGCCTTCTATACACATTTGTTAAAATGTCAGAGGTGGGAATTAGTTTGGTAATGGACCTGGTGAATTAGTTTGGTAATGCACCTGGTGAATTAGTTTGGTAATGCACCTGGTGATTTTTGCTCTGCAGTTTGTCCAGCAGATAGCAGCATTGTCAAAACCACTGCTGATTTAGCATCATAAGGTGTGTGTGTGTGTGTGTGTGTGTTTACTCATTTATCATTTTCTCACCCTCCTTGAATTCAGCCTCTTCCTCGTCATACTCCTATGACGATGAAGGGCGCCCTCCTCGGGGCTCAAAGGCAGCCATTCCACCACCAATGTACGAGGATTCAGAACGGCCTCGCTCCCCGCCTGGACCCACCAACTCCTTCCTGGCTAACATGGGGTGAGTGGGCAAACATGAGCAAACGCAAGAACATTGATGTCAATATGAAGGTGCTTTGTTTTTTCCATCGCACCTATTTACATATATCAAATAAAAATCCAAGCTTTTCTGCATTTATGCCATTGTTATCAGCATGTTAAAACCACGGCCCTGATAATATAAATTAGTCTTAATAATAATTAATGGCATTTTATAGCGCTTTTCCAAGTGCTTTCTCAAAGTGCTGGTTCATTCAGTCATACATTGGGAGGTGAAACGGCGAACAGTCGATACCAGCATCCTCACACTCACACCGACCGACTCATTGGAGGCAATATGGGGTTCCGTGTCTTGCCCAAGGACGCAGAAGGGTGAAATCAGCCCTCAATGGCTTCTGTCTACTGGGCAGGGTCTTTCTTTCTTTTTACATGAGTTGGGAGTTGTCTACTAGAGCCTGGAAAACCATTCCAGCAGACAGCTCGTAGCATGGCACGTTAGTCAATAGACTTTCAATCCCACCTCCTGGGTTCGAATCGTGCTAACGCCACTATATTTGTGCCAACCGCAAACAAAGTAACGTTTTAGCGTTAAGACTGAGGCGACGGAGTCCGACATACATGGGCGGTTAAGACTGAGGTTAGAGTTTGGGGCAGGGTTAGTAATGTTTTCTGACATGCAGTATAGTAGTATACGTTCACCCGTGGCTTCATGCGGTGCCACTCAAAGTGACTACTGGGTTGGCCTTGCTGGATGCATAGGTCAACCCCTAGTATGTATGTCCGAAGCAGTTGAGGGCTGATTTCACCCCCAAGCCCCATTGACTCTTTGACATGTAGACGGGAGGAGCCGGGATTCTAACCGGCGACCCACTGATCATTGGACGACCTGCTCTACCTCCTGAGCCACAGGCGACCAAGGTTGCAAGGTTGTCTACGCATAGTGACATCCAGCATAGCAGATGCACCACAAGGCATGCATAATGTTTTCGCTGTGTTTTTTAAACCATTGCTCTCCCTCCATTTCCCCGCAGAGGGACCGTGGCCCACAAGATCATGCAGAAGTACGGGTTCAGAGAAGGCCAGGGCCTGGGCAAGCATGAACAGGGTCTGAGCACCGCCCTGTCGGTGGAGAAGACCAGCAAGAGAGGCGGCAAGATCATCATAGGAGACGCCGCAGAGAAACGTAAACAAGCCCAGTGTTTCCCCTACCATTTCACGCCCCTGAAAGTCAAGTTCATTTTATTTGATATAGCACCACATCACAAAATAAGTCCGTCGTGTGCCTGTAAGGCAGTGGTTCTCAAAGTATTTTGGCTCCGGTCGCCCCTGTAAATGTTTTCATCCATGGCACCCCTGAATTACATTGTTACTTTATAGCACCTTTTTGTCATATTAACGGAGGATGTTTCTACTCGTCTAGACAAGTAGAAACATCCTGGCCGCCCATCAGTCTGTGTGACTGCAGTGTGTGTGTGTGTGTGTGTGTGTGTGTGTGTGTGTGTGTGTGTGTGTGTGTGTGTGTTAAAACAGCGGGATCGAGTCAGTCGGGGCCTGCTGAGACTCCAGGAGGCGGTTCCTCAGGTTGGCCTCCACTTCCATACACATCACATCTGCTCTCACTCCGTTTGTCCCACCCAGTAATCTTCTCATCAGTATTCAGTTCCACTTGGAACGGTTTCATATCATCGCAGTTTGTTGGTGGTACCACTTAAGTCCTGTGCTTTTTGTATGACAAACAATGAAAATGGCCTATCTACAAACCACAAACTTGAATATCTGCTATTTTTTTTTAATGTTTGGAATTGTGAAATAGTTTAAATTGTTTAGAACATTCTTGAAAGCCTTTGACTATGATGACATGCCCAAAATTGGGATACCATGGATAAAACAGGTTAACTGCTGACCATTTACTGCCGTCTTTTAGGCTAGACTGCCTAAGTATAAAGTTACCTTTGAACAGCCACTGCACCGACCACTGAACTGCTTGTCATGAAAATCCACTTTAAAACGGTGTAATCACTTGTTGTAGTGTTGAAAAATATTCCATAGCGGCGATCACAACAGACTGGGCGCTTAATGGCTTCCCCATTGTAAACAATAGGGACTCAATTTCCCATAACCCTTTGCACTCTGGAGCGACGGACCTTTTTGCGATGACGTCATCAAAACGCGTCTCGTATCCCATTCTGTCCGGTAGATTGCCCGTATGACTTAAAACTTATTCAAAACGTGGATTAAACAATGAAAACATAACTCGGGCAACACGCGAATCGCAGGGAAAGTGTTCTACAATTAGTGTACTGCTAACTACAGCCCACTTCTCTCGTCCAGCTAGCCAGTAGCTTCTATTGTTATTATTCTGCCGTGAACTCTCTTGACCTTCCTGTCACTTTTGTATGTACAATCAGCGGACTCTAAGAAGTCTGAGGCCAACCCCCTGACGGAGATCCTGAAGTGTCCCACCAAGGTTGTGTTGCTACGGGTAAGTCTAGACATGCTCATGATAAAAAAACATTCCATATGCCAATGGTTCCCAACCTAGATTCCAGGTCTCCCTTGGAGGGACCTGGCACAAAAGATTAAAAAACTAGGATTTTAAACATATTGCGCACTATCATAATGTCTCACTTTCCAGACCATTTCTAAAGAAATCCTTTATTATATCTTCATATTATCATCAAGATAAAAATTAACTAAATCAACTCATAACAGCTAATGACCTGCGGCAGAGATTCTGTTTTCATCCACTGTAATTTGCCGGTGTGTGCTGAATGTTAATGTAAGATAAATTCAACATGTCAAACAGTATATGATATCCTGTGTAAGCTACAGAAAATGGTGCTCAAAAGAAAAACAGACATTTTATACTTTTTTTACATTTTGAAAGAAAAACAACAACACCAGTGTCAGTTCTATATGCAAACGTGTGTGTGTGTGTGTGTGTGTGTGTGTGGCACACGCGTATTTTAGAACATGGTAGGTCGAGGTGAAGTGGACGAAGACTTGGAAGGGGAGACCAAGGAGGAATGTGAAAAATATGGCAAAGTGACCAAATGTGTCATCTTCGAGGTGAGACGATCCATACATTTTGACACAATCATGTGCTAGTTTTAGTCCCTGTTTCACACGTATACTATGGTAACCAGATGTCCCAGTTTCCGTCTGGAGTCCCTGTACATTTCTGTAAAACAACAAAATGTTTCCACCACAATTAAAACAAGGCTAAACAAAATTTGTATATTCCAGGTTGTGGTTTAGTTAATTTTCTTCACATCTAATTCTATCTAAATGTAATCCTAACCCTTTATTTATTTTAATATAAGAATGTCTACATTGTCCTGAAGTCCACTACATTTCACATAATATGTCAACCGTAGTAGACATGCCATACAATGAGTCTTGTATGGCTGTGGAGTCGGTGTGTATATGAGTCATATCAGTTGGCGGTACAAACGGTAGGTGTGTGAGGGTCACATAGCGGGCTGAACCTATAATATAGGTTCACAGAATCTTGGTTTTACAAAACTTAAAATGCACATATCGCTGTGTGTCTTGTCTGTGGCCTTTTGTGCCCATAATGGAGTTCCCTGATGTCCTAGTTCTAATGTCATAGACTACCCTCCAAGTGCTATGATGGGTGTTTCACTCGGTTTCAGTGAAACTTAACAAAGTAAGATGTTTGTTAATTGCTATATCCATACGTACGGACAGGGCCTCACAAAGCCTGTTTTGTTGTATTTTCTACTGCAGATTGCTATGGTGATGGAAGAAGAAGCTGTGAGAATATTCCTGGAGTTTGAGAGAGTCGAGTCGGCCATCAAAGGTCAGTATCTTCTTCAATCCCCTTCCCTCCCTTACTCCAGACACTTAGACCCTGGTGTCAGGTTAGCTCTGGTCCATAGCCTTCTACTGCTTCTACGATTCTGCCCTGCGCAGTAAGGCTATGGGACTTTCAGTTCTAAATCTTAAATCGAAATCAGACCAGCCTCTCCTCTTTAGCGTAAATAAAAATAACGTTTTTGCTACTCACCAAAACAAAGGCGGGTTGTGTCATTAGAAAGCCTACTTTCCTTAGTGGACGCACTCTGAGCCCCCCACCACACGTATAAACGGTACTTTTTGGCCAGAAAGGGATTTTTCTTCACCGGGGGCAAAATATTCTCTATGAGGCCGTTCTCTGGGCAATATCGGTAGAGGGCGCAGTGGAGTAACTAAAAGTATTTTTTTCCCGGTGGAAACAATCCAAGCCAAAAAGTACCATTTATACGTGTGGTGGGGGGCTCAGAGTGCGTCCACTAAGGAAAGTAGGCTTTCTAATGACACAACCCGCCTTTGTTTTGGTGAGTAGCAAAAACGTTCTTTCTATTTACGCTAAAGAGGAGAGGCTGGTCTGCATTCATGCGAGCGGCGGAAGTTGAGAGTAACATGGCTCTAAATGAAACGCATTTAGAGCTATGGACCAGAGCTAGTGTCAGGTAGGACACCAACTGGTCCACAATGTCAGTCAGGTTATTTGAAGCAGACGGTGCACTAGATTGGACAACAGCCATTTTGCCATCTGGCGGCTGGCCACAGCAGAAAGGTTAGAGAGTCCGCCTGGGAAGCCGAAGGTCCCTGAGAGCAAGACACTTGACCCTGGCTTGTTTTAGGTTATTATTATTTTTTTCATTTGCTGATTTCTTTTGTTTTAGCGATTTTAGCTATTTCCTATATTCCATACTAGACCCCAATAAATTACATCTGGCCACAAAAGATCACAGGATCTACTGAATGTGAAGGTAGCCTACTGGGGGGAAGCCACACTGTGTCATAGGCTCAATATGTCAGTTTGACACATTCACTAGACCCAGTGATCTTTTGTGGACAAATATAATTTATTGGGGTCTAGTAGGACTATAGTAAATAATAAAGAAAAAAAAAAGAAATCGCTATAACATTTTGTAAAAACAAATTAGCCCCATGTTTGAATGCCCCCACCCCCTGTTAAAAACAGCTAAAATCTCAAACGAAAGAAAGCAGCAAATGAAAAAAATTTACACTCATCTTTTACTTTCTCTAATAACAACCTAAAACATGAACCTTGGTTGAAAAAAAACTAAAGTTGTCCTTTAACTTGGGGTGAATTATGCAACTTGTACCATTGTGTAAGCAATCTGTTAATGTGGGTTAAAGTGGGTCCCATTCTAAATGGGTTGGCCCAAATCAGAAAATACATGAAACTTGTCTCCCCGATGTATTACATCATGCCTGGTCTTACTGCACACTTTGATCCCCTAGTGCAAGCAACTATATCACAACTCCTGAAAAGGAGGACACACGTAGAAGGCTTTGTCCAGAGAATATTATATTGTCATTTTAGCGCCAGAAATAATCTCCATCCACCCATACTAATGAAATTGTTTTAGGATGAAGTGTCTCTTTTTATTATCTTCAAATTGCATTAAAGGTGTGGTTTAATGACATTTTTGTAGATTTCTGTGCCAGTACCGACGGGCACAAAGAGATGGACAAACTGGATTTTTTGTTTTTACATCTATAGCAGAGGTTTTCAACTGGTGATCTGTGATGGTATTGCATGTGGTCCCTTACCATGCATTTAGTAATGTAGGAAATTGAAGATTTGATTTTATCGACCACTAGTTGAGAAATGGTGCACTAAATGACCCAGTGTTGTATGCTGACACAACGTCAATGTTGTAATTTACTGGGTAGACGGATGTCTAGGATTTCAAGAGTGTACCAGATTGACTGGTTGAGAATTGTGCCCATATAACCAATATAATAATAAAATAATGGCTTTTAAGGGGTTGATTTAAAACACCTCAAAGTAACCGATTAAATGAAGCCCTCAATATTTCATTCCAGGCGGTTTCCCCCACACCACGCCCATATCCCCCCCACCCAACACAACGGTGGTCCCCAGGTTGATTCTTAGTCAGGTTCACATGTCACTCCCCTTCTACGCTCCCTCCATTGGCCCCCCGGTCGCTGCCCGCACAGAGTACAAAACTCTGATGCTGGCATTCAAAGCAACCAAAGGTATGGCACTGCCATATCTTGCAAATCTGAGCAAACGCTACAAACCCTCCTGAGCGCTCAGATCAGCTGACGCAGGGAAGCTGGAAGTACCTTCGCTAAAAACGCCGGGACAACGCTCCACACGTCCCAAACTCTTCTCCCTTCTGACTCCAAAACTATGAAATGCTTGCAATCAGAACTGCAGATTCACTCCCAATCTTCCGCCGCAGTCGCATGTTTTGATGTATTGTATGTTTTTTGTTCTTGCTTACTGTAAGTCGCTCTGGATTTAGAGCGTCTGCTAAATGCATAAATTGTAAAATTATAAATTGTGGTGGTTCCTGGTTCACACAACACTTTCAAAATAGTAACCCAAGGGTGCCCTTTTTTTTTTGCTAGGACGTCCACAGACGTCTTGGGCACTACATAGCGGGATTTCCCAGGACGTCTGTGGCCGAAGACTTGCGCCAAAAATGTTGCTTTTTTCCAACCATTTTCCAAAGGATACTTTTCCAAAGGATGCTTTAAAAAAATACATTTTGAAAGAAAAAAAACTTGCCCACAAGAACCTGGACCTGTATGCCTTTTTTAACCATAAATAATTTCAAAACTGCAGTGATAAACACAGCTGTTATATGGGACTTTTCTGCTTGTAAGTCACGAGAACTTATGACCAGGGATGCTCTGTTGATAAATTCATGGAAACATATACACAGAATTGTAGTTTAGTACATCCATCTCCACTACAAAGGCACACTGGAGTCCAGTTTAGACACAAACGATCCCAGGAAGGGTTGAAATATGTTGATGTGGTATATCATTGACCATCTTTGAAATGAATGGTTGGCCACTGCTTACACACATACATTTTGCAGAGCAACGTGATGTGAGCTTGTAGAGGCAGTAGGCTATTTTCGACGCACGTCACACCAGCATGTAAGTATGTACAGGGTTCCCACGGTCATGAAATTCCTGGAAAGTAGAAAAAAGGTTTGGAATTTATCAAGGGTTCTGGAATTTATAAAGATTTCTGAAAAAATATTTGGCTATGCATTGTTTTTGGCTATTTATTTAACCCATTCTGACCTGAGATCAGATTCATACAAGGTTTCCGCCGGACACACACTGGTCCTGATGAACCCATTCTGACCTGAGATCAGATTCTAAAAATGTCAGTCGCTCTTCGATTTTTCAAAAATAGCAGACCTACAAGCTTGTATCGCGCCACTCGGTGGCGCGATATGAGCTTGTAGATCTGCTATTTTTAAATAGCTAAAGCATAACATGATGCTGACACCAAAATGGGTGCCCGTTCAGAATGGGTTAAGTAGTTTTTTGCCAAAGGGCCTGCGTGATTGCAACCTATTGTGTACCGAAAGTGACACAAAGAACAGATCTACAAGCTCACAGCGTGCTGCACGATCCTATCTATGCCCTATGAATCATAGGTGGTGTAGCAAAGATTTGGCACAAATTTGGAATGGAATTATACCATTATATATTCTATGCTTTATTTTTGCTACACTTTGGGCATTGCACATAGGAGTAAGAGACTCATTATTGCGCTGAATTATTGTTGTATAGGTCTGGAAATTTGGTTAAATATTCTGGGAAAGCTTTGGAAATTCATTGGTAAAAATGTTGAGTTCTCTCTCTCTCTGTGTCTCAGCTGTGGTGGATCTGAATGGGCGGTATTTCGGTGGCCGTATTGTCAAGGCCTGCTTCTACAATCTGGACAAGTTCCGGGCACTGGACCTCGGTGAACAGGTGTGAGGATTGGTCCAACTAACTTAACAGACTGAATGTCACGTCACACACAGATGTGCATATGTCTGTAGCCATACTATGTGTCCTTTTGTAAATAGCCCCAACCTTTTTATATTATATGAACGGCATCTGGTGAAGTCTACATTTGTTTTATTTTGCTGTTACAAAAACAACAGTGCTTATGTCAACAGAAACCAAGGGTATGAACTTACCATCATAGCTTCCTTGATGTATATGAGCAGTAGATCTGCAAATGTAATTGTAGTTTTCTCCTGTAAAAAATAAATGAATACATCATTTGCTCTCATTCCTGAGTCATCGTTGCTCTAGGAAACTGTCTGATGTAACAGCAGACTCCACATTGGACTACAGTGATCCAAGGCCTCCTTCCTTAGCATAACCCAGGCAGAACAGTACCTACTAGGCCACTGGTTCCCAAACACTGGCTCGGATTTTATGGGTCCCTAAACATTTTCCTACATTTACAAAATACAGCAATATTTTCATGAATTCAAAACAAATTAAAATACTTTAACCCACAGTAATTTCATTAATAAAAATCACACCCGTGTGAAGTGGGGGGCGCTAATATATTAAAGTCTAACTCATGTTGATTAGGTGATGTAATGTTGATGTAAAACGCCATTAACAATAAAGAGACAATATGACGTAAACGACACATTATGACATACATTTTCCCTTTATTGTCAATGCGTTTACTAAACAAACTTTGAACTAAAGACAAACCTGTGTACAGGAGGGGCTAAATGAAAAACAAAGAAATTCTATGAATTCGAAAATGTTTAAATAGTGAAAATAGCCTATCCACAAGCATGTAAGGTTGTAGATGTGCTTTTGTCACTAGGCCCCTAGGCACATAATACAACATTATGTAAAAGGTTGAGGGGGGGGTGTCGCTTGAGGTCTAAAAGAAAATTGAATAACTAATCCCACTGGAGAAGGTTTAATTCAGTTATGTTACATGAGTCATCCCACTGGAGCAGGTTTAATTCACATATGTTTCATTGGGACAGCGTATGGGGCGCAGCTTACATTCACACTAGTCATGCAGGCAGATGGATCGACTAGGCAGAATTTCAGAACTAAGTGCTAATGGCAAATCCTGTTAATTTATGACATGTCCAAGGGTATTATGGGGTGCTGAATCCAAATATGCTGAATGTCTAGCTGTTCAAAAATGACTAAAATTGGACAGTATAAAGACGGAAGGCCACCACTATGCTGAAATATATTAAAAACTGAATTTTAAGTAAGGTAAAAACTTGATTGCATTTTCCTTTTTGAGGTTTTCACTTTTCATATATCTAATGCTTCCCTAAAATTTGCGACTTGACATGACCGTGTACCCACCGCCCATTCAACAGCAGATTTTCGGCCACAGATGCTTTCCAACCCGTACCGCAGCCGAAGTCAGTGCGATGGAGAGCTACCTTTAGACCAGACCCATTCTTACCTCCTTACCTACCCACAACCACTGCCCATACTCTCCCCCCACCCCCCTCTACCTACCTTTGGGGATCCATAGCACCGCTACACTCCTTCACCACCTCTGCCTAGGCGACACTTAGGGCGCGTTCGGAAATGGCGCACTGTGCAATGCGAACTAACGGGTCTACACTGAATCACTGATCTCCATATTTCATTCAGTGCCCCTTAATATCCCCAGAAAACATGTATGTCGTAGGGGGCACGGTGGCACAGTTGGTAGTGCTGTCGCCTCACAGCTAGAAGGTCCTGGGTTCGATTCCCGCTGGGGACGCTGTGGGCACTGGCGGCGTGTTCCCTCCTCCGCGTCATCAGTGCCCATACCCGAGGCGGGGCTTGGCGAAAGGGCCTTTCTGTGTGGAGTTTGCATGTTCTCCCCGTGTCCCCTAGGGTAGATACCCTCACAAAAACATGCAGTAATCCTGGTCTCTAAAACTACCTCCCCCTGGCCAGCCGGGGCGCCTGATGGAGAGGAAAGGAACTGGTCGGAATAACGTGTCCCTTCCACGCGCTACGTCCGGCCGGGGAAATTCCCCTCTGTCAGGTGAAAAGAAGCAGCTTGGACTCCTCATGCATAGAAGGAGGCATGAGGTCAGTCCGCTGCCCCCCCAGGTTGTCAGAGGAAGTGTAGCGCGTGTGTAATAATTGGCACTGGGTGAAAAGAAAACTGGGTTACAAAATCGTGGGATAGAAATTTAGAAAAAGAAAAAAAATGAAAACATGTATGTCATCACATTTGTCAACACAATTTCCCTTCAAGGTTAAGATTTTTGGACCTATCGGGTGTGGGGGTCTGAGGATCTAAGTAAAAGGTGAGAAACCGTCCACAAGATTGATGGGTGATCCGACGGCAATAGGAGGTCTGAGCCTGAGGTCCAAATAGGGGTCTGAGGTTTCAGTCTTTGCCAGTGGGGTTGATGTTGTCAACAACAGGACCTGTAGGTTGGACCATGTTTATGTTTAGGAACCCAGACGTGATGGTGAGGCAGAGCGCATGCTGTGGGCGTGTAAGAGTGCATGCTCGGCCCGTGCACAGGAACTGACAGCTGACAACTCACAGCAACACACTTCTAACCTAAATATACCAGCATGTGTGTGTGATGTGAGCGAAGGCCAAGAGGTATCAGGCTGGGAACCCCTTGTCCTAATAAGCACTTGCAAATGTAGGAGTTGAGGCTTTAGTTTGACTCGCTTCCACAGGTAAATATTGTGAAAACAGCCAACCTACAAGCTAAAAATGTGTAGATTGACTTTTTTTCACAATTTTTTTGCCTCTTTCTTAGGTAATATTTGACTTAAAGTCCTAAATGTATCACTTCAGAAATGTGCAGATATCCTGTATAATGTTACTGTATGTTGGTTTGTTTGCTATGGGTGAGAAAACAATGTTGCACAATATTCTGGGACCCCCCCTCCACACACACCTGTAGGTTGGACCATGTTTATGTTTAGGAACCCAGACGTGATGGTGAGGCAGAGCGCATGCTGTGGGCGTGTAAGAGTGCATGCTCGGCCCGTGCACAGGAACTGACAGCTGACAACTCACAGCAACACACTTCTAACCTAAATATACCAGTGTGTGTGTGTGTGTGATGTGAGCGAAGGCCAAGAGGTATCGGGCTGGGAACCCCTTGCCCTAATAAGCACTTGCAAATGTAGGAGTTGAGGAGTTTGACTCGCTTCCACAGGTAAATATTGTGAAAACAGCCGACCTACAAGCTAAAAATGTGTAGATTGACACCTTTTTCACAATTTTTTTGCCTCTTTCTTAGGTAATATTTGACTTAAAGCGGGGGGGGGGGGGGGGGGGGGGGGGGTGCTGTGCCTTTACAGCTTAAAGCGGACAAGCTAGGACAGTGTGGCCTGGGTGTTTGTATTTCTATCTGACACACATCTGTTGCAACAGATGAACTGTCTTGGATAGCAGCCTACTATGTCATGTTCCAGTGACCTGAGCTGTGGGCACAGTAACCCTACACCACAAACATTTTATGCAGCTCTGTAAATAGGTTAATTGTATGCACTTTGTAAGCTATATCAAACTGCTTTCACTCTCCATTTAAGTGGGCATATACTTGCTCTTTAGGAGAGGCTAATGTTAATCTCTGGTGTTTTTTTTGCCTACTCATTGTGAATCACACATTCCCTTTTAGGATATTGGAGTCAAAACATGATGCTTGTATAATAAAAGTCTCATAATTTATATAAACATAAAAGTGAACTATACTTGCTCCTTTTAAGCACACCAATTAATTCCAGGCAAATGTCAAACATTGTGCACACTGTGCAGCTATGTTGTATACAGAAACATGCTTTTAAGTTCTTGTTATAATTCATTTTTTATGTAGGCTACACCCTTCAATGTCATCAAAATGCACGACCTCAGATGTTGAAATACATTTTGTGTGTGTGTGCGCGCGCGCGCGCAGTTTTTGTTCCACTTTTTATTTTGGCCATGTAAACGTACATATGTTTTCTCATGCCAATAAAGCCCATTGAATTGAATTGTGTGTGCGTGCACGCACGAGGATGGCAAACGTACTAACGTAGTGTATGGGAAGAGCCTGCCTTCACAACGCCAAGACGAGAGCTACATATTAATGCAGTTGTAGTAGGCCCTGCTAGGCCATAGTCTAGCCTACGTGCGCCTTCTATCGTCATCACGCGACGGTTCTCGCTGTCTCTGAGTCTCAACCTGGCTATTTGCATTCCCATTTCCCACACATTGATGGGTTTCTATAGCCCCACCTGTTGACTGTTTACTTTGGCAGTGTGACCTGACCTCTCCTCGCCCTTCATCCAGAAGAAGAGGGAATGTGGAATTGTCTTTGGAATCCTGTGCTCACACACAGCCTGGTTAGTGCACTGCTCACACGAGTCACGGCTCACCAAACACTCCATTTAAAAACGCAGACAGACAAAGAGCAGTACTTATAATAAATAGACCCGTTGCAATATCAAAATAGCATGTTTTGGGTAATTTTGAGGTTTTCATTGATTTATTTAGTATAGGTCTACATAATCTCATGGCTAGTTTTAAGTTAGGCAGTTGCATAATGCATATCCTACCAGCCAAATTAGGTGACTAATAATGACATCAAATATACAAAGCGTAGTTTAATTGGTTTAAAAAGCCGAGTTGCCTACGGTTGCCTACCACAATAACTATTCTTCAAGTAGGCTACTACTAGGCACATTGGAGGATATAAGCCTACACAAACAGCTCCCTTTTGTTGAGTGTTGTGAATGTGCCATTCTGCACGTGCACTGGTGGTTACCGTTTGGCACTGATGTCCTCGCACTTTTTTGTGCATTGTAGTAAGTAGTACAATTAAGGCAAGCCAATTTGTTTTCTTGGAGGCCTGGTGTGGTGTGTATTTCGGAATAACTGAATAGCTTTTAAAGGCAAATGGTCCAATCTATCTCGTTGAATTGCTTATCGGGCGATCTTTATACCGTTACCGTACGCCTATTCAGACAGTTAAAATAAATAACCAACCCAATGGGACCAATAGTAAAGCTTCATTTTAAGGATACCACCGTCGACCACAGGGTGGAGCCAGTGAGGTGGTAAATGATGGGGCTGAACAGCTGCCGCGTCATCGCTGTTACGTTGTTTCCTGCTCGCACACGACAGTTAAATAGAGGATCTGGGACACCGGCCGGTTAGATTAGTATACCGGCTCATGTTGCATCAGGATAGCGCACGCTAGACAGACTGTCCTAGAATAAGTCGACCATCGGACAAGCTTCATCACCATCGGACGCATATTGAGTTGCAACAACCCGCGGTGAACAGCTGATCATCTTCTAATCTCGGGGTTCGAGTTGACTGAACACCCGGCCGGCAAATCTCTTCTTCCTTTGATCACCTCACCTTCCATCCAGCCTCTTTGGAATGCCAAGAGAACTGACCCAGAGCCGGATCCAAAAGATATGGATTCCGTCGAAAGATGACAAACCTGCGGTCCCCACAAGATCATGTAAGTCACCTCTTCTTGGCTCATTGCTAATCATCATCCTCGGCACAATCCATTCATTTGGAATGTAGTGATTTTCTTATCTAGGACACGTTTTGTACAGCATTAACTTGAATGTGTTGTATATCTATTTAGCAGAAATCCACGATGAGTTTATCATACGCGCCGGTGTATAGTAAATGTTCCCGTGCATTAATTAAATGCATGATTTATATATAAAAAAAATGATTTGTTTTTTTTTACCGGCCGGTACATTAATATGCACGGCGCATGGGGTGGACCATCATTCAAACATTCAGCGTGATTCTGACGTGTGTAGTTGCTATAGTTACGACCACGACGCCTCCCCTTAATTTAATTCCCGAGATTTCAGAGAAGCGCTTCAGAGAAATTTGTGTCGGCACGGCGCAGGGGGCTCGGCTCTATAGAATGTGTGTAGTCACTGTGGCGAGGGGGTGTGGCGGGTGCATATTCCCACAAAGGCGCATCCCTCTCCGATAGGACCGCTGCGGTCGGGTGGTACTACGGACGGTGGTGGTCCCCGCCCCTAGTGCACGTGCAGGATGCTGCCTGCATGGTGGTGGGTTTAGACCTACAGTCTATGGTTTAGAGTAGACAGAGATGAACATAAGGTGAATCCCAATTGGGATTCACCAATAGTCATTCAGTATCCTGGCTGGTGGTATGGTATTGGGGTCAGACTCGGTACTACTGACCTGAAATTGTCCTGAATACCATTCAGCCAGGGTGGTACCATTCACTGAAATGTGACCTGCTCTCTTGTATGTGTTTATTATTGGTCTTATTGGTCTATGCCTATGCCCTGCAGGCCAGGGTGCATTTAGGACATCAGTGAATGATGGTTAATGATAGGAATATATCGATATCATACAGCCTCTGGCTACACTTTTAGCTACACATGCCCAAGCTACTGCATTGTGCCTGCATGCATGCTGCTGAACATTATAACCACGGCTGGGAAATTAAAGTATTTGTAATTAGTCATGTGTTTTTCAGTCATCTTCTGTGACAATCTTGCAGACTGGTTAACAATTGCAGTAGTACCAGTACCAGACAGTTTTGTTTGTCAGTAGGTATAGGTACTAAGTTGATTGACCTTTGGGGCGGGATGGACCAGTCAGATAGATGGGAACTTTTAATTATTTAAATGGCATTATTATTATTTTAGCTCCCTTAGCCCACAACGTTATACATCTGGGCAGCTACCACATTTTCACAAGGACGAACTCTTCTTAAACCATAAACCTTTTATGTGTGTTAAGTTAAGGTGGTCAAGGATAGAGTTGTGAGGAGAAATGTCCATCCGGCTCTTAGATGTGGGAGAGAAAGGTGTTTTGTGTAATTGCTTGATGTGTTGTGGCCCTGGTGTTATGGAAAAGGGATTAGAGATGTTGTGGAACATGGTTAATGAGAGCTGCATTAGGCACTGTAATCCTCCATGCAAAGGACTTACTTGGTTCACAGTCACACAAAGTGTTTGTACACATTCAGAAAAAGATGTCTCGAATGCCACATTTAACACAGTTTCACCACATTAAATGACCCAGACATCTTTTTTATATAGAACATTATAAATGTTACAAATCTACAGCTAGTCAGCTACCCATTGCTGAATTAGACAACATTAAACTTTAATTCAAAATACAGCAAAATATAAAACAAGTTAACTTTCAAATATTCATGATCCTAACGGTGGAAAAGCAAATTATTGTTTTTCACATTCACACGTGACATACAGTAGTTCACAGCATACAGGATAATAATGTGATGCAATAATACTGTGGTTATGTGTGTTCATGCCAAGACCCGCTGAAGTATGCAGCTCTCACGGAGCGTGCAAAAGTGGGTCAAACTGGCAGTGATGTGGAATTGATGGTCGTGTCTGGCTACGGTGAAAGGCCACGTGCATGTTCAGCACGTGGGCGGGTCTCCTCTGGGGTAGCAGGCGTGCGAGGGCTGGGGGGGAGAGGCACGGAGAGTCGCAGAGTTCATAGACGGCGAAACGGATGCAACCAATTCACACGGGGCTGCCTGGCAGCGGCGGCACTTGTCTCTCCTTTGACGTTACAACCGTGGCAACCGTAGGTACCGTTGCCAACATTGGCAAAGGGGAGGGTCGGGTGATCATGGGCACAGCGGCATTAGAACGAGAGAAAGGATTTTTCTTTTTTTACAATACAATACAATATTAAGTAAATTAAATTAAGGCCCTTTACATCTGTATGCAAATTATATCCTGCCCATAAATTCTACATTCAGTCAAACTCTGAACTCTGACTCTAATGATCATTGCAACGTCCTGATGTGAAAGAAAATAATTTCAAAAGAAGGAAAATCAAGGTTGTTGTGTACTGAATGTATATGGACAATCAAAATCGGTTGGAAATATTTTTATTTTGTCATAATTAAACTTTAATGTCTATGTGGCACACTGACTACTGTAGCTAGAAAATATAAACATGGCACTTCATGTATCTGTGTGGTGCTCTGAGTTTAGCCGTCTCTCATTGCACTTTAGTGGAGGCAGTGGCACCTAGTGACTGATATCTTACTAACAGCCCCCCCCCCTCTCTTTCTCTGCAGCTGGTGGGGGTCCCCACCTGTCTAACTCCCCCACTGTCATAGTCATGGTGGGTCTGCCGGCTCGAGGCAAGACCTACATGTCCAAGAAACTCACCCGCTACCTCAACTGGATCGGAATGCCCACTAAAGGTACGTCTGCCAAAGCACCCTTCAGTAGCTTTATGCACAGTCAGTGCAACCTTTGTTTAGCTTTTCTGTTCTGTTCCCAATTGGAACGTTCAGTTTATATACTGGTTTGTTGTCCTTGCTGCAGTCTTCAATGTTGGAGAATATCGTAGGGAGTCAGTTAAGAACTACAGCTCCTATGACTTCTTCAGATCTGACAATGAGAGTGCTGTGAAAATCAGACAGTAAGTGAAACTGCTCACTCGCCTCACACACGCATACACTGAAACATTGATTGATTTAAGTATTTATTAACAGTTTGCAGAATTACAGTACATTTCTTTCAATTGACTTTTTATTGAATTTTAATCAAACATACATGTAAACGAAAAGACTAAGACAATACATACAACAAAAACAAGACAATATACGTACAATACACACAAGGGGAGATATCTGCCTCTCTTCTCTATTGATGATCATAATACATAAGTACCTCAAACAGGTGCATCTGCTTCTACAGGTTAAACAGATTTAACTGAATTTAAACAAAGTCAGGTCTTATGGTAGAGATATGAGTAATCCATCTAAACCAGTTCAGAATTACAGTACATTTCAAGCACAACTCAATACAAAAACTGTTAACTGTGAGTGGACGACCCAATAAAGCACTTTGCTTGTTTACAAGAGGGTCCACCTTGTTCAATTCATCGTAAACCACCACATCACCCACTGACATGCCAATCTGACATTCACTGCCATAGGTACAAATATTTGTTTGCTTGTCTTCCTGCAGTGGGTTGGCCTTATCAGCGTTAAGGGATGTCAAGCTCTACTTAACCGAGGAGGGAGGCCAGGTTGCGGTAAGTTTCATCCTATAGTATTTCACTTCCTAACATTGAGTGATAGATAAATGCCTTGTGCAAACGTTCCCCCATCAAAATGGTTCTTGTCGGTGTCTATTGAAGCTTGTGTCATGCAATTTCTCGTGGACTCTCCCGATGATCAGGTGTTTGACGCCACCAACACCACAAGGGAAAGACGAGAGATGATCCTCCAGTTTGGCAGCGAAAACGGCTTCAAGGTAAGCGTATCCATGGTTACCTGTGCAGGGAGGGGTGACACCTTTTGCACACTGACAAGAAGACGGAGTCAGAGCCACGATGTGACTCACCACATTTTTCTTACAGATCTTCTTCATCGAGTCGGTGTGTGACGATCCCAGTGTCATCGCATCTAATATCATGGTGAGCCAGAAATCTAACACATTTTAATCACTGTACCACAGAATCGGTGTGTTTTTGTCTTTAATTTGACGTTCCACTTCCTCTCCATAATAGGAAGTAAAGGTGTCATGTCCAGACTACCAGGACACTAACAAAACGGACGCCATGTTGGACTTCCAGAAAAGGATTGAATGTTATAAAGCTGCATACCAACCTCTAGACCCTGATCAGCATGACAGGTAAAACCACACACACACACACCATATCATAATCATGAACAGAACTGCTGGTATGATATCCCCTCAAGCATTTGACTAGAAGCTATACTGAACCCTGTCTTTATTTAGGGATCTGTCCTTCATCAAAGTGATTGATGTGGGCCGGCAGTTTCTGGTCAACCGGATCCAGGACCACGTCCAGAGTAAGATTGTGTACTACTTGATGAACATCCACGTCCAGCCCCGCACCATCTACCTGTGTCGACATGGGGAGAGCACCGACAACCTGAAGGGGCGCCTGGGCGGAGACTCGGGCCTCTCGCCTCAGGGCAGAAAGGTATCTACACTCAAGATGACTTACACTCAAGGAACACATTCCTGAAAGAAATTCAGGGGACAACACAGAAATATACTGTACCGAGTTATGCATTTAAGTAACGCTATCAGGATAATGGATACAGGCACGCATACAGTCATCGACTGAAACAAACGCAATCACACACCCATAGGTTCCCGACCTCTGAACATGTGTCCTGTCCTGTCCGTAGTTTACGGCTGCCCTGGCTCGGTTCGTGGAGGAGCAGAAACTGAAAGACCTGAAGGTTTGGAGCAGCCAGCTCCATCGCAGCGTCCAGACCGCTGAAGGCCTGGATGTACCCTATGAACAGTGGAAGGCCCTAAATGAGATAGATGCGGTGAGTGTTTAAACACACTCGCACATGCAGTACAGGCAGTCAGTCACACTCACTCCACAAACCCTGGCATGAACAAACTCTTATTTGCGTTTCATTTGTTGCTTCAGGGTGTGTGTGAAGAGATGACATATGACGAGGTGAAGGATAAATACCCAGAGGAATTCGCTCTGAGAGACCAAGACAAATACTACTACCGCTACCCCACGGGGGAGGTACTACACGCCTTTATATCTTTCCAGAGATATCTGCCTATCTGTGATGCTGACGAAAAAAAATGGAACGGACGTTAACGCCTCTCTTCCTTCTGCCCGATGTTAGTCTTATCAGGACCTGGTCCAGCGGGTTGAGCCAGTGATTATGGCACTGGAGAGGCAGGAGAATGTTCTGGTTATCTGTCACCAGGCGGTCATGCGATGCCTTCTGGCCTACTTCTTGGACAAGAGCGCAGGTAAGGCAGTACCAACTCCCATAAGCCCCTGCATGGGTCTCTTCTGTCCTACAGTTGTCGTCCGTGGATTGCTGACCGTGACATGCACTTGATGTCCGCAATGTTGTTCCCTCTAGACGAGATGCCCTACCTGAGGTGTCCCCTGCACACTGTGCTGAAACTCACCCCCATCGCCTATGGGTGTAAAGTGGAGTCCATTTCGCTCAACGTGGAGGCAGCGAACACATACAGAGAGAGGCCTGAGGTTTGTTTCACTGTGTGTAGGTGCCTCTTACACTGCCTGATTTCACATTGCATGTCTATGTTTGATGAACGGCGTACAATTCAACCTTCCTCTCTCTCTCTATCTCTCTCCTTGTCCCCAGGAGGTGACTAGGGGTCCTCCTGGCATTTTGATCAGGAGGAACAGCATTACTCCTCTGACCAGCCCAGAGCCCAACATCAAGAAGCCCCGCATCAACAAGCTGGATGGGGCACCTATCCAGGAGATCTCCAGCGCCATGTCACTCTACAGCGCCACACACCTCCCCCTTACCCTGTCCGGACAGGTGGGCCCCCACCACACACACACACACACACACAAACACACACACACACACACACCTAGCCAACTCTTATCAACCATTCGCTGCTGACTTTCTTCGCTTTAAACTGCATGCACGTTCACTTGCTTCCTAACTAGCATTCACTTTTTTTTTATTGCACCGTCTTTTCTTCCACCCATTTCTCACCACCCTGCAGCACTGGCTGAGCAAAGTTTGCCTGTAAGTACTCACTTAGAATAGATATCTCATTCTCTGTTCCCCCTCCTGTGTGGCCACTGGCACTTGCCAAGTCTCGCGTTTGATCAGCTTCAGTGTGGCATTTGTTGTCTCCACCAGGCCGAAGGCATGGGAGAGAGTATGCTTTGCACTCCGTCCGTGTGTCCGTCCGTCCGTTACCAGCTAATCTCTGGCACCGGTTGATGCCAAACTTTGCCAAAAATCGTTACATATAGTCGTGCTCAAGACGGATCTGTCGCATATTTCATATTCCATCCATGCTTTTTGCACTCTGCGTTCGAATCATGAACGCAGCATGCAATTTACGTGAAATCTTTCACACACTTTCCTACTAGGCTGAGGAATATATCCCACCCTTTTCACATTGGCCTGTTATAGCGCCACCAACAGGTGGACTTTTGCAAAACACATTTTTGGAACAAAATGCCTCAAATCATCCAATTGCCATCAAAGGTGTAACAACAAATGGCACCCTTTTCACATTGGCCTATTATAGTGCCACCAGGAGGCCACAACCTGAACCTGGCCTGGTGGAGACTTGTGCCCAGGGGGCACCTTTTCTAGTTGTGTCTGTTTCACTGATGATGGAAGTCACCTAATTAATATAGCCTACTGCATATATTTTGAAATTACAAAACGGGCAAGTCTTGTTCTTGAGAGAAAGAAAAGAAAAGAAACCTATAACTTGCCGGTGGAAGTCACGTGCTTCCAACTTCCCAGGCCACATTCCTCCCCCTCCTACGTTGGAATTCCTCTTGTCTTTCGTCACAGCATCGCACAAATGTTGCCATGGCAACTCATATTCATTGTCCTGTCCTGTCCTCTTTTTGTTTCTCTGGCTTTCTGTCTCTGAGGTGTGTCATCCTCCACTATCTGAAAGTGGGGTCTCTCGTAGCAACCCACAGGTAAAAAAAGAAGAAAGGCAGAGAAAAAAGCAAGTTATCATGTCTAAGCTTTTAGCCCAGCAGATAGATATAGATGTATGTGGTGACAGTGGCTCAGGAGGTAGACTGGCCGTCTGCAGTGCGTACCGTAAGATGCCTGCTTCCAACCCCGGCTCCTCCTAGCTTTGTTTCCCTTGCGAGACTGTGTGCAACCCTTGATCAAATATAACCCATAGAAAATAATGCTTGTTTATTTTTTTGTTGCCTGATGGCTTTAACCCATTTTGACCTGAGATCAGATTCTAAAAATGTCTGTTCGAAAATGACAGTTTTCTGAAAAAGCTATGTTTCTATGTCAGTCATTCTTTGATTTTTCAAAAATAGAAGACCTACAAGCTCGTATGAGCTTGTAGATCTGCTATTTTTCAATAGCTAAAGCATAACCTAATGCTAACACCAAAAGGAGTTCCCGCCCAGGGTTAAGGGGACAGATTCAGATATATATATAGAGCACATAATTGTTATGTCGGGTGGCAAAAGTTACTGTAGGCTTCTTTCATAATCACTGATTATTTCACACAAACATGTTGACTAACCCATAATAATGATCCATGATGAATGATGGCTTTAAACTTAGCAGCTTCTATTTACCAGCAGAGCAGCACACGCACCGCAGAATAGAGAACATGATGTAACATCTGGTTTAAGGATTAGATCTAGTATTTGTTGTGTGCAGATAATTTAATCAAAGACATGTTGTCATTGTTGTGTCATTAATATCCCTGCCCCTCTGCCATAGTAATGTGTCCCAGATCATGACACCATTGTTTATCTGCACTTCCAGATATTGAAAAGGAGAACAACTGATCGCCGTGATGTCCTACAGCCCTGCCAATAATATTGTACTGGTGGATCACCTGACCCAAGAGACCAGGAATTGGATTCAAAGACAAAATCTTAAAAAACAAACGTGATCAGCACTCAAGAACTTTCCTTACTAGCATCAAGTCTCTATTCTCACAAGATGGTGAATAGGATTTTCCTGGAATCCTGGTTTGGTGAACTGGCTCTGTTTTGGTCAGAGATGTCTGGTTTGAATGACATAGCATCTCTCTCTAGGTCGTCCTCAGACGAGCCCTCCATCTTCGCCTCCAGTCATCCCGGTTATTCAGGACTTGGAGATACTGACCTTTAAACGGAGTCGGTATAAGTCCAAAAGTATGGAACCTAAAACGTATCCTGTCCTTGTTAACCATGCCACTCATGGTTGCACATGGTTGCACTAAAAAAAACAACCTAGGCATTTCTCTGGAATGGACTCCTGACAATTCTTTGTACATTTTGTTTTCTAACATTTTTGTTTCCTTCTAAAGATTGTCACAATGCTATTCAGTGCTGTCATATTTATTTTTATTGCATAAGCATACACAAAAAAAATAAGCATTTTGCACAGCGAAGAATGAGATTTTAGCTTTTTCAGTTGTGCGAGTACTCTGGCTAGGGCAAAGGAGATTATCTTGCCTTAGAGTGCCTATAACGCTCGTGCTGTAAGCCCCATGCTGCTTATTTGTCTAATTCAATTGTATTTGTTGTTTTAACTTATTTGTCTTGTATATTTGCTGCACACATATTTTTGTTAGAACACTGCATTCTCCTCATCAGTAATATCCTTTGTAAATGTTAAATACTGTATGCAGGAGGGTGGGCCCAAGGCTGGCATAAAAAAACCCCACTTTATTTTAATGAACATTGCATTTTCAGAAGACTATTTTGTACTGCCATGTTACAGAGAGCAGGAGCTGTAAAAAGAAATCTACAATAATACTTTTGTTATTTGATACTTGAATCTTTGTTTTTGTAAGAATTGTTTTGCTATACTATTTATTTATATTTATGTGGATTTGATGGCTCAGAGTGAGAGGTACCATGTTTGAACTTGAGGATGTTGCATGAGTTGAACAGTGAAAGGGGAAGAACATGTGTATATTTTGCATCTATACTGAACCAATAAGATCTACTTAAAATATTAAAATAATACATTTTGTTTACTCTGACTGGGCCAAATCTGTCATTAAGGAAGCTAATATCCTGTGGACTTGAGTTTCTTTACCTTTTGTTTAAATCAAACAGGTCAAGGTCACTAGGTCAGTGTCAGGTAAAGAAATTATTTTACAAGGACGGCCTGGCAAGAGGCAAGCCTCTTGAAGATCGGTTTGTCATTGCTTGACAGAATATCTATTTAAGGAGCTAAGCTCTAACAAGGTGTTCTCACTGTGAGCTGAGTCACGAGTCACATGCCTCACAGTATTTAAAACCCGGGGCCATTGATTTACTGTTGGATTTATGAACTGGAACTGTAAACCGTTACATTGCAGAAATTTAAGTTATTGATTCATTTCCATTTAGTCTAGGATCTTACTGAAATGAAAGTACACACAGCAGTGTTGAAATTATGTGTTATGATGACACAGACGTTATGTGATCGTGAAGGGTGTGTTTATGCTTTTGATGTCTGTAGCTGGCAGTTGTGGATGACAAACTGTTAATGAAATTCTTTTTTTTTTTTAAGATATTTTTTTGCGGCTTACGCCTTTATTGATTTTTTAAGGGATAGAAAGTAGGCTGACAGGAAACGGGAGAGAGATGGGGGGATGACATGCGGTAAAGGCCGTGTCGGGTCCGGGAGTCGAACCCGCGGCACACCGCGACTGGATCACCAGTCCGGTGCCCAGACCGTTACGCTACGGCCTGGGCCCTGTTAATGAAATTCAACACAGCCAATGGTCTCTTGGATGGTCATGAGCAGTTGAGGGTTATCCGTCTTCCTCAGGGTCCGTCCAATGCCACGTCTTCATTACTGGTCGGACTGAGAGGCGAACAAGTGGGTTTATGATTATCAAACGGCCTCTGCGACTGGATAGCAGGTTTATCGACTGGATAGCAGGTTTATGTATCGAGCACTGATCCATTTCCGGTTGCCGTAGCCGTCGTTGCTTAAAGTCGCTAATATCTCGGATTCAAGGTTTATGACTGATGTCTAGACTGACGTGAGGATGTATGCAGGGAGACTGTGGTCCATGTTCTCTCGGTTTAGTCTTCAGAGTCACTGAGCATCATTGACCTCTTAACTGGAACTTAGTCTGGATGAGATCATTAATGCTGTGTGCAATTCTGATTAAGAAAGAAAATATGTTGCAGACAGGAGAGCAAACAGACAGACAGGCAAACAACTCAATTTGTTCATTTTGTTTAAGTGAATTAGGGCTGACTGAGACAGTCATTGGACTTGTTGAACTAATGTTGTTTCTGTGTGCCGTAAGTTTCCACATGGAAGTTTCCACATGGAAGTACCAACTATAGTGGGAGTTAATATGGCACGTTACTAAGTTTAAAACCAGGAAAGGGCAACATTATGCCATGGTTATGGTATTACAAAATCCAAATCCCAGACTAAATCTATCGATATATATGCCCAGCTTTAGCTGTATAAGTCCAGTCGTCCACATTTGAAACACTGAACCCAGCCTCCTTTTACGACTGGAAAATAATGTACCGGTATCTGGCGGTGAGTTCAAACCACTTCATCCTCACCAAGCAAACAATTCATTCAGTTGTAAATGTTACCAGCTCCTCACCAGCATAGAGGAGAACCAGGTGGGGTAGGAGAGACCCACCTCCCCCCCTTTATATCTATCTATGCCAGTGTGCTTAGCATGATGGTGAGACGCCATATGGACCTTCGTTTATGAAAGAACACCCTCCCTTCTGTTACTAAAGACTGTTTATTTGCAAGACTGTGAATTCGGCAATGAATCTTCAACCATGCAACCAGATGATGTAATATTGCCAATGTTATTGTTAACTAATGTTGTCCTTCACGGTTCTGTGGTTCTCCTTTAACGGCAGGTACCACTTTCACTCACTCAGTCAGAAGTCACATGCACCCACCGACACACACGTACACACACATGCACACACATGCGCGTGCAAAGTGCTCTGCCATTTCCTTTGGTATGACTCACAGGACAGACAGTGCAGGGTAGTCTGATCCGTGGCTTGGCTCAGTGGTTGGTCACCATGCACCAGTGGCCAAAGTGACTATGTGACTTACCTTGCAAACTGACTGGCACAAAAACACAAACACAATCTAGATACACAAATCGAAAGCTAGTAAGCTTGTGTGTGTGTGTGTGTGTGTGTGTGTGTGTGTGTGTGTGTGTGTGTGTGTGTGTGTGTGTGTGTGTGTGTGTGTGTGTGTGTGACAGTGTGTGACAGTGTGTGTGTGTGTGTGTGTGTGTGTGTGTGTGTGTGTGTGTGTGTGTGTGAGACGGAGTCTAATCTGTGTGGGAAAGAGAAGCTAACAGATGAATGGAACATGGGCCAGCCGGTTGAATCGTCGACTAAGCCAGCAGCTCCACAAATAGATATCTAATACGGTGTTGACGAAGGATTTGGTGGCGTACATACGTCAGTCAACAAATTTGCTGCTCACTCGTGCATCCAGGCCTCGCAATTGGGCAAGCTATAGCTATAGTGTATAATGAAATCATCCCGTTTTTGGCTGATGATCAAGATATAGACACTAATTATATAATCAATTAGGGCGGCTGTGGCTCCTCCTGTCCTTGGGCAAGACACTGAGTCGGTCGGTGTGAGCTTTGCCACCATTGGTGTGTGAATGTGGGAAGTGTGGACGCTGGCGTTGACTGTTCGCCACTTCACCTCCCAATGTATGAATGAATGAACCATTGTAAAGCGCTATGAGCACTTGGAAAAGCGCCATAAAAATGCAATTCATTATTATTATTCATTATCTCAGCCTACACAGATGCTCATATTTGCTTTGTCCGTCTCCTTCCTGTCTCAATCTCTCTGTCTTTTCCTGCCTTTCTCTCATTTTCCCAGTCTCTCCCATGCAGTCTCTCCCAGTCTCTCCCAACCCCCTCCCTTTCCCCCCTCTTGGTCTCGCCAGTGGCCATGACTCGGCAGGTTGTCTTCACATATCCGTTCCCTGTTAGTTAGGAAGTCATGTAATCAAATTGCGCACGCACGCACGCACACACACACACACACACACACACACACACACACACACACACACACACACACACACACACACACACACACACACACTTTTCGAATACCAGCTGTAACAACCCAGTTCACTTAATGGGGACAGTCCAATCTTCTACATACTGTACCTCTATTGGCGAAGAGTGACAAAAGTCCTGGACCGGAAGTTGGCAGAATGCGTACAGTGGGAAGAGGGGGGTATCATGCACCCCCCGGAAATATACTTTTAATCAGTGTTTTCTTATTGGAAAAGAATTGCTGAAAATGATGAGCTATGATAAAAAGTTGTCAAAATGTCCCACCTGCCTCAAAACCCCTTTTTTGGCAAAAAGAAATGACATAAATAGACATTATATTTTTAAATATGACCTACATTATCCCCAGAAAAACAAAAAAAAGATGCTGTCCGCTTGACTAATAATAACAAAGATGGTTATTTTCCAACACAAACTTCCCATATCCATAAGCTTCAATTTGAGCCCAAGATAACCTTTCTATCTTGAAAAACTGAACTATAAATTAAATCTGTGAAAATTGTATATTCAGTCAATCAGCTATACATTTGGAATAAATTAATGAATGACTCCACATTATGGAATATTTCTTACTTGAATAAGCTATGTTAAAGAGTTGGAAAAGTTAAAAAATATATATGCAAATGAGTGCCTGATTTTCACTATATCTCAACTTAAATGAACAAATAAGACATTTGTTTTGAGGGTCGAAGATCTCAGTGAAACTATTCTTAAAGTGACCACATGCTGGTGTGCAAATCAATGCCGATGAAATAAATTCCTCTATCTCGTCGGCTTCTTGTCCATGCTTTCCAGTGTCAAGGAGATCAAGCAGTGAGGTTGGTATAGGACTGCACCACAGGACACACTGGATTAAAAAACTGTTTGATTTTCAACCATCCCTGCCCTTCATCATAGGGGTTTTCCACCATAGCTTCATCAGCTCGCTTGTATAAGGCAACGGTGGCTCTCTTCAGAGCAGAGTTGCATGTAGGAAGGCGAGCCAGGTCAACTTTAGATTTAGAAATGAGTTTGTCATCTGCCATCACCACTCTTTCACTGAAGACTCACAATGTAAATAGCATATATTCTGAGCCTAGCCAAGCCATATGGCCCATAGGGCAGGAGCCTAACAAGTACACTCCCTGGCATGATGACTAGTATGTCGCAGGGACTTACCCCAATCCAACCCTTTGGTATTCCCCGACTGGGGATCGAACCCCTGACCATCCAGTCTCAGGGCGGACTCTCTAACTACAAGGCCACTGAGCTGTTGATGATATCCAGAGCTTCTTACGGGTGTGTAACTCTAGAGTGTACAGAATGGAACCAAATGGACCTGTAAGTAAGCCTTGTGTAGCCATGAGGCTCATAGGGCAGAAGCCTATCTCCTGTGTCTGTAGTATGACGCAGCTTGATGTACAAGTACACCCCCTGGACATGACACTATATAGCAGGGACATGTCCGACTGAGTCTTTGGTATGACCCGGCCGGGGATCGAACCCCGACCTCCCAGTCTCAGGGCGAACGCTCTGACTACAAGTAGACTGGGTCCGTTTCCCAAAAATAGGCAAATCGTGTTAATTCAGGGGTTTTCTAGGGGTATTATGGTCTGCTGAATCCAAATCTGCTGTATGTAACAAAGAAATGGCCGCTAAGCCCTCAAAATGGACCATTTAAAGGGACCTTCCCATAGATCCGAAGTCCCGTTAGTCTGAACATGCACTGCTCCCGTGCTTGCGGTTAGGTTTAGGTTTGCTCCCGTGCTTGCGGTTAGGTTTAGGTTAGGGTTAGAGATAGGGATAGTAATTTCGGAACAATGAACCTTCTGACTAATGACACGGCACCCATTTAAAGATGGTGGCCACCACTGTGCTGAAACTTAATAAAACTATATTTTGACTAAATAAGGTAGAAAATAGACTGAAATGTCATTTCTTATGTTTTCATATATGGGGAATACATTGTATGGCATGGTGTAGTACAGTTGAGTTTGGGTTTTGCACCACCCCAGCCTACTGACAGGAAATATGCTGAGCTGTGTATCGGACGGTTATTCTCTTGAAACCACATGGTTTCATGGAAATCATCCACCCACATTTCTTATCTCTTTACACAACTAACAGTAATAAAGGGGAGTAATTTATTTTCTTTTTTCTGGGGATAATGCAAGTCATAATTAAAAATATAATGGTAGCAACCCCCCAAATCCTATTCTTCTACTAACCCCTATGTGTCATGATACACCAAACAACAATGGTGTGTACGTATAACATAATACATGTTTCTTTTTCTAACAAAACAAATATAATGGAAACCAAAACAAAACGTGGCAATGCTGTTGAAACAGACAAACATGAAGACTTTGTTTACAGGAGTACAAGTATTCGAGCTATCGGAGTCCTGATTTAACCTTCTGTGCCGCTGTGAGTAGGGCTTGGATGGAATCTGTCCTTGCTCCCTGTACTCGAGCACTGGAAGCCTCCAAACTCAAGACGTCATAGTAGGATAGCTTCCAACGGTGGATACTGAGGTTATGAGGCGGTTTCCATCTCATTAACAGCTGTTAAACCGGCAAATAGCACTCTCTTCTTGTGAAGTGTTAGGCTTAGAGATGAATCGTCATTTAGCAACAGAATGTGTGGTAAACACGGTATGTTTGTCTCGACTATATCGGACAGAAATAATGCTACCTTTGCCCAAAAGGCTAATACTCCTGGGCATTCCCACATCATGTGTAAGAATGTTCCGATGGGTTTTAGCGGACATAGTGAGCATAGAATAGAGGACTTTGTAGTATTTTAATTTGGCCGAGTTTCCTGGGTGTAGAATAAAATCTTAAAATCAGCTTTAATGATCTTAAATTCCTTTATTTTAGATCGTATTTTAGTATAAAAATCCACCATAGACATTTTATGAGCTACTTCCTGTCAAGAAATTCCTTGCAGATGATTATTTTCCAAGTATCAGAGTATGGAAGCGCTCGTTATCAGTAAAGCAACCTCCTGCTGCCTCCTTCATTATGTGCACATTCAAAACAGGTGGTGCGCATGGGCCGTTGAGTGATAGTCAACGAGCACTTCCAAACTCCAGCACTCCAGGAATTTCTTGACAGAAAGTAGCTCATAAAATGTCTACGGTGGATTTTTATGAAACAAACACTTTACAGATTGAAAGAGGATAATTCAAGCTTTCCCTACAGCTGCAATGTTGGTTATTTTGATGTTGTTTAATATAATTAGATAGGACTTTTCTGTTTGGATGAATGGGCTGTCTATGGTGTCACCTAGGTATCACCTTGCTGGCAAGATGGCAGCCGTGTGAATATAGCTAATTAGTCTCCTTCTGATGGAAAGCTGACTGGGTGTGGCACTGCATGCACACCTACCAGCCCCTCACCAGCATAGAATCCCATTCTCAAATCAACACCAGAGTCTTCAAGAACCCTGCCTTCCTTTCCCCCACTCCACTCCTCGCCAGATCTTCCCATAGAAATACCTGGCAAGTATAGTTGAAGCCTACATTGCTGCATGCTGTTCGTACTCTGTAGAGCATTTTTGTCTTCACAACTGTTTGACAAAAGAGAGACAACCGGAGAGGGCGGTGATGGTGGGACTTGTGTGTGTTCTTCCTCTGACACACATGTCACACACGCATGCACGCGCATACGCACACGCACAGCACACACATGCACTTTGTTTAGGGTCACTTTAGTGCTAAGTGATGTAACTTATTCTCAGTGTTGCACAGACTTCATGCCCTATAATATATAATTCATTGTACAATGAATACTGAAAATAGGTGCTCTACAAGCTCACAACACGTCACATCACAAGGTGCCGTGAGCTTGCAGATCTGCTATTTATTTTATTTTTCAAACATTCTCAGAATCTTTGAACATTTTTGCATGTTTTGGAATATTTCCGGTTGCATGTTGCATGCCCATATTAGGAGAGCCAGCCGGCAGGTTGTAAATGGTAAAACAAACGAACAAAATAAATAATTTTCACTGTAATTAGGGATGTTAACAGCAGCTTACGGTCTTTGTATCACTGTCCTCTTGTCTGACTGCATCTATCTAAAACTAGTTAGAGTTAGCTGACTAATAGGATTCCAAAGGGTAAAGCTGTGCCAACTGGCACTGGTGCAACCATAAGCTGTGCGTGCGTGTGTTTGTGTGTGTGTGTGTGCTCTTTTGTGCATAATGTGCCCAATGTGCACATTTTATAAATCTATTTATTTAACAACAACTGCACTCTTAGCTCGCCTTTGCATCATTGTAATCACACTTCTTTCTGTCTGTGGAGTTGTTCTTGTCCCATGGAGTGGGCGACCCCCAGCCTCACCGAACGTACCCCCTCGGGGAGTATACAGTCCGTACGTGAGCTGCTGCACATCACTGTCTGGCATCAATTATTATTCAGCTGGAAGGGAGAAAGAAAAAGGGGTAGAGTGACAGCGTGTAAGGGTGGAGAAAGGGTGGAGCTTTAAGGTGGACGTGACTTTGCTCACATGGGCACCACACTGTGAGACCGACCGCACATTCTCCTGTCCTCTCGTCCCCTCTTCTGTCCTCTCTTCTCGTGTCCTGTCCTCTGCACTTCTCTCCTCTCCTCTCTTCTCCTGTCCTATCCACTTCTCTCCTGTCCTGTCCACTTCTCTCCTGTCCTCTCTTCTCCTGTCCTGTCCACTTCTCTCCTGTCCTGTCCACTTCTCACCTCTCCTCACCTGCTCTCTTCTCCTGTCTTGTCCTCTCTGTCTCTACAGTACAGTACAGTACAGTACAGTACTGTCCCGTCCTGTCATGTATTGTCCGGTCATGTCCTCTCCAGACTTCTCGTGTCTTCTCCTGTCCTCCTTGAGACATGTGATCTATTCTCAATCCAAAAAAGGAATTAGGGTCATTATGCGATATGAGACCTTTAAAACCATCTACATAAATATGCACGACAAAGACCTTGCTAAGAAACCTCTGCCTTACCTGGAGTAGAGTCAGTCATATTTGTTTTTACTGAATTATGAACACAATATACAAAGTCATTGCCAGTTCAGATTAATGGTTAACTGCCACACATTCCGTTGTTGAGTACAGGTTACTTTTTTGATATGGCTTTGAGCTCAAGGCATTCATTCTGAAGGAATGCGTGACTGTGGGTCAATGTCATGAATCACATTTTGCACCTGTCATACTATGTGCTTACACTGTCCATAAGGTGGTTTCACCTCGCTGAGCCGTTAACAGTTAATTGATAACCCCTTTTACACTGTAAAATCTGGAGTGTTCATTTAACTCTCAATTACAAAATAACCTATAAATTAATGAATGCACATTTCAAATAAGAATTGTTTTCCAGAATATACTCACGAGTTGTCTCACTCACATTTATTATGGCATTGTCGAGGCTCCTGTCATACGCCTGCGTTTTGGAATGTGTATACGTGTGACACAGACTAATGAAACGATCATAGTGCAGACAGACGTCATCTGGCCACTGGTGCATGATGTGTGAGGCAAAGTGAGTAGAGATGTCTCCCTCTGTCTGCACAGAACTCTCAGTATAACCACCCCAGCAAGCCAAATGACGTCATGATGACGTTATGACGACGTCCTCCGGTCACTCCGGTGACGTTCAGGACTAATAGGCCAGATCACAGCCCATATGGGGATGATCTTTACGTCATTTCCAGGACGTCTTCACCAGTTGAAATAATATAGATAATATGACTTAAGTGGATCTGGCCTCGATCGGACTCTCTGTGATTCTTCCAGGAACATCCGTCTTAGTGGGCAGAATGTATGGTTGGTTGAAAATTGAAATCAGGTGATATAGAGGGTGTGCGCGTGACATCATCATCAAACCAGGAAGTTATGCAGGAAGGCCTATACAGAGTGGCAAAAAACTACTTTCTGGCCTTGACAGCCCATGCATCCACACAGAAAAGTCCTATCTGATTGCATTAAACAACGTTAAACAATGTTAAACTCACTTTGCATGTTGCTTTGCCACTCGATTTGCCACTCTATGTGCCATTCACTTTTAAGCATGCGCGCATACCCTCTATTCTGGGCCAGAAATGACTAGTCTTGGTTCGACTTGATCTGGCCACAATCAAGACGTCCCTAATTCGTCCAGGTCCTGACCGTGCTTGCTGGGACTGGACAAGTGATGAGAACGAGTATGCTAAAGACTTATAGCCATATATTTGTGTAATGTAATTGTGATGTTAAGATAAACGTTTTGTGACCCAGACATGCATTGTGACGTCACCTCAATGCACTGTGAACTTGATGATTCTGAATAGCCTCCAGTCATTATGCATGCATGTGTGTGTGTGTGCGCATGTGTGCATGTGCGAGTGCGTGTGTGCGTGCTTGCGTGCGTTTTGTGGGGAATTGGTCAGAGGCCCAGAACAACAGACAATGGCAGCTTCTTTGACTGAGGCCTCAGCATGTTAACAAGACAGCACTGTGCCTGTATCCAAGCCCTCACACTGCTTGGTGGAATCTTCCATGTTCCAGCTCTATATAAATAGTATAAAATAAATAAATAAATAAGAGAGAAAGGCGCAAGAACTTTGTTCTATGTCTAGGATGTGTAATTTCCTCAAAGCATTTACAATGTGGCAACAACTGCGGAGAGAAGTGAAAAAGACTTAGAATGGCATAATTTGTTGGACTAACAAACCATGGACTAACTATAGGATGGCCATTGCAGCTGCAATTTAAATACAGGAATGTGGGGACAGTCTAAAAGCTACAGATGTGCCAAGAGATCTCTCCTCACATCAGTGACATCACTGGCAAACTGGTGTTTCATCGCTGGCATCACTGGCAAACACCTAACTGGTCTGTTGAAAAGATGCAATAAAACAAGAGAACACGTCTATGACGTCAGCAATCTATTCTATGATGTCAATAAATACCATGACGTCAGATATCGGCCATATTCTATTATGTCAATAAATACTATGACGTCAGATATCATCATCATGTCCATATTTGGGCAAAGTGTCTTTTTTGGTTTAAAAAGTTTACCGCAGCGTGCGTAAAGACATTGATTTGGCCCACACACACCCCTACAATGCGGTGCCAGCTACACTTTATTTATTTATTTATTTAGTGAAACATTATTTGAATTAAATGTTTTCTTCAAAGAGATTCTTACGTACGTAGTGTGAACTCGATTTCTTTCTTCTTTTTTTTTACCAGTCCCTGGCGGTTCACAGAGGTTAACCACTTCCACTTAACGTCTTTATATAATATGACACTGACTGCAACAAAACGAGCAGATTCTGGCCGGAGCCAGTTGGCTCAAAAACACAGAATTACTCATCAGTCACATGAGTAGGGCTTGTTCTGAAGACGCCATGTGACGTAGGTCAAAATGGATTTCCTGTGTTGTGCAAATACAATGCTTGATACTGAACCTGACCTCCAATTTGTTTACCGGTTTATGGACTGCCCTTTGAAATGCGCTTTAATTTGATAGATTTATAGCAGACAAAACCCGTGGTTTTCCACGCAATCCTTCTGTCACAGTGAGTGGGGGAGTTCAAGGATCGGCCAGGTGTCAGAGAGAGGCAACTACAGGCTATGACCCGTCAGGACGATGAGGTTTAACTTTGCACCATTAAACCTATATCTACATATAGGCCTCCATCTTGCGCCACCCTTATCCCTTATCCCTAAACTTATTTGCCATTTTTTACTATTTTGAGAAATCATTTTAAAATAGTTCAACTAGCCGATCTACTATCGATCTATTCTACACGTTGTGAGCTTGTAGATCAGGGGTTCTCAACCCGTGGGTCGCGACCCCTCGGGGGGTTGCCAAATTTATTTTGGTGGGTCCCCATATTATTTTCCAAAAAAAGGTTGTTGTTGTTTTTTTTGCAACTGAATGGCTGGAAAATGGAAATGAAGAGTTTACACATGGTAGCCTACACAATACATAGTACATGCATACACCTCCCTAATGATTATATCTTCAGTATTTATTTATGGTGTATTCATTAGGTGAATCCCAATTGGGATTCACCTACTGTCTCTATTATTAAGGTTATTGTAGCAGTCAATTTATATTGGGGGTCGGGAGGGGGCGGGGGTCCAGAGACATTGCCAAAGCATTTCTGGGGGTCCCCGGCCAGAAACGTTGAGAACCCCTGTTGTAGATCAGCTATTAGAACTATATTAAAAGGTTTTTTTAAATTGTAAAAAATGGCAAATAAGTTTAGGGATAAGGGTTAAGGCCATTGTATTTTGGAGGGTACGTGCACGAAGGACCAGTTGAAAGTGTAAGCATTGTAATTAATGATTTGTTTGTTTCTATGTGATTACTTACTGCTTTCCGTGTCCTTCCAGACGTGGGTTCTTCATGTGTCACAACAACTCACAACATCATACAGTATGAGGATGCATGCAAGCCATGCATACATTTCCAGAAGGAGGAGCCAGAGAGAGAGATGCTTTGTGGATTCCAGGTCAGAATTTCAGCAGGTAAAATGCACAATGTTCCACAATAGCTGTAGTGATATAGTCAGTAGACTCAATATGAAAAGGAGAACTTTGATACAGTCAGGCAAAATCAAATGTGGTGTAACGAGCATTTATCCCCAGCGTTGCCACACACCACTTCTGTAATTGTAAGATACAATATGTGAAAATGAACTTACTACCCTACTTGAACTTGACTAAACCACAATGGGTAAAACATGAGTTGGACTACAACATTGTAGTCCAACTCATGGAGTTCACGCAAGGCTATGATGTGAGTTGTGTACTGTAGGTTTTCATCCAGGTTAAGGCTACAATCCACTATCCAGATTCAATTTAGTAACATCACATGATTTCAGATGGGATAGTGGGTGAAATTATTTTTTACTACTGCAGGCTCCCAACACTTTTACTTCAGAGCTGTAAAAACTTCTCTCATGGGGATCCTTGGCATATATTTTTAAATGGGGGTCCTTGACATGAACACGTTTGGGAACCACATACAGTATAGGCACCCTCATACAAGCCTCTGCCCATGATGGAAGTATGTGGATCAAAACCGATCCTGGGGTTCATTTAAGTATACCGGACAGCTGTAATGTCATTATCTAGGATCACCTTACATCCTTTAAGCCTAACTACGTGATCTGTCTCATGAATGTGTCACTGTGTAACTCACTTAAACTGATTTTCAAGCTAAGAAATCAAGGTGACACTGGTACAAAACAGGATCTGCAGACAAGCTAACTTTAATTCACTGAGAAACTAATCAAATCAATGCTGAAATAGATATATTTGGATTTGTTGTTGTCTGCGATTTTGCTCCGACCTGCCATGCAATGCAAGTTGCTGTTATATCAATGTCAGTGTATGACTGACGTATCTGACATAGCGATTCTTTATCCTTTTAGCTCATTACCTGGCCCACGAACATAACCATGATAAGGACTTCTTAAGACAAATGTAGCACAGGATAAAAAGATACTGGGTAGCAACAAACCTCCATACTGGACACAAATAGTATATTTATTTAAATAGTTTCATTTGCAAGCATAATTAAAGTGTAGCTCTATAGGTAAATATTTAAGAAGATGAATATGTTATTTGTAATTTGTGGATACAAAGAGGTTGTAGTTGTCTGTCCTTACATCCAAATGGTTGTGACGCGTATCTGTGTACTAACTACAGCAGCAGCATTTGAGGTGAACATTGTTTGTGTAACATATACTGTAGCTGGTATAGTTGTCTGATTCTATTAAAGTGGGACGCATACTCTTTTATACATTTTGTTTTATACATACACTTTTTAGGTGATAAGATGTGACGGGGTGAGCGGTGACTGCAGTCTCTTATCACCGCGGCTCAGTGACATCATGTTGTAGTTTTCTCAACCACTGCGGTGAATAGGTAATATCACCTAAAAACTAGAGTAGGTATGCGTCCCACTTTAAGTGGCAAAAAAAAACTATGACGAAAAACGTTCATTATGAAAACAAAACACTGATTGTTATTATGGCTATCTAGCAGCACTTTGAGAGATTGCAGAACTGAGGACGTATGTTTGTATTGAAACTGAACATCCTCAAAGATGACGCGGATTGTAACTGATTAGATAAAACCACATCCCACCTGCTGCTCCTCGATCTGTACAGAGTGGTTGCACATTACCCACATACTGTATACTGTATAGAATTTGTTATGGCCCGCCAGGCGTCTCCCTCCTTTTTCCATCTTCACAAAATCACTTTAATAGGTGAAAATATTCCATTTTCAAGTACAAGCTCACAACGCACTGCAATTCAACACACCAGTAAGACGCCCTGAGTGCGAGAAGCGACCTCGCCCTAAGAGGAGACGTTGCGTGCACGCATCCGCCTGGGCGACGACAGACGGCAGACTGCTGGGCGAGCGCTGGCGCTTTGGCATGGGAGGTCAGATCAACATATGGAATGTCAGAGCAGGAAGGACGGTTGGGGAAGGATCAACATACGGTATATGGAATGTCAGAACAGGTCAGCTCCATATGGAGATTTGAGGGTTTGAGGTTTGAACTTTGAGGTCAGATGTAGAGTTGCTGGCCGGCTATCAGGGTTATCCAGGGTTAGATGAGGGCAGTGTCGTGATCTTCATATTTATGGAGATGGCCATATACGGAGCGTGATGTCTCAAGGTGTGACCATATATGGAGATGTGATGTCAAGAGGCGTGACCATATATGGAGGCATGATGTCATGGTAATGTCACGAGGCGTGACCATATAAATATGGGTGTGATCATGTCACGAGGCATGACCATATATAGAGGCGTGGGGTGACTATATGGACGGACGGACGGACGGACGGGAGATACAGGCTTTTTTAGTCGCAATTACTCTGCCGTAGAATGTTCGCCCATTATATCATCATGCCCAGAATGGGGAGTGTGTGTGTGTGTGTGTGTGTGTGTGTGTGTGTGTGTGTGTGTGTGTGTGTGTGTGTGTGTGTGTGTGTGTGTGTGTGTGTGTGTGTGTGTGTGTGTGTGTGTGTGTGTGTGTGTGTGTGTGTGTGTGTGTGTGTGTGTGTGTGTGTGTGTGTGTGTGTGTGTGTGTGTGTGTGTGTGTGTGTGTGTGTGCATTTCTCTCGTGGAGTCTTGTGTCATACTCATAATAGTCTACACTAATCCTTATCAAGAAATCTGAACTGAAAACCTGTATCAACATCAGACATCCTGCAGGTCAAGAGCAGCACAGAATAGTAAAAAAAAAATCAAAACATATTCCCAGCATGACTCACTTCCACTGACCACACATATGACTCAGATAGTCATGTGGACAGTGGACAGTGGGGGGGGGGGGGCTGTCCGGGAAACTCCTGCTGACTCTGATAAGTTGAAGTTCCTCCTACTCTCTCTGAAATGTGGACTGTGTGCGCCCCCCTCAGGAAAACGAGTGCAAAAACAACCAAGAGATGGGCAGTAGCCTAATTGAAATTGTATTTAATTGTAACACAGAAAATACGGATTTCAAGTACATGTATTTCAAATACAGATGCAAGTGGCATCTGTAAAGTTCTTTGGCAACAGTCTTCAAAGTGTGGTCCGGAGACCTACTAGTATAATAGTATAATACATTATTATAACGGAGAAAACATTTATGAGTGTCTACTGTCTATTTACTATTCTGACAATTGTCACTACAGACAAACGGATATTGCCACTATGTATCATACAATTATGTCATTTGACAATCAAATTTAATTTAATCTATTACTTTTGATGCAGTATTATGGCCTTTTTTCTATAATCGTTTAATTATTTAAAAGGTCCTTAAATTGCGGACCGCCCCAAAATCATGTGGCGACCCCAATGGGGGTCCCGACCCATGGGTTGAGAACCTCTGCTCTAGAAGATGACATGCCTAAGAGCTTTATGCTATTGCTCCATTACTGTATACTATCCTACAGTGTGACATGTACTGTATGTGTGGAAGAATGTGGTCAGTCAAGTTTAATATAGGTTAGTTTGTGCAGCGGAGTTGAAAATAATAGTACAGAAAATCTGTGGTAAAAAAGTACTGACATTCTTTACTCATCAAGTAAAAGTAGCAATACTGCATTGTACATTGGACAAAGTAACTAGTAACTAACATTTTCAAATAATTGTAGAGGTGTCAAAAGTACAATATTTGCCTCTGACATGTAGTGGAGTAAAAGTATAGAATGTTGGAAATAATCCCGTAAAGTAAAAGTACTTAAAAAAGTGTTCTTGAGTACAGTACAAATTGTACCATACAGTTACTTTACACCACTGCAGAAAATATTTGCAAGATAGGTTACAAATAATGTTGATCATATTGACTAATTGACCTGCAGGAGTGGAGAGTGGCATTTCTGCACTCAGCACTACATCAACAGTGGCACCTTCAATGCAGATACTGTATACATTTAGTTCAAGTTCAAAGTGTTTACACTGGCAGTTGACAGTTGTACAGTCAAAGTGTTCTTGGGCTCTGGGCCAACTAATGTGTCTCAAGGTGTGTGTGTGTGTGTGTGTGTGTGTGTGTGTGTGTGTGTGTGTGTGTGTGTGTGTGTGTGTGTGTGTGTGTGTGTGTGTGTGTGTGTGTGTGTGTGTGTGTGTGTGTGTGTGTGTGTGTGTGTGTGTGTGTGTGTGTGTGCGCGTGCGCGTGTGCGTGTGCGTGTGCGCGCGCGCAAAAATAGGTTTGCGTTTAATAAAAATAGGCCACATTTGCCATGATTGATGACCTACAAGATTAGACTAGCTGTATTGACGACTGTATAGCTACAGTTGTCATACGAGTTAAACCCAGTTCTCATTCAGTATAATTAAACATACCGGTAAGAAAATATCATGGAGGGCTCATACATTGCTTTGCTTGTTTGATGACAAATTTGGAATTAATTAATTTGTTCTGAACTCCAGTCCTTGGGACCCCTGGGTACTATCTATCCTACCAGCATGTTAATTGCATTCACCAGCCATCATTCTAAATACACTCTATGCATGACAGTCAAAATGGCATCCTTTTTTCCTTCCTTCCTTCCTTTACCAGTGACTAATTATGAATTATAACTTATAAGGCTGTGTTCCATTCTGGTCAAACAAGAGTCGGGATGCTGCTATGGTGCATGTTGGCACTGCTCTTCTCTTCGCAGATGAGTAAGGCTGGGACCGAGGCTAGGCAATACAGACTAGACTAGACTAGACTACAGAATTAAATGAATATAATTGGTAAGGAAGGAAGTAAGAAGTGGCCCAATTTCAAATATGGCTGCACTGTATCATGCATAATACAAAATACAAGTGCATGCAACACTCATCTGATCACTAGAATAATTACGTTGACACATATGCATGCAGTATCAGATGGAAAACCAGGGTAGCCTACCCATGGGGCCCAGACTCAAAAGGACACAAATTGAGAAGCACATGCTTAACTGTCTAGTACTCTACTGTATACAGTATAGCTATATCCTTTGGGTAGAAACATATTTGAGAGGCAATTCAATTAAAGGACCATAACCAATTCAATCCATAATTAATTCGTCAAGAGTGAGGACCAGTCTATAAATGGCCTAAAGCAGTAAGTCAGGTATTCATTGGCTTTTGACATTCCCTTTCTGTGCTGCAGCTCTGAACCATAGCAACATTTTGTTTATAAGCAACACCCCCCACCCCCAGCCGCCCAAATACTGTACACACAGGGACAGAGGTCTAAAAAAGTAGTTTGATTGTACCGGATACACAATGAAGATACAATACAATCTACAGTTGCCAGTATAGGTTCTGGATAACTCAGCAGGATCATTACATCAATCATAAAACCTCTGAGGTAAAACAAAGAGATATGTGTAAACGTATAAACCCTGGCTACATCTCTAGCCATTACTGTATGTTAACGGGATTGGACTATATTGAACTATTCACATTTAACAATAACTCAACAGTGGAAACCAAACCTCAGTATGCATCAAATGCACAAATTGTTCTTATTATTGTCCTTCAGTCCAAAACCTTGTTTGTACAACTGCTACAAAATACACTGAATGTGTACAGTAACTTCATTTATTTTTTGGGGAATCAGTGAAACTCAGTTCATCTTCTCACTGAGCAAAGTGTGTGTAGATCAGTCTCACAACATTCATGGTCTATATTGTCTCCGTTCGAAGTTGTTGTGGCTGGTTTGCCCGGCACGTTTTGGGGATTAGGCGGTCGTTATAGGCGGTCATTTCCCTTTGACACGGGCCACGAAGGAGAAGTTTTTGAACATGGTCTGGTCAACGCTGTTGATGAGGGTCCGGTCAGCACACGACAGCCTGGGCTTCTCGTTGATGAACTCCTTGTCAAAGTTACTGCAGTCGCTGGCCGACTTCTGCGACGGCGACAGAAACAATGAAATACATCAGTTCTGTTGGCATGTCTCCATCCGATATTTACATATCACAATAGTACAATATCCCAAATCACAGACAATATCCAGTCAAATATCATGATATGGATATCATATTGAAACTAGGGATGTCCCGGTCACGTTATTTGCTTCCCCGATTGCGATCATTTGAAAATAACATGATCGGCCCCGATTTCTGATCTCGTGGTCGGCTTGGGAAGATTTGTTGTGTGCACGTAAGTAGGCTATAGCTAAATACATGAATGCCCTGCAGACGCAGGACAAACAACAAGAATAAAGTCCGCACAGCGGACACAAAGCTCCGCTATTTATTTTTATTTTATTGCTGTCAACGTTTCGTTTCCAAGATCTTCATCATCATAAATTCCTGATGAAGCTCTTCAGATTGAAACGTTGACAGCAAAATAAAGTAGTGGAGTTTTTGCTACCGGACTAGATTTTTCTGCACGTGTAGACCTGTTCCCCTATCTTCTCTGTCCTGAAATACACAAAGTATTGCTGTACCTTTAAATGTAAAGTAGGGCTGAAACGAATAACTGATTTATCAATTAGTCGATCAACAGTAAAGGTACCAAATAACTTGTAAGACGCCTTAAGATGTGTGCACGCTTCCGCCTGGGTGACGGCAGATTTCAGGGCGAGCGCTGGCGCTATGGCATGGGGGGGTCAGATCAATATATGGAATGAATTCTGTACTGGCCATATATGGAACGTGTCTTGAGTGTACAGGGTTTGATGAGGTCAGATCAACATAATGGAATGTCAGAACAGGTCAGCTCCATATGGAGATCTAAGGGTGGCAGCGGGGGCCCAAATTTTCGGGCCTGATGAGAACTGTGTGTCAGGCGGGCAGTGTCTTGAGTATAGAGGATTTGATAAGGGCCCAGTTAGGGCCTTAATTTTCGGGCCTGTTGAGTTTTCACCGGCTGCCGGTCGCGGCTGCACTAATAACTTTGGGGCGGGCCCGTCTAGAGTTTAAATGGACAGGTGTCAGTCAAAAGGGAGACATCGAAGAGGAAGGATGGATGGGGAAGGATCAACATATGTCAGCAGGTCAGCTCCATATATGGAGAACTAAGGGTTTGAGGTCAGTTGCTGGCCAATATTGATGGCATCAGGGATCTCCATATATGGCCATTCCCATATATGGGCTTAATATCATAGATAATTAAAAAATAGATGACTCATTGGCCGCTGCAGTTCGTTGGAGTGATGTGTGTTGAAGGAGGGGCGGAAGAATTTACACTGGGGAACGAAGTACGCCGGAAGTGTGGAAGGCACGGTACGTCACGCTGCCACTCAAGTGATTACTGGCCAATCACAGCGCATTTTTTTGCCCTCCCTTGAGCACTGCTCCAGAGCCGGAAAGGGCGTCTATGTTTATGTCTATGCTTAATATCTCCAACCCTGATGATGTCACGTGATGCCACACGATGTCACAAGGCATGACCATGCCTGGGGTGACGGACCGACCAACCAACCAACTGACGGGAAATGCCCGTTTTCATAGTAAATGTAACTTGCGGTCGCAAATTCTCGCAATTTGATAAAATAATGTCTTAATTTACTTTACCATAGTTCTATGGTGATTGCAATTGTTGCATACAAAAATAATCAAATCAAAAATAGTGAACAGATGAATCGATTAAAAGCAAACTTATTTTATCACAGCTCTACTGCAAAAGTCTTACCACATTTGGCCTGAAGGGCGGCTCCACCTGCCGTTTCTCCAGGGCATCCCAGTCGGTGTCTTTGAAGAAGTCGTGGTGCCTGATGTTACCATTCGCCCCTAGTCTCTGCTCTGGCTCCCGCTCAAACAACTATAGAACAAAGAACAGCATGAGCTCACAAACAGCACACACGCACACACGTACGCACACACACACACACACACACACACTGGTACAGATCATGTACCAGTACAGACTTGTAGGTGCTCTATAGAGCGTCACAGTCCCACCCCCTTTCATGACAACGCCAGGCCCAGGAAATGATTCCCAATGCATTTTTCCCATAGACATTTCAAAAGGTATTTATTTAAAGACGGTTACGCTGTGGACAAAGCCAACTGGAGTTGTGACAACTCATCACAACAAACACAATATTTTGGACCAAACAAATAATTACAAAGAAGAAAAACAATTAAAAAAAATTGTAACCTGCCGTTTTTATCTTCTTTGTATTTGTTTGGCCCAAAACATTGTGTTTTGTTGTCATGCTTTGTCACGACAAGAGTTGGCTTTGTCCGCGGCGTAAACGTCTTTAAATAAATACTTTTTGGAATGTCTATGAGGAAAATGAACGGAGAATCATTTCCTGGGCCCTGGTAAGGGGCGGGACTGCGACGCTCTATAGGCGTTCTGTGTTCCTGCACCTGGTGCATTATGTGCAGACCAACACACACACATGGGCACACAGATGAGTGTAGCCAATGGTTCACATGACGTTTGTCCGTCATGGTGGACCTTCAACCTGGTCTACACACTCGCTCGGAGTCGTTCCATTTGCATCTATAAACGTTCAGATTTAAAATATAAAGCTCTCACCCTATAGGGCCACAGATGTTACAATTATTCTCGGGTGGGTATATAAGCACCTGTGCTTCCATATTGTTCAATAAAAAGCATTTTCGCGATATGCTTTCAACTACGCGCCCGTATCGGTTGGGAGATGTATTGCACTGTGACAGGCCTACATTATAACTTTTTGAGAAAATGGCCACCGATCGGAAAAAAATGTTTTTTATTGAACGGAAGATTCGGGTACATAATGTACGTGGCCCTGGAGTGAACACTTTATATTTGTAATATTGTAAACGAAGAAAATGTGTAAAACAGGGCGTGGTTGCATCATGAGTCATGATGACTGCTGTAGGAGCCAAAATATACATTTTGTTTGTTGATTCTATTTATTGTTTATTTTTTCTTGGTTTTTGATGTTCCACTTCCCACTTCTTCTGTGTGTCTGCTAATCACTTTACTTATGCCAGCTTTGTGTCTGGGCTGTGGCATTCAGTGAGAGAACAATGGGGGTGAGCTCTAGGCTCAATATTTTCTGTTGACCGTTTATCTACGCTTTGATCGTTTATCGTTACGTTTTCATTTATCAACATTTTAAGTACATTTTTGGACCTTGTTATTTTCTTAATAAATCACCTTAACTACAATAAGAAGTTTTCTGGATTCAATTGAAACGCGTCAAACAGTTCCTGCCGACAGCTCAGCCTCATAGCACTACTTCTATTTGATTCGATGGGAAGAAGTAGTCGCTACAACAACTGCCATGATTATGACATGTTATGTATTTCAGTGCTAAGATGAGTGCAAATACATTTGGTAAAAAACTAGCATTTCTGTGCCGGTTTTGCACTGGGTGCAAGATGGAGTCCAATGTCTGACCTTGACCAGGATGTCCTTGGCGTCCTTGGATAGCCAGCTGGGGTACCGGGGGTCATCTGTCCGTATGGACTGAAACAGTTCCTCTTCGTCGCGACCATGGAATGGAGATTGGCCAATTATCATCTCATACAACAGCACCCCAAAGGACCACCAGTCCACTGAGTTGTTGTACTTCTGACCCAGGAGAATCTGACAGAAAAACACACGGGCACATGTCACATGCAGCACGCCCCTAAAAATGTCAGCTCACACCAGCTCTGTCTTGAGCATAGCACAAAGCGTGATTTTTAGAAGTGTGCTCCTCCTTTTTGTAGCGACATGAGTATAGAGCTCGCAGTCCCACCCCCTTTCAGAACGACGAGTGGCCCAGGAAATGAATCCCAATGCATTTTGCCCATAGGCTTTTCTTAAAGTATTTATTTAAAGACTGTTACGCCGCGGACAAAGCCAACTCGGATCGTGACAAATCATGACAATGAACACTATGTTTTGGGCCGATCAAATTATTTATAAGAAGAAAAACAAAACAAATACCGTAATTTCCGGACTATAAGCCGCGGCTTTTTACCCATGATTTGAACCCTGCGGCTTATACAACGGTGCGGATAATCTATGGATTTTTACAGCTAACGCAGAGCCATCTCAGGCTCTGAGCTAACGTAGCTGCGGCTTATAGTCTTGTATATGGGATTTTCCCTAAATTTGGCTGGTGCGGCTTATATTCAGGTGCGGCTTATAGTCCGGAAATTACGGTAGTGTTGTCTCCTGCCTTTATTTTCTTCTTTCTAATGATTTGATCGGCCCAAAATATTGAGTTCATTGTCATGATTTGTCACGATCCGAGTTGGCTTTGTCCGCGGCGTAACCATCTTTAAATAAATACTTTAAGAAAAGCCTATGGGCAAAATGCATTGGGATTCATTTCCTGGGCCACTCGTCGTTCTGAAAGGGGGTGGGACTGCGACGCTCTATGTGATGTCAGTTCTAGAACATTATGTTTCATATCATGATCTTACTGTAGTTCTAGACTAGAGCATGCTCTTTATATCTCAGTGGTTGATCTCTGCAATGACATCTGTGTAATGGAAATCAGAGCTTCCGTCGTAACTGAGAAACATGTGATGATCACCTCGGGGGCGATGTAGTCAGGGGTCCCGCAGAAAGTACAGGTTAGCGTGTCATCTTGCATGTTCTCCTTACACATGCCAAAGTCTGCTATCTTTATATGTCCCTCATTGTCCAGCAGGACATTATCCAGCTTCAGGTCTCTGCAAAGAAGAGGGGAAATAATTTTTTTTTATGGTAAGGCCATGTGAATTATCTAACCGGACGATTCTGAAAATGTCTTCCAAAACAGTTTTCTGAAAAACTGCTCAAACTTTTTCATGTCAAGGACCTCCCTCATCTCAAAATATTTTGTTCCAGGGAGCTCCAGAAGCAAAGATTTGAGTTAAAAAAAATGCTCACTTTAAAATGTAATTGAGTTAATAATAATCGCAAAATAGCAGATCTACAAGCTCGGTGGTGGGCAGCTACCACTGCACCACCCGAGCACCTTATCTGATCCAATTCTGTGTGGTCAGCCTACCTGTAGATTATGCCTTTAGAGTGCAGGAACTGGAGCCCGCAGACAATCTCGGCTGCGTAAAACCTGCAAAATAAATGATATAGACGCAGAAAGAAGACGGACACAGAGTTGGCTTGAGGAATTACGAGGCAAAAAACAGAGAAGTGCTGGCACCGACTACAGGTATATAACTGGGTAACAGGCAACGTACGTGGATCTGTGCAGGTCAAACTTGCGGCAGTTCTGAATGTGGAACATGAGGTCGCCTCCATTCAGGTACTCCATCACAAAGAAGAGGTTCTCCTGGAACACACCAGTGCCGACAGGTCAGGGAAAACAAGTGTTGGACGGAGGATGTTGTACTTAATGTACTAGTATATGCAGGCTAAAAAGCATGTGTACGGAACGTGAGTCTCTGTGCGGTCCGGATGTGCTCCATATATACCTTGGTCTGGAAGGTGCAGTGGAGGTGTGTGAGGAAGGGGTGTTCCCACGCCAGGGAGAGGATTCTCCTCTCCACCATAGTGCACTCCACATCGTCATCCATCAGGACCACGTCCTTCTTCAGAGCCTTCACTGCAAAGAACTCACCAGAGCTCTTCAGCTCTGCCAGAAACACCTGGGGCACGCACGCACGCACGCACACAACGCACGCACGCACGCAACGCACGCACGAACACACACACACACACACAATGCATGTTTTGAAACAAATATTGCAGCTTTTGACTCACTTTAATTATTATTAATATTCATATTTCACTTTGATTTTTCTAATGGAAGTCAATGGGTGTTCGATCAGACTGGATTGGATTAATATGTCATAGATGACCTGCACACAAAGTCTGAATTTGGAAGCCACACCGTTATTATTAGAGCCCGTCTTGTTCCTATTTTGTTTGCCTGTTCTATACTGTCCCTCGACGTCTCATCCCTTACTTGATTTTAATATTGCTTGATTGAGTTATATAATATAAACATAGGATTTTACTGCAAAAGAAAATTAATGTGACATACTGTACAGCAGTGCCATCATCATTCTTCCTAATCCTCACTCCATACTCCTTTTTCTATACATTTCTACTGTTCCTCTGTTCTTCTCTCTGTGCAGTACAGTACCTTGCCAAAGCTGCCTTTGCCCAGCATCTTATGCAGTTTGAACTGGTCGATGTTGAACTTGTGTTCCTTTCTGGGTACCGCGTAGAGGGGTTCTTCTTCTGGCTCCTCCTCCTCCTCAGTGACGGGCATGCTGGCATCTGCAGGACTGTCCCATGCTATACCCTGCATCTCTGATTAGAGAAGAATGCAAGGTCAAGTTTCATATACATTATACATCATATGCCCTTTACAGTATAGTTGTTGCCTTTAGGAAGTGTGTGTGTGTGTGTGTGTGTGTGTGTGTGTGTGTGTGTGTGTGTGTGTGTGTGTGTGTGTGTGTGTGTGTGTGTGTGTGTGTGTGTGTGTGTGTGTGTGTGTGTGTGTGTGTGTGTGTGTGTGTGTGTGTGTGTGTGTGTGTGTGTGTGTGTACACAACTCTGTAGTACTATATGCTTCCATATCATTGCTGTTGGGGCGGAAACCTTGTATCTCCATACTCCATAGTTTGTTTTTATGTTGTTTCGTAAAATCATTTTCTACTTCGTCATACTGCAGTCAGTGTCACACATAAGACTTCACAATTAACAAAAATATCCGATGTACAAGCTCACAACACTTCGCAATGCGACCTGTTATGAGCTTTTTTTTGTGGCCGTCCTAGTGTAGTGGTTAGAGCATTATGTCTTTCATGTGGAAGATTGTGGGTTCAAACCCTGCCTGGGGTCGACGCCAGCAAGGGCATGTGGTCGCAACGGGTTCCTAACGCCAAATTAAATGGGTCCAGATCTGAGCCAAGTCTCCTGAGGAGGCGTGTCTGAAGCCTGTTGTGAAAATGAAATTTGGCTCTTGTTAAAATTGGTAAGTATTAACAAGAGCTTGTGACTAAATAACTGCATTGGATCCATTAGATTATTTAGAACACAGTGACATACAAGGTTTCCACACGACAGCGACCACATATACGGTATGCATGGCTGGAGCCTGGAATCCATTGTTCCTCCTTGTTAAGTTGGCTCAAATGCAGCGCATTTCCGAGCAGCACTCATGATTGTTTTCTGGCCATTCTGGACAAAGGTTAAGCCAGAGAAATTCTAGTTCTGGACAAAGGTTAAGCCAGATCACAGTATGAGTGCCTCATAGTCATATTTATGGCTCAAAACCATTTGCAGAGGCTCTGCCACACTTGTCAACTATATAGCAAGGTATCAAACACGTACACGGCAACACTGCAACAGTTATTTTCAAGTGGAGCAAACAAGATGAGTCGAGTGAGGAGACGCAGGAGAGCAGCATGAGACTGAGCAGTGGTGTAAATTAAATTAACTCAGTAAATCTGCTCAAGTAGGCTACTGTACCGTTTTGAGGTTTTTCTTACTTTACTGGAGTATTTCAGATTTTCTGAACTTTTACAAATATACTACTTTAGTTACTAGTTACTTTGTAGATATTTATTTATTATTAGGCCTACAAAACATATAGGCTACATTAACCACTATTATATATTTAGGCTATTTGAAAATTAGCTGATCTACAAGCTTGTAGATCTGCGTTGTTTTCGAAAGATTTGTACACGCGTTTGTCACTATTTCGAGTTACATGAACCACGTGAGTGGTGCTGTGTCTGCCATAGATATATATAAAGGCTAGATGGCTCAAGGCGGCCGGAGTCTCTGAAGTTCACCTGGCGGCCATCTTGCTGAGGTGCTACAGTACACTAATACAGTGTTCTATGGCAGCTCAAACAGAAATATTCATAACTTGCTCAAATCTTGACGGATTTACAAATGGATTGATTTATTACAAACATTATCAACGTGATTCAGGATGCTTATCTGCTTCATGGTACCACAACCAGCGCGCAGATAGCAGAAACTCTACCGCCCGCGCCGTCAAGGCACACACAAACAAACAAGCCCTAATACCACCACTTTTACAGAACAACATAAATGATACAAACCAACAGACAACTACACAACCCTTTGTTGCTGGCAAAACGATTCAAGATATAGAAGAGGGTTTATTTGTCACTCACTTTGCCTGCCTGTCAAAAAAAAAACGGTCGCGGCCCACCGGTAATATGACCGGTACATCCTGTGGCCAGTCCACCCCTGCACCTCGGTAAGATGGCCGCCACGTAGCGACGTTGCTCTCCATTGGCCAGCAGCCATCTAGCCTTTCTTATATATATCTATGGTTTCTGCCCCCTCATTGACGCAACTCTCCAATAGAAGGGGAGTGGACATTTAACCCCAAGAAACGCATGCCTTTAGTTCAGTTTGACCAGATGAAAGCCCCCGGTCCCCCGTCGATGAACATGAATGACCTTGGCTTCAAACGTTCATCTCACCTGGACGTGCAAGGGTTGCTATTTTAGGTAAGCCCATCACGAGCCCCGACGGTGCACGGACAACACCCGGCTGATCCACACCTACTGGCCCGTCTCGACCGGTCGTCTCCACTTCTCTGCAACTCTTAGCCTATACGGTATAAGAGATTTGCATGCTAGTAGTATTAGCAAATTATAAATATGTGGTGTGCAGTGTTAATTTTGTCGGCTAAAACTATAGCAAAAAAATGTTTGTTCACTGATAAACTCTATGATGAGCAAAAACTACGACTAAGTATACTGAAAATGTCGTCGAAAAATACAAATAGACGAAAATGTTAGGGAGAAGAGAGTAGTCAAACTAAGACAAGTCATTTTATGCTTTGTTGCGCGTGGGTGTCGATGTAGATCGACTATTTTCAGCTTGCAGCTGAAAATACATAAATGCATAAATCATGCATTGCAACGGCATCGCCTCATGTCAAAGAATTTGTAGACTTTTTGCCCCCACTGACCTGCTGTTTGCTCTCAATCATGGCAAGAGCTTCTGCCATCAGTTTCTGGTTGACCCCGCAGAGATTTGCAACTTTCTTCTGACACTTGTGGTGGATATTCATACTACATTCTGCACAGAAAACAGTTACACAGTTGACACATTTGTTGGCATGACGGTAATATGAATGCAGTAGTGCTCAAAGTGCAGTGATATAAAAGGAAAAACAAATTAATTGTTACATTATTGCAGATTGTAAAAAGAATTGTCAGCTATGGTTAAAGTTAATATTCTCAAATATCAATGTAAGAATATGAGTTGTTTAATATTATGTAACCCTATAGATGATGTTGATCCAACTAACTAGAAATGTAAGATTATGATGTGACAAGTGTGTAGAGGGAACTGCAGCAGATGTGTATTGGTTGCCTGGTTACAAACCTTATTTTACCCAGGTGTGGATAGTTACTGATTATAAAAGCTCTCACTACTGTAATTGAGCATACCGTTGCTGCCGGTAAATCAGTGCTATTGAACACCCTTCCTTCTGTGTGTTGGTTAAAAGGATATTGAACCAATGAAAAGTAGTAAAAAGTGCAAAACCTCTTAACTCCATATTGGACTCTCAACTCCACTGCCCCTCCCCCTATGCAAGTAATTGACAATATATAAAGTCACAGCACCACCTTTGATGAGGCAGTATTGCTTTGTTTAAAAAAATATATATACATGAGGTTTTCTTAATTTCCTGAAAAAAATATTTTTCCAACATTTTGGAGTTAGGTGATTTCTTCCCGACAGCAGAGATATTTATATTTTCTCTAATCTGTAATTCTACTACCACTTTTGTACTCTTGTACTTTTATAAAGACAAGCATGACAGAGCCACCTAACGTTATGCTTTTAATGACACAATCAGGAGGCTGTTAAATTGAGGTTTGCGTTTAACCCCATTTCCCTTGTAGGTCAATCTTTGAGAATGCTTTCTTAAAAAGTTTGACTCCTATAGGACTGGTTGCCACTTTCCTCCTTCAATGCACGCTGGGCAAGACCTACGCTGTAGACGCTATCATTTGTTTTGGGCGGAAGTTGCGGGATTTTGGCGGAAGTACCACTCAAGGAAATTACATTGATGCTTCACAAATCAGTTTACATTCTCCGTGAATGAAACAAGTGTTGTGATTGGTCGGAAAAAATATTGTATCCGGGGGGAATACATCTGACAGATGTTCCGGACCGACACTACCGCCGATAGCGTCTCTGCCTTAGGTTGTGACCAGGCTTTTCTCTTCGCAGATGAGTAAGCCTTGGACCGAGGCTACCTTCAATGGCTACTGTTCCTGACAGCCAGCGAGTGAGCGGACTAGCGATGAAATTGAGCGTGAAACTGTCCTGATATGTGTAGGCCTACGGTAGCGTCTGTCATAGCGAGCCTATAGCTCAAACCAATCAAATTAACTAGGGGTGTAAGCATGTAATGAATATGGCTATAGCTAACTAATGAATACAAATGAGAGGAGAGGCATATATCTGCTTCATCGAGCTACAGCACACACACGTGCGCGCACACACACACACACACACACACACACACACACACACACACACACACACACAGTATGCGTCTCCCATAACCACTTATGCACATATGATTGGAGTCCCTCAGGGCTCTATGCTAGTATATTTTCTCTTTTCTGTTATTGTGGGGAAAGCTTTTGCTGACAACGGCAGATCGACAAGATTGTGAGCTTGTCGATCTGCTATTGTCAGCAAAAACCTTCCCCACAATACAGATGCTGGGGTTTAACCCATTTAGACCTGAGGTCGATTCTACAAATGTCTTCTAAATCCTGACAGTTTTCTGAAAAACTAGGTCTCGCATTAACCACTTAACTTAACCCATTCAGGTAGGGAACCCCTTACTGTAGCTATTTTTTAAAAATCGTGAAAATGTGTCACAAATCTTTAAATATATATTCTTTCAGAGGGAACGTTTTTAACTCAAATCTTTGCTTCTACGGGGTCCCCGGAACAACACATTTTCAGATGGCGGGCCAATTACATATAATCTTTGGGGTCCTTGACATTAAATAGTTTGAGAACCACTGACATAGAAACATAGGTTCTTGCTTGCTTGCTCGCTCCTTAATTCGCTCATGTCGCTGTATATCAGGATGAGGTGAAACATGTGCTGCAATACGTTAGGATGAAGTACTGAGTCCTCTCTCACCCTCACATTTGAGCCCCTGCTTGGCCAGCCCCCACAGTAGTGTGCCACAGTGTTGACAGAAGGTGGGGCTTTTGTAGTTGTGCACCTTGAACCTGTGGGGCATGTCGATCTTGAAGCGCTCTTTGTGGATCTGCAACACACGGTGAAAACAGACTTCTCTCACCTGAATGCACATCATCACAGTTCAAAGTTTAGGGAGCAAAAACTATACAGCTGCATGCCTGTCACAGTGTACTATTGAGGTAGTCACAGTGAATTTACAAAGGTCCTTCCATCAACGGAATGCCCTTGATGACATTGCATAATGGTTCAATCCAAGTGGCGCAGGTGGTTTGAGAGCTAGAACTGAAATTTGAGGCAAAATGTGTAAAATGTCTACTCGTCTTTTACACACATGGTATTTGTCTAGACAAGGAGTTGTGGGCAAACCAGGCACGTAGCGTGGATTAAATGATTGACTGGGCAAATTAGCATCGCAGGGGGGACCAAATGGGGGACCATTTAAAACAAAGGCGGCTTGCATGCTGTACGTGGTTTGCTATACTAACAGAAATTTGCATGCACAAGGGCTGCCAAAGTAGGCCGTCTTTTGTTGTTTTTCTTAGTTTTTTCACCCCCTCTCTTCAAAGTTAGACTGGGCAAGCTCTAAACTGACTGGGCCACGGCCCACGTGGCCCAATGGACCCTACGCCGTGTGGGGAAAACTATTGGAACTGTACCTAATACCTATATTGAATTTCAATGGTATAACCATTTCCTGGAACCATGGTGGTGGGCGCATGGCTTGCTCTATGTGCACTATACCTCAATGAGGGGGTTGGTATTTTATGTTGGTTTCACATGAGAGCAAGCAGGCAAGAATTTGGAGAGGAAATGAAACGAGGGCAAAACGAGGGACTTCATGAAAAGTTTACACATCTCCTTGCATATGTCAGCCTGCTAATAAACCACCTATGGCTATGGTCTGAAGAATCAACTCATTGTTGAATGGTATCATTGGGGAATGGATATCACTGTGGACCAACAGCTCTGACGTACCATTGTCTCTTTGCTGTTGATCGCTGACATTGGGCACTTGGCGATGACTTTGTCAATGCACTTCTTGTGGATGGCAGCGTTGCATTCTGTAAGAAAAACGTAACTATTTACCAGGTGCACGTGCAAGAGTTCAATATCAGCAAAGGCCCGCCAGCACCCACGGAAGTGTCCTTCAGGTACTTTTATTCAAATCGGGGCGCAGGGCAAAGCATGCAATCACGCAGAGGAAGCCTTTGGCCGAAACACGTTCGTGCTCTGCCCTGCGCCTGATTTGAATAAAACTACATGAAGGACACTTCTGTGAGTCTGGATGCAGCCTTTTGCTGACACTGGGCATTGTATTCTGTGACACAGAATGACACAGACGGCAGATGACATGGTGAAGCGGTCGACTAACTTGGTGACAAAGGAAGTAAAAACCACAAAAGCCACTCACGTCTGCACTGGTAGCCCTGTTTGTTGAGTCCCCTGTGGTGTGAAAATAAAGAAGCCATGAATCCTTTTGGGTACATTTCAAGATGACTAATGTGAGATTAGTTATCATTTTCCATCACTGATACAGTAGTTGTGCTTCTAGACTAGAGCATACATGGGCCACATGCGGCCTCCACCTTCACTTAATGTGGCCCTCAGGTTAATATCAGAATACTGGTTGATTTGCAATCATGACCCGCTTTAATTACTTCAGTATAAATTAGTAGCTTAATGAGTATAGTATTTAAATGTTTTTTTTAAATGTTTTTGTCCAATGTATTTGTATTTAGTTTATACATTTAAATGCATTTGAAATGCATTTGAAATTAAATATGTTTTTTTACTTATTCAGGATTACAATTGAAAAATAGCAAAAAATAACTCAAGCTGCGACACGTTTTGAGCTTGTAGATTGATTGCTTTTTGATTGATTGATTGAAATATTTATTAACAGTTTGCAGAATTACAGTACATTTCAAGCACAGCTCAATACAAAGACTGTTAACTGTGAGTGGACGACCCAATAAAGCATTACACTTGTTTACAAGAGCGTCCACCATGTTCAAATCATCAAAACATTTAGAGACGTACAAATATAGTAAAACTTCTATATAGCCAAAGAACAGAACAGGAATTCATCATAAAGGAGGTAAAAAAGGGAAAATAAACATATACAGTATGTGCCCCCCCCCCCCCCACGGAGTGAGTGCGGAAATATAGTTCCTCTATCTAGAACACCGCTGTTCTAGAGGAGGATGGAGGCTATAGGGATCCGTACCAGACAAACTCCTTGCAGACGGAGCAGAAGGTGGGCTGCGGAAAGAACGTGGCGCTGAACTCGTGACACTTGATGACGTGAATTTTGGCCTGCTTGATGGCGCCGCGTCGGTGGTGCAGGGCGAACATACCCTCGCTGTCCCTCTCGGCCTCTCTCTCTGCGTCCGCCTCGCCTTGACCCGCGGAATCTGTCAAACGGGACCGAACACACGCATTAACATTACGCCAATGTTGTGCAAGGTTAAACGTGTGCACTTTGACACGGCACGATTCACTTCCTCTGTTTTGGTCGAATATCGAATTGGAAGACGATGGAGAAAACACGTCATAAGTCATGGGCACAATTAAGTCAGACAGTGTTGCTCAGCATGCATACTATAGTGCATGCTCATGTGTGTGTGTGTGTGTGTGTGTGTGTGTGTGTGTGTGTGTGTGTGTGTGTGTGTGTGTGTGTGTGTGTGTGTGTGTGTGTGTGTGTGTGTGTGTGTGTGTGTGTGTGTGTGTGTGTGTGTGTGTGTGTGTGTGTGTGTGTGTGTGTGTGTGTGTGGCGAAGGGGCTTTGGCTGACCTGTTGTCAAGCCAAAGTTAGAGATAATCTATCTAGCTGCACTGGCATTTGAAAATGTAATACAGTACGGTACCAGGATTACAGTTTTGCGTGTGTGTGTGTGTGCACATGCATGTTCCATGTGCATGTGTTAGTTATTACAGAGTGTGATCTTCTATTTGTGTACAGTGTTATTATCCCGAATAAATTGTTACCCGGTAACACTTGCTGGGCCACCTGTTGTGAACAGCATTAATTGCCAAGTCTATATTTAGGGACATGAGAAGGATCTTCCCTGTATAGCTTCACACGCCTCAGCATTTTAGTTTTAGTCATAGTCTGTTGAATGGTTTTCATTTAGTTTTAGTCCCATTTAGTCACCTGGAATGTATTAGTGTTAGCATAGTTTTAGTCGACTAAATATCATAGGATTTTAGTTGACTAAATCTACAGTTGATTTAGTCGACTAAAATGTATTTTGGCGGGCCTTGATGCCGTCGTAATGACACTTGCTGCAAATAGCCGATCTACAAGCTCACAACACGTTGCATCGCGACGCGTTGCGAGCTTGTAGATCGGCTATTCTCACCATGCAACCAAGTGTAAAATGACTCTTACTGGATCTCTTGTCCTCTAGTCCCTTCCTAACATTTTTGTCAAATTATCCATATATTTAGTCTTAGTTTTAGTCATCATAGCTTAGTTTTTATTAAATTTTCGTCAGTGGAAAAAGGTAGTCGATGAAATCAACACATGCCAGTCTATAAGTCACTGCCTCAGAATGTTGATGCCAGTCCTGTCACAAGTTCCACACCTTAATTGCTTGAACTGAGAAATGCGAGGTTTGAGGCACTCACCACTTTTCTCCAGATAATATCTCGCCTCCATTCGCATGCGGCCCTGCGGCTTCAGCTCCAGCTAGGAGAGGAAGAGAAAGGAAAACCAAAACATCTAACGACATTTCAGCTACACCAAGAACATAAAGCAGGAATTGGGGTTTATTAGGAAAAAGGGGAAGCATTGTAGTAGTGGTGGGCGATACCATTATGATGTCTATTCTAGTTTAGACTGATTAGACTAGTTTAGACCGATTGCTAAAACGCACACACTGACTGTGACTAAATGATAGTCCCATCCCCTTTCATGACAACGAGAGAACCAAAAGTGAATTCCCCATTCATTTTCCCCATAGGCTTTTCAAAAAGTATTTATTTAAAGATGTTTACGCCGCGGCCAACTCGAGTTGTGACAAATCATGACAACAAACACAATATTTTGGGCCGAACAAATAATTACAAAGAAGAAAAACAACAAAAAAATGCGTTTTTTTCCCTTTTTTCTAATTATTTGTTCGGCCCAAAAAATGGTGCTTGTTGTCATGATTTGTCACAACAGCATGTTGTGGGTGAACCTGGCTGCTTATTGCTAGAAACCGTGTTATAAAGGCAACAGTCACTCAAGGCTGTGATATATTGCATTATAACATGACTAGAGGTGTTCCAGGTAGGTACTCCACTTTGCGTCATGCCAACATGACCCAACGTCGACCCATAGCCGCGTGCTATCTAGCTATATATCTCGTGTTGTGTTTATAGCAGACTCCTCAATCAAATGCGCACTTGCAGTTTGGGCAACTCCAAAGCAAATTCCACATGTCCCAACATTTTATTTACCTGCCATAGTGTCAACCCCTTACTCCTGTGTCGGATCTGTGGTTAGACTGGCATTTTCACCGATACCGATATGACCCGATATGACAAATGAGGGCCGATCCGATACTTTTCCCGATACCGATACAGTATCGGGACATCTCTAATACTGACCCACATCTCACTCACACACAGCTGTATACTGACCCACATCTCCAATTTGCCGTTTGCCTCTTTCTTGCAGCGTACTGCCAGGATGTCCAGCGCCACCGTGGCCTCAGATTTGAGCTCTGCCGTGCGGTCCTTCACCATCACATGCATGACGCGCCCTCGGTAGACGTGAGCGTCAAACGTCTTGTTCCACTCTGGGTACACAGACTTCTTCTGCTTGTACACCTGGCCCTTCTCTGGAAAACACACACACACACACACACACACACACACACACAGACAAACGGATCCATGCATTTAAGCTTTAGCAGCAGACAGGACTGAGGACGGTGTAGGAGAAAAGATGGGAAGAGACACACAAAGCCTATAGGATTTGCACCGACTCAGGGCATCTGTTTATGTTTGTTTATGTTTATACACTTTATCATGCCCTTGGCATGCCCTTGGTATCCCTCCTAACTACCTTAGCGTTGCAGTGCCCAGGAAATAATTCCCTGTGCATTTTCCCCGTAGACATTTCAAAAAGTATTTATTTTTATTTACAGATCTGTAAGACTCGAACAAAGCCAACTCGGACTGTGACAAATCATGACAACAAACAAAAAAATAATTGGGCAGAACACATAATTAGAAAGAAGAAAAAAAGGGCAGGTTACAACCCTTTTTTGTTTATTTATTTGTTTGGCCCAAAATATTGTGTTTGTTCACAATTTGTCTTGATCCCAGTTGGCTTTGTTCGAGGCTTACTTTTTTAAATGTCTATGGGAAAAAATAATTATTTCCTGGGCATGTCGTCGTCTTGAAAGGGGTGGGACTGCGACGCTCTGTAGGAGCTGTGAGCAGCCACAGACAGTACAGCGCCCAGGGAACAACTACAGTTGCAATCATCATCATCATCATAACCTTTATTTAAACTCAGGAGGTAATTTCGACAGAGCATTAGTCCAACATGCAGGAAACGCTCGAACATGCGCTGTTCCCGTGCTTGCGGTTATGGTTACGTTAGGGTTTGAGGTAGGTTGTCGTTTGTCGGACCAATGACTAGTCTGAACTAAGTACCAGCATTGGCTACATTTAAAATGAGGGCCTGCCCCTCAATTGTACTCCCGAGTTGGGTACAATTGAGTACAATTGAGGGGCAGGCCCTCATTTTCAATGTAGCCAATGCTGGTTCCTTGGAGAAGGGCAAAGGCAGGAGTATATTATTTACCCAACCTGTCTGTGCTACCGGATACCCTGGTCCATCCTCCACATAAACAGGTCTAGGCATGCCTGCGATTTGTTCCCATGTTTCTCCTATATGCTTAGCGCACATAATCCATTCAAATGGGAATTTTAATTCATGTCGTGACATTATCTTTTCCATCAGCTTATATGTTGCCATAAGGCCTGCGTATACAGTACAGTATGGTCCTTTGCACTGCAGCGGATATAGGCTACGGCTGTAAACACTTAACCACCTGACCATGCACTGTCTGTGATTATCCAGCTACACAACATTTAAGAGGTGTTTCCTCTAGTTCCTCTATGTGGCATAATATCTCATGTATCCACTTACATAATGTACAATACAGAATCATACTAGAAATGCACTCTGTCGAGCTGCCGACTTGCAGTAGACCATGAATGGCGAAGGTGAAGGTGAGGATGCAAATTATGATTGGCCGGAATGAGATGATGTATGATGATATTATGATGATAAGAGCGCCCTTCACTTCACACAGGTGTGATTTTTATTTTTTATTTTTTCACTGGCTGATTCGTCTGGTTTCCAGGCTAATTTCTTGTATGAAAAAGAAATCGGACGAATCAGGAAGTAGGCTCCTAATATTGAGTGAGTGACTGGTTATCTCCATAATTTACCAGCAAAGAGGAAATTAACATGGCATTGGCAGTTTGCAGGTGTTCATTTTGTTCCCTCTATAGGTCTATATAGCACTGTTTCCCAAACAGTCGGTCGGGACCCATGTGTGGGTCATGGTCCTATTTGTCAAGAGTATAGTGAGTAGTAAATGTTTTAGTCAATTAAAACCAGTAAGACTGCTGGGCGAGCGCTGGTGCTTTGGGATGGGGGGTCAGATCAACATGGAATGAATTCTGTACTGGCCATATAAGGAGTCTTGAGTGTACAGGGTTTGATGAGGTCAGATCAACATATGGAATGTCAAAACAAGTCAGCTCCATAGTCAAACCCTGTACACTCTCTTATACTGTATGCAGCATTAAGAGTATACACCCTTAGATCTCCAAAGGAAGGTTAAGAAGTAGTAATGGCAGTGATGCATTGTGAGCTTGTAGATCTGCTATTTTCACTAGTTTGTGTCCCGGGGCAAACGTCTAATTTCTCTTTTGGGTTTGAGCTAAAAGGTTTGGGTGGGAACCAGTGGTCCGGGGACCCCCAGGGGTCCTTGAGGGAGTTCCAGGGGGTCCCCAGCTAAATGATAGTTATGGAACCAAATGGACAATTATGGGTCTGTAGCTCAGAGAGTGTACAAATGGAACCAACATTTTGTACACTCTCTCAGAGTGAAATTGACTTTGATTTTTACAATATACATTGGGGTCCCAGAGATAGAAATGCCATTAAATGGGGGTCCATAGCCTAATGCATGTCAAACTGGGGGTCCTTGAAATCAAACGGGTTGACAATCACTGCTAGAGCCGTAAAAATCTTCTTATGGGGGTCCCTGGCATATCTCTTCAAATGGGGGTCCGCAGGCTAATTGGTGTCAATTTGGGGGTCCTTGACATGAAAAAGTTTGGGAACCACTGCTGTATAGACAGCTTCAATGTATAGAGAAGTATTTTTCTCTACAAACCTTTTTTTTTCTTTTTTTTGACAACCTAGAACCCAACCCACGCTGTCTATCAGTTCCTGTGTTGTCGTTCACACTTTGGTGATGTGAAATTTAGACGACGTGCTGCTCTCATATCTCCGTGCAGGGCTGCAGTATCACTTTGCACTGAGCAGAGAGTTGGTCACAAAGGACAAACTGTTTCTTAACTCCATTGAGTATGTAAACAAACAAGTGCAGATAAGGTGTAACACTTCACACTGTTAAAACTAGGGATGCATGATTAATCGGAATAGGCCATGTCGGCCATAAAAATGCCGTATCGGAACGGTCTCAAAACAATACAGATTATTTAATCGGTTTTCACAAGCTTACTTTTTTTTTTCATTGAGTTCAATGAATCAAAAGTGATCTCTAGTCTAGAACAAATTTACATACATTATGATGTAAAATCTTTAGTAATCTTAAGTAAAAAGAAACTTTTCTTTTTCTACATTTACTTTGTGTACTCCTCTCATTCAGTAGTCATTCAGTTGTGAAAACAGACGCTTGCAAAAGGCTATTTATTGATTGGTTTAATACTTTATTAACAGGCTGTGGGCCCAAGCCCTATAGGCTTGTTTCCATTGTGGTCCTCCGTATAATATCGGAACCGGTCAGAATCTGTATCTGCAGTTATGACCCTGCAGATCGGATATCGGTCATAATTTCATAATCGTCCACCCCTAGTTAAAACTGGACTGCAAAATCCTGATTCTCTGATTTCTTTTTTCATCATCGGTTTTGTAGAATCATCAGCTGACCATCAGCGAGTGGCCCTGTGGCTTCAGCTCCAGCTATAGAGCGTCACAGTCCTAGCGTCCCCCTTTCATGACGACGCTAGGACCAGAAGTGAATTGCTCATTCATTTTTCCCATAGACATTTCAAAAAGTATTTATTTAAAGACGATTACACCACGGAAAAAGCCAACTCTGGTTGTGACAAATCATGACAACAAACACAACATTTTGGGCCGAACAAATAATTGCAAAGAAGAAAAACAACAAAAAAAGTGTCTTCTACTTTCTTATTATTTGTTCGGCCTGAAAAATAGTTTTTGTTGTCATGATTTGTCACGACTCGAGTTGGCTTTGTACGAGGCTTAAAAGGTATTTAAATAAATACTTTTTGAAATGTCTATGAGGCAAATGAACGGGGAATAACTTCCTGGTCCCTGGTCCCTGGGGACTGCGACGCTCTATAGGGGAGGAAGAGAAAGTAAAACCGAAACATCGAAAGACATTTCAGCAGTTACACCGAGAACTAAAGCAGGAATTGGGGATTATTAGGAAAAAGGGGAAGCATCAACAGCAAAGCCATGAGTATCAGACCCCAAGAAAAGCCCTGTTGCTTGAACGATGTTGCATACCGCTGCGTGTGCGCCAGTCAGTTGTGTTCGTCCGGTTTGCTTTGGCACGCACATTTAAGCTTCAATAAACTTTGTCCAGCATGAGGTTGGCGGAGGGAGTTTAGCGCCCAGGATTACATCTTAGGCATTGGCAGTGGCACAGTGTGAAACAAAAATGGGGTTACAAAATAGTTATTATTATTTCCTTGGTATGTAATTTGGGCATTTTCGAAGGCCCTTTATAATAGGCCCTATTTCTCACGTTTTTTAAGTGGATTCCTGACATAATGTAAGCACTCGTGCCAGTAGGCTACTGTATAATACAAATTGCTATAGTTGTGGACGCTTCAGAAACACCTTGGCAAACAGGGGCTGTGTCCATAGAAAGCCTTTTGGGCCTATTTGGTACTCTTGGTTAAAAGCACTGTGCTTTTTTGCTCTGAAAAGTATATTTTGACTATTATGCACATCTACAAATGGCTAAAGATAACGCAATGCCACACACAAGAGAGGAGCGTTGAAAGTGGAAAACTAAATTCATGGTCAATAGATAACATTGAAACACATGCATGCACAGTTGCGCACACGCACGCACACACACACACACTCACACTCACACTCACACTCACACTCACACTCACACACACACACACAGACGCAGCCCACTCACAGGCGGTCTCCTCTGCTATGTTGCAGTGTGAGTGCTGTGGTTAAAGAAGAGGAAAAGAAACGGGCCCAAACGGCAGATCCCTCCTCTTTCCTCTCCATGACACGCTGTTTGACTGTTTTTAGAACCACTAGCTGTCATATTATTCACCCCGTGGTTAAAGATAGACAGCAGCAGAACAAAGACATCTAGTCTTGTCCGTTATCAACCCAGAGAACCGACTCGCCCTGCTGTCACACTTAACATCTTGAAAGGTGAAGGACAGAATGGTTTATTGTTTTAAATTTGTTCATTCATTCATTCATTCATTCAATTCATTCAGCAAGCCTTGTTTTTACACTGAGAACAGACACTTTTCATATATCAAGTATCAAGTTTACAATTGAAAGACAACGTCACCACAGGTCTCTTGACAATAACTGGAGAGAGAGTGAAGTCCGACTTATCATAGTAGTTTCATCATAATCTTTACTTACACACCTGCCTCCATCTCTCTCTTCCTCTGTCTGTCCTTTGTTTACCCACATTCTGGGACGAGATAGCCAATCTACAAGCTCACAACGTCTTGCAGCATGACACGTTGTGAGTTTGTAGATCGGCTATTTTCAGTGAAGACATTTGTTGCCTGAAAAAAGGAGGGGGCCTAGTATAGACCATTAGACCCCTGGGGGACTCCCGTCGTTGGGCATCGGCCTACTTGGGATTAAGTATTAACACAGACTTTCACTGACAAAACAGTACAAATCACAACGTAGAGTAGCTGACCTGTGTCTATCACCTCCTTCATGTAGACAGCGCAGTAGGGGCTCAGCACCTCTTCGTGGTAGGCCAGTCCCGGGTCTATTTCAAAGTTGGAGAAACTAATGCGCAAGAAGGGAGCCATGACTGCACTTCACCCCGCTGTGTGAACTCCAATGTTCAAAACAGCCTTCGGAGAAACCCCTCAAAGGTCCTGTTTAAAATGACAGCACCAGCCTGCTGAGGAGATTGGCGGCTCCTGTGGTTGGTCGATTCACAAGTCGACGGCCCTCTGTTTCTGTCAACACTCTGTCAACACTGTCCCCTCTGAGATGAGTACTTCACTTGCCTATGCCACCGGGGTAGAGATGGGCTGGCAGGGGAGAGGGAAGGAGAGACAGAACGAGAGAGGAGGAGGAGGAGGAAGGGAGGAGGGGCAGGGGTTTAGGGAGGGCCGTTTGTCTCACAGCGGCAGCAGTTCCGCCCTTTTCTTTTTGACGCTTCAAATGACACTGTTCTGATAGGAGGTTGCTGTCACCCTGTGAGAGAGAGAGATAGAGAAAGAGAGAGAGAGTATCATCACCCATCAAACAAAGACAAAAAATAAAGAAAGAAAACAGAGCCACCTCTAAACCGTATTCAAAAACCAATAAAGGCAACTACCATTTGTGTCCAATTGTGTCAAACTCCCCGACACGATGGTCATAACTTATCAGGACTGGTCAGCCACCAGCTGTCTCTCTTGGAAGTGTTTTATTGAGAGATGGCTATACTGTAGCTCAGCGCTGATGGCATAGATCAGCGCTGAGCTAGCCGTCTCTCCATAAAACATTACAGTTGCTTGGGTGCAAGACGAGAGACTGTGTCAGAGAGGCATTGGGTTTTGATATTTGAGGCTCAGCAGAGAGTTGTGTATGTCGGGGGGGGGGGGGGGGGGGTACTGTGAAAGTCCTATTAATAGAGCTGAAATACTAAACGCTGATCAGGAATACATTACTGGAGCCACACTCCCACTCCCGGTACTCGGTCATCACCGTTGCCTGGTAAAAGTCACTCTCTAAATGTAAGCTACAACAATCTTTGACCCCAACCCATATGTGCATACAGATACCATACCACATGCACACACGTGCAGGACTTTCCATCTTGGATGAATATATGCGAATTGCAATTTTGTAGTAACTATTTCTGAGGGGCGCTGGCCCTGGCCCCTCCAATGCCTGGCTTTTGAAGATTATTACTCATATTTTATAGCAGCCAAGTCTATGGACCTTTATGTTTGCTTAGGGTACTAAATGTCGATGTGAGACATCATGTGGACAATATAAATACACCGGGCGCCCCTCACACGAGTGTGATTTTATTTCTGTATTTAAACTCTTCATATATAGTCAGAGTAAAAAATAAGGACTACAGTACACATCATATTTAGAGCCACAGACAATCTGCCATTGACACTGATACACTGTTGAAACCCACAAATACAATGACACCCGCCATCCCATACCCATATACCTCCATCGACCAGCACTGCTGATTCTAAGCACGTCAGCGACAGGACCCCCAAACCGCCCACTTGAGCACTTTCTGTACCTGTTTATTACCGTTACACGTACATGCAGTCTTCCTGTGAGTAGAGGAGGAGGAGTAAGGCTTCCTGTGTTTGAGTTCATGGGCTACAACTGCTTAACCAACACTTCCTGTGTCTGTGCTTTTTTCTTTTCTTTTCTTTGAAGGTTTTGAAGCTGCAGGTGTGGCCCCTGCTAACAGATAATTGAAAAACACCTCTATACTTAAAAAAAAACTACTGTAATCTGCCACAACCACCAATGTATGTGCATGGGGTGCACTGCTTATTGTTTGAATGAAACCCATTAAAGCGTCATATATATGTTTTTTTAGAAGACTCTTAGGACATTGGTTAGAATAGTGGTTCTCAAAAATAACGGAGCTACAGTACAAAGTGACGTGCTGCGCCTGCGAGCTTGTACATCATTACATTTTTCACAAATATCTTTCTTTGGCACAAACAGTTTGAGAACTACACAGTGCTGATTTAGAGGGCGTTTGTAGAATCGGCCTCAGGTCTTAATGGGTTAAGACAAGTAATAGTGGTAAGATGTGTTGTGACTTGTGACAGCTTTGTGCAGGATCAGGGATACCTATGGTACGTGTAACATGTTAGGGATTTAGAGGGCCCCAACACATTACTTACTTACTTAATTACTTACTTACAACACATGGGTCTTTGACCTAGCTGCTGATCCATGATTGCAAAAAAGAAAAAAACATTATCCCCATTTAACACCAAGGGAATCAGTTTGAAATGATCTATAATGCTCTGTTGAAGATTAAACATAAGTTTGTCGAGATTTGTGATCATGACTTGTTGTGAACTAAACCCATGACCCTGTGCTGCAGTTCAACATGTTGGACGATGGAGAGGTCAATTTGCGTGCGTGCGTGCGTGCGTGCGTGCGTGCGTGCGTGCGTGCGTGAGCGAGCAGCTGGATGACATTAGGTCGACATAATAAAGAGATGGATTCACCTTTACCATGCAGGGGCACGCAAAAGCCACGCACGCGCGCGCACACACACACACACACACACACACACACACACACACACACACACACACACACACACACACACACACACACACACACACACACACACACACACACACACACACACACACACACACAGGTCAAGTACAATGCCCCATGCATTGCCCTTTCAGAGACCTTTCTTTGGGGTGGGGAGATCAAACCCTCTGTTCTGTGTGTCATCAAAGAGGTGTGTGTACGTGTGTGTGCGCGCGTGTTGTGCACGCGTGCATATGGGTTAATTACTTGGGGATCTGGTGGTGTGTGTGTTTGTGGATGTGTGTACTAACAATCATGTGTCTACTCTATGACTAAGTAATTTATTTACTGGCTGCACCAATTATACTAGACTCTTTGACTCACATTTTGAGTGTAATTACTGTAATTATTCCAGTGAGGTGGAAAACTGCTTATGTATTGCTTACAAAGGAGGTATCACAAGCTAATGTCATGTTTGGCTAAGATTATAGAGCAACTGGTAAACAATTAATTGAGATGGTGTTTAACTGAACATTGCATTTCAAATTAGCAGTCTGGTCTTAGCACCTTCTATTGCATATACTTTCTAAGTTATGGAATGACATTGCTGATGCTGACATCCATTAGTTATGATGACAATGACAAATCATGTGAGGGGTATGAAAACTATATCTAACAGGTAGATAAAGCGAGTGTGGCTGATTGTCATTCCTCTGACTTCTTCTTTTCAGACCTTTTATAAATGATTTGGGGGCTAAAGTTAAAATAGCCTCAATACATTTACTCGGGCCCTTGTCTTGACATTATAGGCCTATTAATATGCCCTTATTCTACAAAGAAACAAATGCAGTTATCGCTCTAATTCACAAGAGTAGGATGCTTTCATTACAGTGCCAATAATTATGGCTTGGCTAAAGTCCAACAAAAGTGTAACGATCTTCCTATCTCCTTAAATTTAGACTGATTGATTCCATATTCCATTGGATGAATTTAAACTTTTGCAGGCTATTTATACAATTCAATCTGAATGAATGCACATATCTCAGATCTGTCTTCTTGAGAGTTGATAGCCTAATTGTATTTTTCCTTTGTCAATGTTTGTAATAGGCTAGCCTCCTTTTAATGAAATGACATCCCTACACGTTTCCCCGTTATTTCATTATCTATGAATAGGATTTTTACTATAGTTTAGCCATTTTGTCAAATTTTCAAGTCAGGTCAGCCCGTCAGGAATATTTAAAATAAATCTGTATAGCAGCCTAGCTATAGTTCAAGAAACATGGAAAATAAAATATCGGCTACTAGAGAAAATATATAGAGCCACAAACCTGTGTCCAGTGAAGTGTTATGGCCAATGAATCAGGATTTAATGTGAATTCCAGTTGTGGCTCATTCAGTTCAGAGTTGAGAGACCCTTCTTCTCTGCATCTGATTCTACAACTACAGAGTGCTGCGCTTGGGGCACTCTATGGGTAGTATTTGGCACGCCCCTCTACACGCAACTCAACCATTATTATATCCCGCACGCAGTACGAAGGTGTCGCGGGCTCGCGGCTTTCGCCACTCGCCAAGCGACATCCCCTGGTGCGACGACGATGGATTAAAGCTTAACTCTTATATAAATATTTCTATGTAAATTGTAAGCTGTATGATGAAGTACATTAAAACACAAGCCTCGTGCGGTTTGATGTAAATCCCTGTCCACATATTTATTTAATTTGTGTAGAATTAAATGAGTCGACTCGTCTGATAAGCAGCCATAGCCAGGGTTCCGCTATTGCACAGACTGGCCTGGCCTACACACACTGTCATGTTGGCCTGGCTATCTTGTTGCAGCCAGCTGTCGGAGATCTTCTTCATTATGGTGCTCCACGGTTGTCAGCTGCATGCCAGCCTAGACTCCTCGCAGCTGACGGAAGTTTACAATTTACATGCTCGTAACGTTTGTTGTTCTAGCTGTGCTCAGTGGGCTGGGACTCTTCCGGTTAATAATGACCAGTGAGTGACCACCAGACCAGACGAGTGCTGTTTGACCCATAGGCCACTATGGTTGGTTTGACCACTTTGACCCAAATCCATCGAACGACTATTAAAAGGTGACTGTACCACAAGTACTGAAGTAGCCTACCTACAGCCAGGCTACCTAGCATATTTGATTTTGCATCATAGGCTAAAACGTTATATCACTAATTGGTTTTAGTGTTAAAACTATGAAGATAGACGTATATAATATTAACTAGCCACGTCTTCATCGACATGTAATTATTAATTTATTATTCACTCGCCGTGGTTTAGTGCATTTTAGCTTTACTTCATTTACATTGCATTGAATTGAGAGAGCGAGTTGTTGTTTAGAGTTAATACTAGAATGAAGTAGAATGCTAAAGTTTAAACACCAAAGTACCGAAACAATGTAGTAAACAATATCCCATGAATTGGTATCCCCACTATCATTGGTATTCACATACTCAACTTTTTTTTATCATCGTACATACAGCTGACCATTCTCTGCACAAAATAATGTGGAAATGAACTATAACAGCTGTGGGTTTGAACTACACGATGACACTTTCTATAAAGTGTCTAAAGTTCTCCACACTGTAACTCCAGCCTTCTACTGAATGAGGTGTACAGTGTACTAAATGAGGAAACGTACATGTAAAGCCACACCACAGCATAATTATGTAGTATGTTAGAATGTGTGGCGTAAAAGATGTGACTTCCAATGAATACTATCTGCATAAGTATAGCTCTCATGCTGATAAGACTTGTTTTCTCCACCAGGAGGTGCCAGCGTTCCTCTAATAACACACAAGTGAGCACTGAGCAGGCACTGGTTTTTAGGTGAGTAATGTCACTTGAAACTTTAATGGCAGTTCAAGGCAAAGGCAGACACTTTCTAATGAAATATACAGTTGGCTGGTAAATTAAAGGGAAAAAGAACATAACATACATGCATACACATACACATAAGTTTAGGGATAAGAGGTTTAGCATGCATGGACGAAAATGGAGCCCTTGGCTTAAAGTCTCTACTGTTGGAGGGACGGGACATGGACAACATTCTTCCAAAACATATTCCCCCATTTGGTGTGTTTTGGTGTTGGTGGTGGAGAGTGCTGTCTAACACAGTGGTTCCCAACCTGCGGGACCAAGGGGGGACCCCAGGGGGGTCCCACATGATTTTGGGGGGGTCTCCAGGTGACGATAGCAGATCGACAAGCTCACAATGCCGCCTTGTGAGCTTGTTGATCTGATATGTAAATGTAATGCCTCAACTCCTATGTACCAAGTGCAGCCTTGTCAGGGTGCGGGGGGGCATCCTCCATACGACAATAATTTTTTGCAGGTTATTGATGTGACCACCAAATCATTCCAGAGAAAATAATTGTATTCACTGACAGTGGGGGGGGGGGGGGGGATGGGATTTTTTTGGAGGTGCTAAGGCCCCCTCAAGCCCCCCCTAGTGCCGCCCCTGTTCAGGAAAAAGTGGGGTAAGGAGATCATGGCAGGAAAGAAGAATCAGGATTGAAATGTTTCATCATAGGATAAAGGTGACCACTCAGAATAAGGGCCGATTCATACTCCTATTTTACCGCTGTTTCGGTGCTGTAGTGCCGAAATGATTTCGACTCGTCAGAAATTTTCAGTAGGCCTAGCACCGAAGAGCCGACTTTAGGACGGTACCCCCCCCCCCCCCCCCCCCCCCCGAACCTCAAATGACGTCAAATTGTAGGCTCTACAGCGCCGAACCGACTTTTATTCGGCTCTAAAATAGGAGTATGAATCGGCCCTTACACTTTGCCGTAAATCCTCTCTGGATTGTGAGGTGAGATTTCTCCAATTTGGTGCAGTAGTTTACCAATCACCAGTGATACAAGATGACCTTCTCACATGGTTTGAAAGGAAAAAGTGAACTGACCTACTGAGGTACTTGTTATGTTTGGTGAAGGTCAAAGTTCAGAGGAAAGTGTTGATATTGTATGTTTAATTACTAATTAGAACACCATCACCACCATTACACTATTAATGTCACGCACCCCCTAGACTAGGCAGCTTCCGCTACTAATTATTCTGGGAGGTCCCCAGATGATTATAATGATAATGATAATGATAATGAATTTATTTATATAGCACATTTCAAGACATGGTCACAAAGTGCTTTACAAAACATGGTAAAAACAACAACATAATCACAGCAACAACAAAATATCAGTAAATAAAACAGCAAACACAAAATGAAGGCATACACATATGATGAAGAAAAATAGAATAAGATGACCAAAGGGAATTTAGGAGAAGGCTGGGTTTTCAGAAGGGATTTAAAACATGACACGGACTTTGGAGTCTTACATTAATAGGCAGGGCATTCCACAGCTTGGGGGCACGGATTGAAAAAGCCCTGCCACTCTTTGTGATGAGCTGGGCTGTGGGGGTCTCAAGGAGGGCCTTGCCCGAGGACCTGAGTGTGCGGGTAGGCTTATATATAGGGAGCCAGCATGTCAGAGACATACTGCGGAGCCTGAATCAAAAAGTAAAAAGTAAAATCTTAAAATAAATTCTGTAACTAAGCAGTGAAGGGTGGCTAATATAGGGGTGATGTGCTCACGTTTTTCTTTTTTTTTAAGCAGTCTGGCAGCTGAATTTTGGACGAGTTGGAGACGAGAAATCGTTTTTTTTACATAGGCCAGAGTAAATGGAGTTACAATAGTCTAAACGAGATGAGATAAAAGCGTGAATAACCTTTTCCAAGTCTGCGGGTGACAGGAAGCTTTTGATTCTGGCTATGTTCCTTAGTTGGAAGTAACAAGTTTGCACAACTCGTGTTACTTGCGGATTGAAAGTGAGGCCAGAATCAAAAATCACACCCAGGCCAGGTTACGGGCGACCTCTTTTACATTGGGGGATAGACTACCAAGCTCAGGGATAAATAGCTGTGTGGAGTTGGGGGGACCGAATAATATAATTTCTGATTTGGCTTCATTCAATTGTAAGAAGTTATTTGACATCCAGTCTTTAATATCAGAGAGGCATGATAAGAGACTGGACAGATTACCTGTGACACTGGGTTGCAGAGGGATGTATAGTTGCATAACAGTAGTGTCATCGGCATAACAACTGAAGGAACTGAATATTATGAGTATGGATTATATTGCAAAAGTGCAACATTATTTTCTCACTCACGAGTAAACAAACCAACATACAGTATAAGTGTACTGTATACACTGGGTATCTGCACATTTCTTAAGTGACAATTTAAGGACTTTTAAGACCTTTTTAATTAATCTAAAATGAAAAAGAAATAATTATAATTATGATAAACTAATAGAGGCTATGCTCATGCATAAAGTGAATGGCAAATCGAGTGGCAAAGTGAGGGGCAAAGTGAGTTTAACATTGTTTAACGTCATTTAATGCAATCATATTGGACTTTTCTTTTTGGATGTATGGGTTATCGAGACCAGAAAGTAGTTTTTTGCCACTCAGTAGGCGTTCCCACATAACTTCCGGGTTATGATGATGACGTCACACGCATACCCTCTATAAGACCATTACTACATAAAAAGTAACGAATAAACTATACTATAAAAAAACAATCAAACATTGTCCAAATTGTCAAATATGACCTAAGAGGCAAAAAATGTGAAAATAGACATTCGGCTATTTGAATTCCAGTGAATTAGAACATTGCAGACTGCGGCCATCTTGCCATATAAGTTAATGACAAGGTGCTAACAAGGTGCAATTTCCTATTGACAGCCCATTCATCCAAACAGAAAAGTCCTATCTGATTGTAAACAACGTCAAACTCGCCAACATTGCAGCTGTACGAAAAGCTTGAATTATCCTCTTTCTATCTGCAAAGTGTTTGTTTCATAAAAATCCATAGACATGTTATGAGCTACTTTCTTTCCTTGCAGGTGATTATTTTTCTAAGTGTTGCAGTTTGGAAGTGCTCGCTAGATATCACTCAACGGGCCTGCGTACCACCTGTTTTGAATGTGCACATAATGCAGGATGCAGCAGGACATTGCTTTACTGAAAACGAGTGCTTCCAAACTCTGATGGGAAGATGGCCGCGGTCTGCAAATGGTCAATAGATCAAACGGCAGACATCAATTTAGTCACTGTTATTGTAGTATGTACAGCAGTCTTTTTAGCTGAAGCTCTGCCACCTGTGCCCCTTTTTCTCTTGCCATCTTGATCCAAAATGGAGGTATTGTGGTCCTGCTCAGCATGATAGGATGAAAATTGCTTAATTGTATCATGCAGTAATGTAAGCATTTAGTTTGTTGTGTTTTTCCACTCAGTTATTCAGGGTTTTCCTTGTCTGCAAATTGCTATGTACAGTATGTCGAACAAAGCCCCTCTTCCACCTAACTATGTTCATGATTAAGAGCATGAGGCCTGGAAAGAGTTCTACTAGCCAGGCCAGGCTTCAGGCCAAAGCCTTGTTCAGACCAGCAGCCCACAGCAGAGTAGAGAAAAGCAAATACTGCAGTGTAGGAGGTAGGATGCTGTAATATAGAATGGACCATGGAAAACTGCTGGTCCGTGAAGGAATTGCATGTGGTCCCTGATCATGCATTAGAAACATAGAAAAGTGTTAGACTGTCTTTTACTTGTATTTCCTTCCCCACTATTTGAGAAACTGAATGACCTGGTGACCTATGATGAGTGATGACCTGTCAATGATCTAATTCACTGGAATTTGGAAAAAGGGAGTTCAAATCTCCTGATTGCCTTGTTGTTAGTTATAGTTAGTTAGTTGCTGCTTGGGATTCCTGGATCGCTGCCCTCCACAATTTCCTATCCAACATCAGGTTCTTGAGCTCTTCAGTGTTGTCAGCCAAGCTGTCGCGCCGCAGCACGTCTACATAGGCGGTATGTACGCTTCTTTCCCCTCCTGGCTTTGCACTGGGTTGGCTCCCATAGGGTCATACCGTCATAGGGTCCATGGTTGAGTCAACATTATTAGGAAATATATATATCTCGCATGTGTGTGCTCGATGCTCATACAATCAGTATCAGTTAATATAACATGAGTTTAATATGGAAGGTTGAATAAGTAAGAGAATGGAATTAAGTTAACCGTGAGATAATAATAGATCCATTAGCATATTTCAGTTAAATAATGATGAACGATAAGGGCTTGATATAAGTCGTTGCATGTACTATTGCATACTCTCATAGTATCATGTAGCAAATTATACATTTTCAAGCTTATTTAAACATATTTAAATTCATTTAACAAAGGTAGGCCTATTTTATTCATTTCCATTTTGAAACATTTCCCCATGGACCACCTTCAGACCTAATTATACCATGGTCCACTAGTTGTCCGTGGACTGTTGGTTGAGAAACAGTGGGATGTGTGTTACCCACCCCAAAAAAGAACTAATCTTGGCCCCTATCCCCACCCAACACAACAGTGTTCCCCAGATTGGTTCTTATAGTCCCTATATCAGAATCAGTTGAAAACCCCCGGTGTAGAACACACATTTACATGACTGCCTGGTAGCTGCGGTCTGCCCTAATGTTTTATTGCCATGGAGTATAGACATACACCACCATCACCCATTGATGCATATGAATCATTTCAGTAGGCCTAGTGACATTTCGTTTCACTTGAAATTGAAAAAAAGGCTTCATCAAAGCCTATACAGTATATTGATATTAATTCAGCACATACAGTAATAATGTGTGACTGAGACCCATCTTCCACGAGCCACCCTTCACGAGCATGCACGCACGCACGCACGCACGCACGCACGCACGAGAGCGAGCGTGCATATACAGATTATACACATGCACACACAGGCCCAACTCATAATTTCACATTACTGTTCCACTATGGTCAATTATTTTACTGTACATTATTTGTATCTAAATTAATTAGGAACAGCAAGGAGGGCCCCAGATGTCCATATTAGTCCCTACATGTGTACATAATGCCTATTGCCCTGTGGCATTGCCTGTGTCTTGAGGTCCACTCCAGAGATTCAGATTAATTAGTCAAATAATACAATTATGTCCAGCTTTCTGTTTTTTCTCCTCCATCCACCATTTTCTGAAGCAAGGTCTGTCATCTCAAACCCGAAATTCATTACATGACACAGGTGTTATTGTTATCTCATGATAGTACTGTATGTATGATATCAGAAAATATTTTCCTCATTTTACATGCTTAGTAGTTACAATGCTGGATTGTGCATTTCTCACTATTTAAAGTCACATTGTATAGGCTACTTTATGTGAATAGGGCTGGACTGTACGTACTGTCCCTGGTGTTGCATCAGCTAGTGTTTTTCTGTAATTTTCACCAGTCAAGGTTATCTTTTTATATTCCACAAAATCCTTGCTAGTGGTGTGGTGTGGTGAGTATAACTACTCCCAGTTTTTTTTGTTTTCTCTAAATTATCCTTGCAGGGTTGAATTTACATGTCCATATAATATTTTGAATAAGACATTGTATTTGAGGTACCCATAGGGCCGATTCATACTCCTATTTTAGAGCCGAATAAAAGTCGGTTCGGCACTGTAGAGCCTACAATTTGACGTCATTTGAGGTTTGGGGGGGGCGGGTACCGTCCTAAAGTCGGCTCTTCGGTGCTACTGAAAATTTCTGACGAGCCGAAATCATTTCGGCACTACAGCGCCGAAACAGGTAAAATAGGAGTATTAATCGGCCCTTAGTCCTCTCGTCTTGACAGTCAGAGTCTGCACTGTATTACCCATTCATAACGGGAAGTTCGGGAACCCCTTCTGGTGTTTTAAGCATTTTGTTATACATTAGCTATTGAAAAATAGCAGATCTACAAGCAAGCTACAAGCTTGTCGATCTGCAACTTTTTTTTAATTGTGAAAATGTGACGCAAATCTTTGAATATTTATATTCTTTCAGAGTGAACGTTTTAACTCAAATCTTTGCTTCTGGGGGGTCCCTGGAACTACATATTTTCAGATGGGGGGGTCGGCAGCCAAATACAGATCATTCTGGGGGTCCTTGACATGAAAAAGGTTGAGCACCACTGAACATAGGGTTTTCAGAAAAATGATTTAGAAGACATTTTGTAGAATCATCCTCAGGTCTAAATGGGTTAAAACAGTCAGGGGCGCCCGCTGACCTAGCGGTCCAGGCACATGCCTGCAGTGACAATGTGTTGCGGGTTGGAATCCCGATCCCTGATCACCTTTGCTGCGTGTCCCTCCCCATCTCTCTCTCTCTCTCTCTCTCTCTCTCTCTCTCTCTCTCTCTCTCTCTCTCTCTCTCTCTCTCTCTCTCTCTGTTTCCTGTCCTTTCTTCACTGTAATACTATCAATGAAGGTGGAAAAGCCCCCCGAAAATATCAATATGTCTGGTGGAATCGCAAACGGCTTTTAATGGCAATACTTTTTTTCTTCCACTCGGAGAGATTGCTCTCAATCTGAGGTAGTGACGTGGATTAGAGAGTAGAGTAGAGGAGAGAGAGAGAGAGAGAGAGAGAGAGAGAGAGAGAGAGAGAGAGAGAGAGAGAGATAAGCAGAGAAGGGAGAGCATGTAATTCTGAAACGTTATTCTTTGTATAGAGCACCGAGACGGGACTGAGGGACAGAGCCTGCACTCTTTTTACACACGTTGCCATGGATACCAGCCCAGCAGCCAACCAGCTGCTATAAGATTCCAGAGAAATTCCTCCAAACCCCCATCCTTTACACAAACGCACGCACACACACACACACACACACACACACACACACACACACACACACACACACACACACACACACACACACACACACACACACACACACACACACACACACACACACACACACACACACACACACACACACGCGCGCAGCGCAGCGCGCGCAGCGCGCACGCGCGCGCGCGCGCGCGCGCAAGCATGCATGCACAGACTGCGCACACACTCTGCACAGCTCCTGCTCTTCCCATCCACATTCATATTGCATATACTGTACCGGCACATGGATAGTAATGTCTTGTGCGGTGTGAAAATATGAAAATGATGAGGTCTCTAAATGAGAGAGCAGAGGAAACACACCTGACGTAGTTCAAGGGGATGTGGTTGTTGTGATAGGACCCTGTGCATCACTCCCACTCCCTGCACCACACAAATGGTAAATGGTGCATTTATATAGCGCCTTTATCCAAGGCGCTTTACAGAGATTGACAAACACATGCAAGCACAAAGTCTGCACACGCATGCACGCACAGTGAAGGATGCTGCTTACTCAAAGTGTGATATGGTTGTAGAAGTGTCATTGCTGATAGACAGAAACCTTTTTTATGTTTTTTGTTTTCATAAATGGATGCTCAAACTTTGTCACATCTACAAGTACCACACAATGCAAAGTCGTGTGCTTGTACCTTGTAGATCTGCCTATTTTCATTATTATTCATTTTTTGTCCGATAATGACCTATAATGATAATCGGCCGGGAATGACCCGGTTGAAAGTCTGTGGTAATAACTACATTGAATCTATTGGACATTTTTCATTTCCTGAAACGTAACGTTTTTGACACGCCCCAAAAGGAGCCGGCTATTTCTTTGATCAGCTAATGTTGATGATATAACAGCGATGATGCGCATTAACAGAGAGGGATTAACAGGGAGATGGGGATAAAACTTTTTGATGGTCACCACACACACACACACACACACACACACACACACACACACACACACAGAGAGAGAGCTTGCATTGTGCACAGATATACTGTACACATGCTCGCACACACGTGCACAGACAAATAGAGCATGATAATTGGAATGCCTTGTGTTAAACATCTGGGCTGAATCCTTGCCGTGCGGAATACGAACGACGATACAATGCAACAACACAATAGAACAATTGGTGGCATATACTGTATCGCACTGAAAAGGAAAGGGAGAGAAAACTGGCTAATGACGGTATAGAATGTGACCATCGGGGAAGGAAAGAGAGAAACGGAAGAGGCAACAGAAAGACAATAAAAGAAGCGAAAAAGAAAGAGAGGGTGGTTGATAATAGGAGAGAACAGGAGTGGATGCTAATGTCTTGTCTTTCAATGCAGTCGGTGGTTTTGAATTTCCCTGACACAGTGAAGGAACGGGAGAGCTTTTGGTTAGTCTTCTGTGTGAGCTTACAGAGATAGACCCCGACCATCAACACATCGACGGCTCGTATTACTGCATGGCAGACCCCCACCACAGCCCCCCCCCCCCCCCCCCCCTGCCCCCCAGCTTTAGAGCACGGCGATAGTGAAGAAGACCATACAGTGGCATTCAATTTGACCCACATGAGATAACTGTGTCTGTGATAAACCACTCAGGGCCTTAGAATGGCCCCTTGTGACGGCATGCTGCCTAGGAATCCCCGTGAATTACAATTCATTTGACGTAAAATCCACTGTTAATTCAATGTTGAAAGTGAAAGAATTACAGGATTACTCATTACAGATCAATTCTGAACACTGTCAACAGTAAATGAACACAGGATTTGACTGTGTATTAAGGAGTGACCGAGGATAAAGATTATTTTAGGTGTCAGTGCAAAGGTTACTGTGTGAGTTTGTATTTTTTTGTGTGTCTGTAGTTCTATTTGAAGAGCCCCCCCCCCCACACACACACACAAACACGCATCACTCCCACCATACAACCACCCATGTTTGTTTTTGCCAGTTACAGCGAATTGCATGAGCTGTGATAGCCCAGGCTGTCCGATCTCTGTCTGACTTTCAATTATACTTCGTGTCCGAGAAAAGACACATTTGGATTGCCTCCAGCTTGCTCTGTTTTATAGTTTACCCGGTGGAGACACTCATGAATCTTTCCTGACTTTTTTTACTTTGCTTATATCTGCACTTGGCTTACTGGCAGTCAGAGGGACATCAATAAATGATAAACGGGAATCAAAGGCAAACTAAATGTGTCTAAATGTGCGCCTGTGTTAACCACTTAAGCCCTATTCATACAGTATGTGTTCGACAGTGTCCCGCAACAATAGCAGATCTACAAGCTCACACTAAATCTACTAATTTTGCAATATTTGAACGATAAATATAGGCCCAAAATAGGGACGCCAGGTTGTAAAGTGGATAAACCATTATAGTCATAGTATTTCTTGTGTGCAAGTGTTTATCGTGACTTTCCATAATGGCAGACTGTAACTCAGTCAACTCATAATTTGTATGATTCCTCCTTCATTGCACCTTCTCAACATCCCCCCCCCCCCACCCGCGGCCCACCACCCACCGCAGCAAACACACTTCCCACACCACTCCTGTCATGCCTCAATGCTCTCCTGTCTATTTCAAAGGAGCAATTTATTTCCATTTTCACCCGCTTACCCTCCCACATGATAAAAATCAACGAATAAATTATCTTTTGAAAAAGAGATAAAGGAGGCCAAACTAGATGAAAATTTACTTTGTCTCTCTCTGTCAGTCTCTCTTTCTGCTCTCGTATCTTGATGGATCCTTTGGCTAGTGGAAGCTGGGCAATATGAGAATGGAACCATAGCAGAGTGTTGTGTGGGTGGGGGATATAGTCCCAGAGGCAGTCCAGATGACTAATGAATAATGAACAATAGAGAGGAAAATGTTCTGCCTCCGAACCGACGTGCGATGTTAAAGATCCTACGCCGCTAAACGTTAATCAATACTGAGTCATGTCTCGGTGACAGAGTCACGTTTATCAATTTGCCTCAACAGAGATGCCTATTAGCTTATCAAAAGCGCAGGGAGCATATCATTCATGAGACATCATGTGCCGGTGGATCTGTATTGGGAGTGCATGGATAGAGGAGTTATCCCGGGCCAACTGTACCTTTTTCGAAATGTCATTTTTGATGATCTTACTTTGGTATAAGAAAAGTTCTCTGTTAATAAACGTGTTCTATATAGAATGTCCAAGAAAGCATGTTCATATGCAGACTAGTAGGAAATCCAAAATGTTGACTTGAAAGGAAATGGGTTTATTTTCACAGTGTAATACGATTTGGATATTTTACAGGTGTTTAATACAGGCTATTTGTCCATTCTGTATAGCTCTATTGTACATTACATGTATTTCCAGACATCCCGTCAGGGTGTAACAGGGAATATGTGGTAGGGATGTAATTCTTATGATGATTTGGTAGTGGTGATTGAGGAAGCGAGAGGGAAATGGACCTCTCTGAGAACAGCTCATGGTATTTAACTCCCTCTTTTCCAGTAGACCGTGTTGAGAATATCGTCGCAAACCGGAGTGAAGTAAACAATAGCGGTTCTGTGAACCTCCATGTGCAGGTGGAGCAGGGAGCAAAGTGGCTTTTCGCTGGTATGCTCTTGCTTCTCATGAGAACACAACTGCATGCATTGCCCAAACATACAATGCTCAAAGCCCCTTTGTGTGTGGGTCTTATCTCTTGTTAAGGCCCATGTAGGCTCATGTATTTTGCTTTAGCTATTTCAACAAAACCCCTGACTTTATTTCTTGAGCCACCCGCTGGCATGGAAGATTCAAGTGAGAACAAAGCCTTATTGAATTTAGTGAAATGAGTGTAGAAAAACTGCCAAATTGTGGTATTGAACCCAGAACCTTTGGTTTATCACAATGCATGGCAGATGCAAGTGAGAACAAAATACAACTTAACCTTGTAGAATTTAGATGGAGAGTGAAAATTGGCCAAATTGGGGTCTTGAATTGCAAATCAAGCCATGGACATAGCTACTGTATATGCACACCTCATGGATTTCATAATGCCACGCCAGACTTTCTGGTCCTTCATTGCCATCCCCAGTTCCTGCTTACTGATGCCTGTGTCCCTATAGCGATGACATCAGGGAACGACAGTTTTCTACCTCTGGTCTGCTTTGAGGCGGACTCCAGAGAAGAAGATTATATATAACCTCATTGTCAGCTCTGTAGCAGTGGCCGGCAAACTGTGTTCTTCTGGATCGGACTAGTGAAGAAACACGGGGAAGGTTGCCGTATATTAGATTAGTCGATGGGTGGCTCTTCAAAGACAGATTTTGCACTCTCATTAGAAGGCGGGTGTAAGTGCCATCCAACCGTTTCTCTAATTTCTTTGAAAGTGTCCATGTCTCGGAGCCGTAGAGTAGAATCAGCGCAACGGTCGTCCTAAATATTATAACTTTGAACATCTTACTAAGCTGGGATGACCAGATCTTATGCATGTCATTCCAGGCTGAGCAGGCCATACCCTTCCTGTTTGAAAGTCCTTTTGGGAAGAAGATATATATGAACCCAAATACTTGTATGTAGTGTGTTTTTATAATGTGGTTATTGTTGGATTTGTATATATTTACATATTCAGTTTTCGTCTCGTTGAGATAAAGACCAACGCAGTTGGAGGCCTGCTCAAGAGACTGAAGGAGAGCCTGAGCGTACTCTAATGATTGACTGATAAGCGCGATGTCATCAGCGAAGTCAGTGTCGGTTAGGTATTTAGCAGGATGACGAGAGCTTCTGCTAGGGTTTAGTTGGTAGCCCTTATCATTGATAGTATCAACTGACATGAAAGTAAGTAGCCTTGTCGAGCCATGAGGCCCATAGGGCAGGAGCCTATCTCCTGTTTCTGTAGCGTGAGGCAGCTTGATGTACAAGTACACCCCCTGGACATGACGCTAGTATGTCGCAGGGACTTACCCCCAATCCAACCCTTGATGCTGAGTGTCAAGCAGGGAGGCATTGGGTCCCATTTTAGGGTCTTTGATATGACCTGGCCAGGGATTGAACCCCAACCTCCCAGTCTCAGGGCGGACACTCTAACCACAAGGCCACTGACATACGAAGAACATAATCAACAACAATAATAAATAGAAACGGGGCAAGTGTGTGGCCTTGGAGTATGCCAGCAAGGATGGGGAATGATGGTGTCAGGAGAAAGGATGGTCGCTGATGTATTTGTATAATAGAACTTTTATGGCATCGATCATTTTGTCCGGGATACCATATAATTTAAGAATTTCAAACATTTTGGCTCTGTCCACTGAATCAAAAGCCTTTGAGAAATCAACAAAGACTAGTGCGAGATCGAGGTTGCGTAGCTGCGATTCCTCAATAATCCGATTTGATTGAGTAGAGGCTCAACGAAGGGGATAAAACGATTAAGGATGAGTTTGTTGTGAAGTTTTGCAGCATTTGGCATTAAGGAGATTCCTCTATAATTATGGGCTAATGAGGGATGATCTGGTTTTTATGCCATATAGTTGCATGGTGCTTTGAATGTTTCGAAGGTATGATTGCAGAGATTGAGCAATAGATATTGGAATTGCTTATCTTTCCAGATCAATGCTGGAATATTACACACACATACACACACACACACACACACACACACACACACACACACACACACACACACACACACACACACACACACACACACACACACACACACACACACACACACACTCCAAAATGTACACCCCAGTGTCATGCACCGAGGATAGCCGGCCCGTTCTCAACGCGTCTCAGCTTGTAGATCTATTGTCATTGTTACTAGATTAAGATAGATGGAACATCATAATTTTGTTCTCTCTCTCTGTGCTCCGATTCTGCACTATGTGATCCCATGACCTAGATTTCAGTGTGCGATGCGAAGGCTGTTGTGTGTGTGTGTGTGTGTGTGATAACTCAAGAGTTATGTCTAACCATACAACACCCACGCGTAGCACTCCAGCTCACACGCACCCGCGCCGCGCGCACGCAAACAAACTCACATGCTCAATGAGGCTAGCTTCATCCAGCTGTGTCCTGTCAGAATGTAATGCAAATTGTGTTTATTTCCGAGTTTTAGGAGGAGGAGGTGGGGTGTGTGTGCAGGGGGTGGGGGGGGGGCATACCTTGCTCTATTTAGACTTCTTGTATTCTGTTTTCTTTAATTTGAATCCCCTGAAACTGTAAGCTGCACAGATGTGAAGTTTTAATTCAGTGATTTCTTTTTTTGCCTTCTCCTTTATTGGAAAGCTTTATTCTAAGCTTTATTTATATATAAATGTATGTTTACCCTCTTGCAGTCATGACTTAGTTTGTATTCACATACAACAGGGGAAAATATCATGCAAAGCGGACGTTTGATGAGGTTGCTAGGCAACCGTATAAGGTAGCAGTTGAGTGGTGCAGCTTTTCAGAGTGACTCGTCATTCGGAGTTGTGTGTGTGTGTGTGTGTGTGTGTGTTTGCATTACTACACTGCGTGAAGTATAGTGGAATATGAGAAATAGACATTTTTAAGACAATTATTTGGTGAGTTAAGATTTGGGGTTAGGCATTAGGAAAATATTCACGTTTAAGGATTAGACCTTTGGAGGTTAGGTTATAACTGGGTTGGAATTATGCTTGATTTACTTGCACACCGGTGTTATGCACAGGAAATAGCAGATGTACAAGCTCACAATGTGTCATGCTGCGACGTGTTGTGAGCTTGTAAATTGCCTGTTTTCAGTTGTTTAGATTCATTGTTTAGAAAATCACCATCCTACTGTCTGTGGTTGTGTATATGCAGGAAAAAGTACTCAATTATTTAAGTAAAAGTACCAATACTGCAATTTAGAACTACTTTGTTACAAGTAAAAGTACGGAATTGAAAATGTACTTGAGTAAAAAGTACAAAAGTATCGGCATCAAAATGTACTTAAAGTACTAAAGTAAAAGTACTCCTATTGCAGAATGTCCCATTTCACAAGTTAAAAATGTGTACAAAATCTATTGAAAATAGCCAATCTACAAGCTCACAATGCGTCGCATTGTGAGTAACTAGTACCCTGTCTGTCTGGTGTAATTGCAAGTACGAGAGACCATGTGGTTCTTTTGCACCTCTTTTGCACCTCTTTTACATATTTATTTCGTAGACTTACCTGTTCTTGTCACATATGCACCCGTCACCAACAATGCTATGTAAATTTCTTCACATTTCTAAACATCAAGTTTTCTTTCTTTCTCTTTTTTCCCCAGAGATAGATTACAGCCCAATCGAGCTTGTAGATCAGCTATTTGTGCTATTTATTGTATGATAAAATATATAGGGCTTTAGTGGTTAAGTAAGTCATTGGTTCTGGCAGAATTCACGTGATCCCCATTTTAGACTCAGTAATAATATAACCATCAACTGGCTTAAGTGTGACGTCGTCAATCCACTCGAGTTAGAAATGATAACTTAAAATTGTGATCCCAAAAGGTAGATCACAGCAGCCTGAATAGCCTCATACACATGATCAGGTGTTCAATTAATCAGCAGGGTGGAGGTGTGGTTTACAAGCCGACCACTTTGCTCACAAGCTCACAACTTTGCAAGGGCCATGGGCCATGTAGATCTGCTCATAGTCATTGGTTCCCAAAGTGGGATCCTTGAGAAAGTTCCAGGGGGTCCCCAGTTAAATGATATTCAAAGATTTGTGCCGCATTTTTACGATTTTTCAAAAACAGCAGACCTACAAGTTCATAGCGCGCCACTGCTAGAGCCGAAAAAATCTTCTCTTATGGGGGGTCCCTGGAATATCTTTTCCTTAGGGGTTCCGCCGGATAATTAGTGTCAATTTGGAGATCCTTGGCATGAAAAGGTTTGGGAACCACTGTTATAATAACTTAAGTGATTAAACACAGGCATCATTTGTTTTCATGTTTGTACTAGTCTAATTCAAGTTTATTTTGAGCTATAGTCTTGTCATCCGCGGATTCATCTATAATCCAACCACCATCATGTAGCTTCATGAGACATGTTGAACTTAAATTTCCCACCATAGTCAATGAGTACGCACAGGGACAACCGTGTGTAGAAAGGGGAAAAGAAAATCAGTATAAATTTATTCTTATTTATCAAAAATATCTGCACCACATTTGCATAGATGGCTACAAAATACCTTAGACGATTGCTTCACAAGATTGTTTTCGTAACGATTGAGGAGTGAACAGAAATAGATTGAAATAAATTAGTGGGTCATTAGAAGAAGAACAAATAGGCAGCATGTGGCTGGTCACCTTTCGCTGTAAATGCAAATGAAATGTGTATCTACATGCATGCAGATAGCCAGCTTGTATCTGAAATAAATTAATAATCATCCTTCAGGGATGATTTAAAAGAAGTTGAATTAAAGTAAATATTACATTACAGCCACTCGACTCTTTTCTCTCCCCAATAGATATATTACTCCTCATAAATAACGCTAGCAATAAATATTGTAAATATATTACGTCTTGGGTTATTATATACTTTGTTGTTACATGTAATCAGGAACCAATCATTTTACACAAATGGGGGGGAGGGGGCTAGCTTAATGACTAATAACAATAATGTGAACATAAATGCAGTGATGCTTCTCTATAGCAAATACAAAATAGTCCAGAAATGAAAAGTATAAAAAAAAGAAGTGTTCTTGAATAAATCTTCTGCTTTTCAGAAATAAAGCACTTCACAGATCTGTAATGCACATGGACCGACTCCAACGTGCTAACGCTCCCTGCCACACGCGGCAGATGGCAGTCTTATCTGGGTATACTGTACATCACCCTCCTCCAGACTCCACTCAAAGTAGAATATTCTTCAACTCCCTCCATGGAAAAAAACATCCTCCACAAAAGGCCTCCTTCTTCCCCAAAGCCGACGCCATCAGTCCTACAATCTCCCTCTCTCCACTCGGAAATCCCTCCGATAGTGAGACAGAAAAAAATTCCAGATTAAGAATCCCAAAGGGGCACGGCCCTTTTGGGATATCGACATGACGAGCTTGAGTCTTCCCGGGTTGCTGTTCAAACATTCTTCTTCGCCGGGGGGAAACCGTCTGAGTGGGCCAGCCGTGCTCCACCATGCCCTCCAGCGATGAGGCGTGCCCCGTGCCAACGGTCAGTTGGCATACTGTCTGTAGAAGGCCACTTTGACACGTTCAATTTGATGGCACAGCTTGATGGCAGGGCCCAGCTTCAGGTCCATGCACTCCTGGACCGTGGGCAGGGTCAGCAAGAGCAAGGCCTGCCCATCGATGTCCTACCGAACGGGGAAATGACGGCGTGTTGTTATAATTGGCAGAATTGATTGAAAATATTTTCTTTAACAGTTTGCCAAATGGGTACATTTCACATCAACGCACAACTCAATACAAAGACTGTTGACTGTGGACGACACACTGATGAAGCATTACACTTGTTTACAACAGGGGGTCCACCATTTTCAGAGTTCAGACGTACGAATATATAGCCTACTTCTATATAAAAAAACAGGAAATCATGTGAGGATGTAAAATCACACCTGTGTGAACTGAGTGGTGCCTCTCTCTCTCTCTCTCTCTAGCAGGCAACAGTGCAGCACTAATACTATCTCTCTCTCTCTGTTTCTGGCACAACAGCGCCCCTACTGGTACTCATAGTCATATACTGGTGCTCATGGCCACATAGGTGAACACGGACATTGCTGTTCCTTGGAGTGGTTGCACCACTCAAAAAAGGGAAAAGAAACAAACAGTAAGGGGGAAAGGGGGTGGCCCGGATTGGATTCAGATTTTTACGGGGGCCAGTTTCGAATTGCAGCCGTCCGGACCCTACGGCATCACAGAAGGAGAGACAGAAAAAGATGAAAGGGAACGAAAGAAAACCGAAAGAAAAACGATGAGAGTGAACTGTGTGCGCACGTACCTGTTCCTGGAATATGTTGGCCAGGGAGGCACAGTCAGTAGAGTTGATGAACTGGACCACTTCGTCTACGCTCCACTCCAGAGGGTTCCTGTCCAGCACTAACTGACCCTCCTCTTCCTCTTCCTGCCGGCCCTCCACCTGACACACGCACACGCACCACACACACACACACACACACACACACACACACACACACACACACGAGACAAGAGCTTACAACATTTAATCACATAATTGCTGCGGTCTCGCACCAGTGGTGGAAGAAGTACTGGGATTTTTTTGCTTAAGTAAAGTAAGGTTTATTGTAACAATATACAATTGATTCATTTAGACCTGAGGCCGATTCTAAAACCTATAACCTAAGGTTTTCTGGAAACCTTCAAATTCGTATAAAAAAAAAGGACAAAATATACATGTTGCTTTATGAGACACAGGAGTATGTGACACAGAGGGCGCATCCGGCATTTAAGGTTAAACAATGTATAGGTTACAGCAGGCACCAAAGTAAAGGTTGTACGTTCGTTATGGGTGGCCCATTTCACAATTTAAATTTCTACGTTGTCCAAATTTGTCAATTTAAAAAAGATATAATAGAAAATATACAAACACATCGCACTGCGACGTGTTGTGAGCTGTATCTCCTATTTTCAAATATAGTTTAAGTATAAAATAGGGTTTAAGAAGGGTCAATGTATGTTTTGTAATAATAATAATATAATCTAAATCTATGAAGTTATACAAGTATGAAAAAATGGAAATACTCGACTAAAGTAAAAACACCTCAAAATTATTCTTACAATACTTGAGTAAATGGCTTGCATGTGTTCAGTCCTACAGTCATGAGTACGACACCCGGTGTAGTGTTAACCTGCCAAGGGTTAGTTGTGACCTGCCACGCTTAGTCTTAACCTGCCACGCATGTCGGGAGCCACGGGTTAGTTTTAACCTAAATTAACATTGATTTTACAATATAAATTGGGGTCCCAGAGATCGAAATGCCTCGCATGGTGCCTCGCATATCTTTTCAAATGGGGGTCTGTGGGATAATTAGTGTCAATTTGGGGGTCCTTGACATGAAAACGTTTGGGAACCAGTGGTTTAGCACACGTCTCACCTGCACCTCTTGTCTCTTGGGCGGTTGGTATTTGGCGCTGCTGTTCTGTGCATGGGTGGACAGAGAGCGCGTTGACCTCCTCCGGCTCTCAGGACCCTCCTGGCTGCCCACGGCTGTGCCCGCCCTGCCCGCCCTGCGCATGGCGGCGGCCCGCCGCGGCCGGCTGGACACCTCCACAGAGGAGGTGTCGGTGTGGTCCTCGCGCGGTTCGGAGCTGGTGCCCTCCTCACTGCCCGAATGTAACTCCATTCCATCGTCCTCTTCCTCGTCGCTGTCCTGAGAGGGGGAGAGACGTGTTGTCAGTCTGACAGATGGAGGATGGAACGAAGGAGGAAAGGAAGGAAGGAAGGAAGGAAGGAAGGAAGGAAGGAAGGAAGGAAGGAAGGAAGGAAGGAGGGAGGGAGGGAGGGAAGGAAGGAAGGAAGGAAGGAGGAAAATAAAAAAGGAAAGGAAGCCAAGGAGTAAAGGAAGGAAGGAGTAAAGAAAGGAAGGAGGGAGGAAAGGAAGCAAGGAAAGGAAGCCAATGAGTAAAGGAAGGAAGGAGTAAAGAAAGGAAGGAGGGAGGAAAGGAAGCAAGGAAAGGAAGCCAATGAGTAAAGGAAGGAGGGAGGAAAGGAAGCAAAGGAAGCAAGGAAAGGAAGGAAGGATGAGGAAAGGAAGCAAGGAAAGGAGGAAAGGAAGCAAGGAGGAAAGGAAGCAAGGAAAGGAAGGAAGGAGGGAGAGAGGGAAGGAAAGGAAGCAAGGAAAGGAAGGAAGCAAGGAAAGGAAGCAATTAAATGAATGAAGGTAGGAAGGGAGGGAAGGTTGGAGGAAAGGAAGGAAAGAAGGAATGAGGCATCAGGGAAGGAAGCCAACTGAACAAAATGAGAAAGAAGGCAGAAGAACAAAAATAAAAATGAAGGAAAGAGAGAGTGAAAGAAGCCCAGAAGGGGAAAGGAGTCCTAACCCGTGGCGAGCCGGCGGGGGTGTAGTCCACGGCGGAGGAGCGTCTCTTCTTCTGGACAAAGATAGATTTCCTCTTCTTCCTGCGGCGCGGCGGCTTGGCCAGGTCTCCCTCCGCGGGCTCCTCTCCTCCCGGCGGCTTGGAGAGCCTCCTCTTCTTCCCATAGTAGTGGGCTTTGGGGGGGAACACACGCAGCAGCAGCACATGTTAGAGGGGGGGAATAAAACCAAAAAACAACGCAACCTAAAGCTCTAACCACACCAAAGGGCCGAGACGAGACGGTTTTAGCGTTTTTAGCGTCTTAGCGGTGTGATACGTCCTGTTGCACGTCGACCGAAGTGATTCTACCGGTTCAATTCAATGGCCCAAACCACACCAAAGGGTCGCCATGCAACTCCTTCCAGCCGTTTTGGTTGCAAGGAGTTGCATGGAGATCCATTGGTGTGGTTTGGGCCATTTAGGTGTGACGTCGAAATTTTAAAAATGTCTTCAAAATCCTGACCTCTCCTGTTTCTGTATCATTGGTGCTCAATATTTCATGTCAAGGACCCCGAAAATTATATGGAATATGCCTCCGCCCCCCCCATCTGAAAATATGTTGTTCCAGGGACCTCCCCAGAAGCAAAGCTTCACTCTGTAACAATATATATATTCAAAGATTTGAGGCACATTTTCACGATTTTTCAAAAATAGCAGACCTACAAGCTTGTAGATCTTCTATGTTTCAATAGCTAAAGTATGACAATGCTTTAAAACACCAAAATGGGTTAAACAAATGCTGAGCTGCTCATAAACAACAATTAGACCCTTGTAGCACGGCACGCTTTAAAAAAAAAGTGTCTACACGCATTATTTCGCGGCGTGGGAAATGCTGTGCGTAATTACATCTGATCCACAAAACAGACAACCAGTGTTGGAATGCATAACTACATAAGTACTGTATACTTGCAGCACAATGTTGAGGTGCTTTTACTTTTAGTAGTATTTCCAATTTTCTATACTTTTACATCTCAGAGAGAAATATTGTACTCCACTAAAACTTTACTTTGTAGATTTAATTTGATTAGGCCTAAAAAAAAAAACTTTGGTTTCCGATTGGCTGTCATTTTTGGGCTGAGTAGGTAGGGATTTTTTTTTTTTTTTTTTTTTTCGTGGGAAGGATGGGTAGCAAGGATTTTTTTTCTTTTTTTTCCTACGGCAATGATGGATAGGCTTCTTTTTTAATAACTTCAATATTTGCCTGAAATACCATCTTTTAAATAATGAATGGTTCAAGTACACATAACACTGTATGCCTACAGCTAAACATTTGAAAACTTTGAATAGAATGTCCACACACTGGTTGAATACTTTAGAGTTTTAATTCAACTCCAAACCAAAGTAAAGTGCTGCATCACTCACATACCAAAAATAAATACAAATACAAAAAAAGATCTTCAAGTAATAAAGCTGAAACATGAACGTGTTTTGAAGCAGAGAGCTACTGGCTATCCCTGGATCAAACAAATCAACTTAAACCAACCAATGGCATGAGGAGTTGGAAAACCAAGAATACTGACTGGTGAATGAATTATATACCAGGATTTGAAAATAATAAAACATTTTACCCCAGGGTATGAGATGAGCTCAATTTAGAATGAGGAGCTTTAACAATTAAGTCCATTCTAAATACTGATATACAGTATGCAGCTTAACACTAGGAAGTCTGAGCAGCCGTTCTGACCGAATTTGAGATTTCAATGTTTATTTTCTCAGCCCATGGAGTCCAGAGAAAGTTCCCCTTGCATGACTTTGTCTAAATATTCGATTGAAATCATCTCTGTTTTTTTCCCCATTTGAAACGTTTTGTAAATATGATTTTAGGCATATATCTCTTACTCAGTCTGACTATATCGGCCCATTCGACCGCTCTCCCCCTTTATCCCTCCACCCCCGCACCACTCGTTCACACCTCTGGAGCTGGAGACGTCATTGTTGCCTACACGCACTCACTTTTATTTTTTATTTTCTTCCCTCTCTTATGAATACATTATTATACACCCAATGAAAATGTACACTTCACGGATTATATATTTGGAATTAGGACAATCGGTAGAAAATTGGCCGAGAATAGCACAATAGCACATTAATTGTTGCCTAAATGTATACGCACTTTTCTGAAAATGGTTAATCTGCAAGCTGCCCCATTTCCTTTTCAACTTGATATGTTTCGTAGAGAGGGCATACACAAGCCAGAATTCCGTGGTTTACATGAGCAAAAAATAAGCGAGTTATGTAAAGAGGGGTGGAGGGAAAAAGGCGATTATTTGGCACAATCAATCAAATATATATTAATTACATCGCGTAGCCTATAATGTTTCCCCCTCTATATAAAAGAGGGGGACAATATATAACTCTAATGTCGTATTTCGTCATGTATGTGAACTATATGCTGCTTGTAATACTGTTGGTCAAAGTAACTAGTAGTTGGACAGGCTAAATATAATAGTAGGCTATAAGCCCGTTTTCAGCTAAATGCTTTTTGTTCTCTTTTCTCCAGGCTCATATACCCGCATCGAGATGAGCTAGCTCTGCGACAGCCGTGCTGTTTTCAATTAAATTACTTGCAGTATAATATTAATAAATACTACATCCTATATATATTGTTTGTCTGTCTAATCATTCAAATGTTTTTCTGCATGCATATTGCATAGTTTATGTAAGCCTGAATTAAAGTCTGATTACGGAGGCTTTTTCCCCGTCTCACAAACAACGAAGCCTATAAATATTGTCTGAGAAGTTGAGAATTGGTGTCATGCACATATATATGCACCACACATTCCTGCTGTTGTCACCACGCGGTAAATAATGAATACTTTGTGTTAATTCAACCATGTTTATTTTTTCTTATTGTTCACAATATCAGAAAGCATGAAAGAAAGCAAATATAAAGCGGAATAAAATCAGGGAAAACACAAATCCTACGCATTAGTTTCTGTTGCTATACTTAGAGACACTTGACACATGTCATTGTAAATGTTCCCGTACATGTACCACATTGGCCATGTATTGCGTAAATCCACATCTTGCCTTGGATGGGAAGAGTTGCTCATCGACCGTGATGTTTCCTCCAGGCACATAGCAAGATATGCAGTTATCTGTGAACTGATTCCAAATGTCCGTTATTGCAGCAAACTTGTCTGTTTCTTTGCGTGCTTCTCTGGTGTCCTTGTCGTCAAATCGCAGGTATCGCATTATGGATTTGAAACGGTCACGAGACATTGTTTCTCTCACCGTCTCATTCCCCCATGCCCCTTTCGCCCACAGTTGATTCAATGGATAACCAGATGTCGACATCGCACGAATGAAAAACACGCTGATGAATGCTTTCAGTTCAGTAACAGACAGATCCCATTCTTGATTCTGTCCATCACTGCGGGCAAACTTCACTGTGCAGTCTTTGACGTTTTCCAACATGTCGGGGTCAAACATACACAAAAAACTGCTCAACTCGTCGTGGATTCTGACTTTGGCAAAAGCAGTAGGACCTGGCCTGGCATTTCCCCTCACTGTATATGTATCTTTATTCTTTTCCCTTTTTGCTTCCTATATGATGAATTCCTGTTCTACTGGCTGGTAGCCTATGTCTTGTATAGGGCCTTGTATATCTTTTTATTTTAAGCATGCCGCCGCATTCTGTCAGAGCAGAGACATATTTATTTAAAATAATCCTGTCTCGCACGGCCTATATAGAGCCAATGAACGGAGCACATTCCCTCAGCATGTATTATTAATTATTAACGAAAAACATAAATACTAGCCTACTATTTTATTGGTCTAGTTCAGTTGATTTAAACAAAAGTAATACATTCAGTATAGGCCTGGTTTTGATATAATGATGCGCTATAACAGAACAGGAATTCATCATATAGGAAGCAAAAAGGGAAAAGATACATATACAGTGAGGGGAAATGGGGTGGGGGGGGGGCCTACATTTAGGCCTACATGGGACAAGCTATATATATATATATATATATATATATATATATATATATTTCCCTATTTGTCTATTGGTATGTCTCTAAATGTTTTGATGAATTGAACAATGTGGACCCTGTTGTAAACAAGTGTAATGCTTCATTGGGTTAATATAGTATGTTTTTGAACGAATATTTGGGCCTAAGCAGTTTTTTGTGTGTGTGTGTGTGACCAGTGTTGCTCGTCGACTCGGGAAATGGGGTGGGGGGGGGGATTCAGGTTTTACAGAGGCCACTTCGAATTGCAGCCATCCGTATAGGTGCCACACATCAGGGGTTGGGGGGGTTGGGCAGGCGCACACTGACACAAAGGGCACCTACGGATGGCTGCAATTCCGAGTCGACTAACACTGGTCACACACACACACAAAAAACTGCTTAGGCCCAAATATTCGTTCAAAAACATACTATATTAACCCAATGAAGCATTACACTTGTTTACAACAGGGTCCACATTGTTCAATTCATCAAAACATTTAGAGACATACCAATAGACAAATAGGGAAATATATATATATATATATATAGCTTGTCCCATGTAGGCCTAAATGTTTTTATGATCGAATGTGACCAAATAGTGCCCATTGAGAGTGCAGGTTTTCTTTCTTTATTTTATTTTTCGTTTATAGATTCGTTTTAGGCTTACGTTATAAGTTATATACTATGCATAGTCAATACTAATAGACTGCATTTAATGTTAAGTTATGTAAAATATAGGCAAATATTGAGAAGTTGAGAATTATGCATCCTGCATGCTGTTGGAATTAAGTTCTGGATTGCTGCCGACCTGGACAGCAAATACTTCCTGAATGGATTTCCATACCTTGGAAAGGGCCAGTACCGCAGCAGGTGATTTATTTTCCTTTTCTAATAATCAATAATCATTTAAAATGTCTTTACATCAAAGCCTATTATGTATATATTTTTGCGTTGTAATAACCATTACACCTTCTCCCTGTCATTTGTATATATAGTGATGGCGTGCCGCTGTGCCGTGCGAGACAGGATTATTTTAAATAAATATGTCTCTGCTCTGACAGAATGCGGCGGCATGCTTAAAATAAACAGATATACAAGGCCCTATACAAGACATAGGCTACCAGCCAGTAGAACAGGAATTCATCATATAGGAAGCAAAAAGGGAAAAGAATAAAGATACATATACAGTGAGGGGAAATGCCAGGCCAGGTCCTACTGCTTTTGCCAAAGTCAGAATCCACGACGAGTTGAGCAGTTTTTTGTGTATGTTTGACCCCGACATGTTGGAAAACGTCAAAGACTGCACAGTGAAGTTTGCCCGCAGTGATGGACAGAATCAAGAATGGGATCTGTCTGTTACTGAACTGAAAGCATTCATCAGCGTGTTTTTCATTCGTGCGATGTCGACATCTGGTTATCCATTGAATCAACTGTGGGCGAAAGGGGCATGGGGGAATGAGACGGTGAGAGAAACAATGTCTCGTGACCGTTTCAAATCCATAATGCGATACCTGCGATTTGACGACAAGGACACCAGAGAAGCACGCAAAGAAACAGACAAGTTTGCTGCAATAACGGACATTTGGAATCAGTTCACAGATAACTGCATATCTTGCTATGTGCCTGGAGGAAACATCACGGTCGATGAGCAACTCTTCCCATCCAAGGCAAGATGTGGATTTACGCAATACATGGCCAATGTGGTACATGTACGGGAACATTTACAATGACATGTGTCAAGTGTCTCTAAGTATAGCAACAGAAACTAATGCGTAGGATTTGTGTTTTCCCTGATTTTATTCCGCTTTATATTTGCTTTCTTTCATGCTTTCTGATATTGTGAACAATAAGAAAAAATAAACATGGTTGAATTAACACAAAGTATTCATTATTTACCGCGTGGTGACAACAGCAGGAATGTGTGGTGCATATATATGTGCATGACACCAATTCTCAACTTCTCAGACAATATTTATAGGCTTCGTTGTTTGTGAGACGGGGAAAAAGCCTCCGTAATCAGACTTTAATTCAGGCTTACATAAACTATGCAATATGCATGCAGAAAAACATTTGAATGATTAGACAGACAAACAATATATATAGGATGTAGTATTTATTAATATTATACTGCAAGTAATTTAATTGAAAACAGCACGGCTGTCGCAGAGCTAGCTCATCTCGATGCGGGTATATGAGCCTGGAGAAAAGAGAACAAAAAGCATTTAGCTGAAAACGGGCTTATAGCCTACTATTATATTTAGCCTGTCCAACTACTAGTTACTTTGACCAACAGTATTACAAGCAGCATATAGTTCACATACATGACGAAATACGACATTAGAGTTATATATTGTCCCCCTCTTTTATATAGAGGGGGAAACATTATAGGCTACGCGATGTAATTAATATATATTTGATTGATTGTGCCAAATAATCGCCTTTTTCCCTCCACCCCTCTTTACATAACTCGCTTATTTTTTGCTCATGTAAACCACGGAATTCTGGCTTGTGTATGCCCTCTCTACGAAACATATCAAGTTGAAAAGGAAATGGGGCAGCTTGCAGATTAACCATTTTCAGAAAAGTGCGTATACATTTAGGCAACAATTAATGTGCTATTGTGCTATTCTCGGCCAATTTTCTACCGATTGTCCTAATTCCAAATATATAATCCGTGAAGTGTACATTTTCATTGGGTGTATAATAATGTATTCATAAGAGAGGGAAGAAAATAAAAAATAAAAGTGAGTGCGTGTAGGCAACAATGACGTCTCCAGCTCCAGAGGTGTGAACGAGTGGTGCGGGGGTGGGGGGGATAAAGGGGGAGAGCGGTCGAATGGGCCGATATAGTCAGACTGAGTAGGAGTGATTTTTTTTCAGCCTTGCTAGTGTTAAAAGTGAATAGTGTTAGAACGGTGGTTGGTCAAACAGATTAGAACGGTGGTTGTTGAACTTGCTACCGCTGTCTGGCCTCTGGTTTGCGAACCAAATTAATTGCTTAGTGTTCAGCATCAAAGTATATAACTTAAGTTAACTTGCCATATGCTTAAATGTTCTATACGCCCATCGATTAATCCGCAATAGCTCGTTTTGGAAGCGTCAGGGCTTAACGAGACACTGCTGTCTCGTTGAACCCAGCTGGGTGAATAACCTAAATCAACGTCACCACGGTAAATGCTCCATATAACTATGAAAGCGCTAATGTTAATGTTCACTGCATACACGTAATATAGTTGACCAAGCAATGTTACAGTCCACTGTAGGCTACAGCTATTTGGTTTCCAAATCGTAGCGCTGTAGACTACAGCAATTTAATTTCCGCATCGCAGCGCAGCGCGCCTCATGTGTGCCCAAAAGAACAGATCTGCAAGCTGTCGACACGCAATCGAGCGGCATGTTGATAGTTTGTATGTCTGTTATTTTGGTTAGGCAACGCACATTACGCGTGGTATGTGGGTTTGAGAGGCAATGATTAATGTAGGCCTACAGTAGCCTAGTAGATTATAGCCAAGTTGACAGTTGTCATAATATTGTATAGCTCTGTTCTGGACTGTTGCACAACGTTAGCCAACGGTGAATGATGAAAAAGTTGCACTTTGTTAACGAGGACAGTATTGGACATGCTGCGTCACTTCAGAGGATCGCTGCTACTTTGATTCAAAGATGTTTACTCACCCCTGGAAATCGCTGGAAACCATTAGAATGTTGGAAATGGAACGTGAGTTACAACCTCAAGTAGCCTACCATGCACCTCGCGATGACGCATTCCAAAACATTTGCGCACGTGATATTTTAGACGAAAGAAAACTTTATTTTGACTTTGCGCTTTCCGATGGTCTCATCGAAGAGAATTTTAATGATCAAAGACCTTTTTGGTCTTCGTATTCTGAGCTTTTTTTTTTTTTTTTTTTTTTTCACCAAATGCCAATAAAATAATATGAGTTGCGCATATTTAATAGTCGGTCGGCAACCGGAAACCAAAGTTTTTTTTTGTTAGGCCTTATTATTACAAAACGTACATTAACCACTTCAGCCCTATTTAAACTGTCTATTTGAAAATAGCCGATCTACAAGTTCACAATGCGCCACGCAACGACGCATTGTGAGCTTTTAGATCTGCTATTTTCAAAAGATTCGTTATACATTGTATACATTTGAGAAACGGGACATTCTGCATAATGAGTACTTCCTACTTTTGTAGTATTTCTACAGTACATTGCCGTATTGATACTCGCGTGAACAGTCTGTCCACCGCTGCAGACAACTCACTGTATTTGGTTTTGGTCTGCACAGAGCAGTTCTCGGGACACATGTCGGTGACCAGCATGGGGCTGAAGAGGTTGGGGCAGCACTGCAGCTTCAAGCACACTTTGCGGCAGAAGTCGGCGATCTGGTCGGCCAGGCGGACGAGACGAATGGAAGATCGGTAGGTTTTCCCTTTGTACCTGAAAACGGAGGACGACAGCGCAACATTGTCAGACAGCCAACCAGCGCCACTTGACAGTCACTGTACCAAAGCCCGCCCATATTGCATACCGTGTCCCGATTGGCCGCCCAATTTCTCTGGTGTAGGAAATGGGCGTACAATTGAGCCTCTCCAGACCGTAATCCGCCGGCAAGCAAAAAATGTTTTGCCAACGGCTGATTCGGTCTGGTTTATTAACCAGGCTAGTTTTAGGAGGCCCAACAAGAATTCATGTAATGGTTTTGATGGGGAGAGGCCGCCCTGGAATGTGGAGCAGCGAAGTTGCCTGTTGGAAGCCGAGAGAGAGGGTCAATTCTATAATCTCCCCGCTAATGGCTAAGGTTAGGGAAGGCATGTTATGCTGCAGGGCAGCCCCTCAAGGACAGCCGCGACGAGGAATCCAACAAGCTCTCTCATATCTCATCAGCCCTAAACCTCAACTATAATAGGATAGTACTGCGTAGAAGTAACTGTGGCTTTTCCTACTCTCACAGAATCATTGCTACTTTACTGCCCCCCCCCGCGCATACTCTCCTAGTATGACGTAATAGAAAAATGGCTGCCGTCTTTTTCAGATGAGCAGCGATTAACGCGCCTATTCATTCATTTTCAATGAGACCCGCGTTTTGTTTTTTATTTATACGCACGGATAAGTCGAGGTGGCGATAATGCAAGGATATTTACGTGAGCTCGGTCCCATGAAACTGTCGCGCCCGCGGAACTGTCATTGGTCCAGGCGACAACGTCTGCGTTAATCGCTGCCTGTCTCAAAGCTCCAGTGATTCTCCACCTTTTTTAAGACCACCACTTGATACCATCGTTATCACCGGAACCCCAATCTACTGTACACTACTGTATACTGTACACTGTACAATCCCCGGTGTTTAACATTTAACTTTGAGAGTGTACAAAATGTTCGTCGTTTGTTTGTATGTTTACGATTTGTACACCGTCAGAGTTACAGACCTGTACACGGTCCATTTCATGCCTAAATCACTGGTTTCCTTTAAAGGCGCAGTGAAACGGAAATGGTGAACAACATGAAAATGGTGTTTCAACATGAAACACCGGTCTGAAGTTTCTGAACCAATCAGAGCGTCGCATCCCTTCAGGCGATGGGACGGTAGCTAGGGACGGTAGCTATGCTAGGCGCAACAGCGTGGTGTTGTTTGTTTATAAATCATATGGTCGGCCAGCACAACCAGTTTACTGTTATGTGGCTTATTTCTTCCATATAATGTTTTCAGATACATATTCTAGCGTGATGATTAAGTTGAAAGCGAGTAATACACTGTCTGGATGTTATCTGGAATGGAAATAAAAATGGAGTATTCTGTAATCAACAGCAGCTGTGATGGACGGACGCACAAATATGGGAAATTAAACGGGTGAGCTTCATTGTTATTGGCTTTTATCGATGTGTATCTCTACACGTCATCACGCAGCACGTTTTCGTTTTAATAAATAAATAATGCAATCGTTTTTTTGGACCTTTGATATAAAAACACACAGAAATGAGAATTTTCACATTTTTTTGGCATCCATTGTTAGGTATGCCAATATAATGACCACGGATATGGTCTAAAAGTGTGAAAAACTTCTTTTTCATTTCACTGCACCTTTAAAAAACAAATCACCTGTCACTGTCATAGGGTCAAAGGGAGAGAAGGTTGATTGCCCCACCTCTTTATCCCACCCTCCAATTTATTTCTATTCCAACCTGTACATGGATTTAATGTTTTTGAGATATCAACATTTTTGTTGCTCATTATTGTTATTGTGAATGAATGCATGGGACCCGAATGGAGACAAGACCGCAAGGTCTTTCTTCTGTGGACCGGATGTGCTTGACTGTACCCTGTACAGTTGGATTTTATTGTCTAATACAATTATCAATCAATCTAAGCTCTGTTATGTCCCCCTACAGCCACGGTTCCCAAAGTGGGGTCCGGGGACCCCCAGGGTTCCTTGAGGGAGTTCCAGGGGGTCCCCAGCTAAATGATAGTTAGGAACCAGATGGACCCTTATGGGTCTGTAACTCAGAGAGCATACAAATGGAACCAAACAGACCCTAGCCTCGGTACCAGGCTTTCATTTTTGTTGGTGCAAAAATTGAAAGCCTGTAGGAACGCATTGGCCGCTCTGGTCTAAAAGTGGGAGTCAACCCTTCCGGGTGGGCGTCGCTCCAAATGATGTGACGTAGCGCTGCACTAGGGGGGAGAGGAGGGGCCGGGGGTGATGGACAGATCGATGAGATCCAATCAGGGCGTGCGCAAATCTGAGCCGCGACCCGCCCCTCTAGACCAGAAACCTAACACGTTAGCTCAGGCTAAACAGACCCTAACAGGTCCGTTTGGTTCCATTTGTACACTGTCAGAGTTACATTAGCATTGATTTTACAATATAAATTGGGGTCCCAGAGAGATAAAAAATGCCATAAAACTGGGGGTGCTTGAAATTAAAATGGTTGAGAATCACCGCTAGAGCCGTAATAAAAATCCTTCTCTTATGGGGGGTCCCTGGCGCATCTTTTCAAATGGGGGGGTCCGCAGGCTAATAAATGTCTATTTACATGGAAAAGGTTTGGGGAACCACTAGCCCTACAGCCCATATCCGCGTACTTGGCTTTGAGGGTCTCCTCGTGACAGTCCCAGCTCTTGTCCTCCACCTCCTGCAGCTCCTTGAGCACGCGGCCGGGCTTGTAGGCGGCGTTGATCAGCATGGTCAGCACCTGGAGGGAACGGAACGCATCACACATTACGGCACAACTTCCAGGTCAGAGCACACATTGCAGAGCATTGGGGAATATAGCACGTTACGAAGCCAGTGTGTGACACAAGCGTGAACGAATAACCACATCAAGCAGCAAGCCACATCAAAAGGACCGTACACAAAGATGCATATTATACTCTCACCCTCCTTATGCATGTGTACTTTACTGTATAGTCAAGTGCATATAGACCTATATAATGTAGTACATACAGTAGTGTACACAAATAGCATATGCACACATGCACGCACGCACACACGCGCACGCAGGGCCCCTAGAGAAATTAGGGTCTGTTTTGCTGAGCAGCAACCACTGTACGTACGTGTAAACACACTTGATTGACAGTACCACACATTACAACGAAGGTGCTGCTGTGAGACTGCAGGTGCTTAAGACATATTTCTCTCTCCCCCCTCCCTTTCACTTCTAATCTTCATATGTGCCCTACTCTCTCGATCCTGAGGTCTCCTCTCTATACCTTGACTAAACCTGATCCCTGGCTGTGGCTCTGGCAGCCATTTGTGAACGTTGTGCACATGTTAAGCCCACCTCTTTGAGCACCAGGGTGCACTTTCCGGGTCCCACGGCCTGCGGCAGCTCGGCGATGCGTCCCTTGTTGAGGTAGGGTCCTGAGAAACACCGGTGGTTGACAAAGATCTTCGAGCAGCAGTACCTGCTGCCATTGGCTGCGCCTTAAAAGAGAGAGAGGGAGCAATCGGCAGGAGCACAACGTTAACCGACCGGTGCAATGAATATAATTAAATGAGCAACATATGGCAAACTGCAGGATATTCTATTCAACAGACGACACTGCTACGCATGACCTTGCTTTGTGTACAGCTTCGCAAAGAAAGCAAGTGTGTGTGTGTGTGTGTGTGTGTGTGTGTGTGTGTGCGTGTCCACGTGAAAGTGTGTATGAGTGTAGACAGGTACGGTAAGTGTATAACATCTCGTACATATGCGTGTGCCTAATATATGTCGACCAGCACTACATTACCCGACCAGCGCTACATTAAGCAGGCGACTCCCAAGGGGTTCGCCCATGGAGGTGTCCCCGGAGTCAAACTAGGTAAAAAAAAAAATAATAATCACAGCGAACCGGAGGAACGTGTGGGTCACCATAACGATGCTGCACTCCACCCTCTGATACCGGCAGCACCTGGATCAGCACTGCTCGTGGTGAATAGTAATTAGCCGGTGCGATGAATAATTGAATATGCATTAGCAAGTGGGTGGTATTTTTTTTTTAAAGGGAACGAATCAGGAGGGCAATAGGCCTCGTGGTAACATGCAGTTGCACCCCCCCCCCCCCCCCCCTCACCACCCACCTAGCTTTGTATTTGCACCTTTAACACACACACACACACACACACACACACACACACGCAGCTTATTTCTTTGTTGATGAGGCGAGACAGGGATACAGTGGATTTGCTCAAACTACCGCAGCCTCCCCTGACGGTCGAGAGCCGTGCTGTGAGGGAACATCCACTGATTGTGAAGGGTCGCTGTGAGACTCATGTTCATTCATTAATATGCGGCTCTCGCTGCAGTTTCTGGCTGCTAGAATGCCTCCCGAATCCGCTGCCACCACACAGTTTGCCGGGTCCATATCGGTATGCCCGATATCGTCATTATAGCTCGTTAGCATTAATTGTTGTAATTAAATCATCAGCTATACAAGGATTATCATTACCTGGATCCATGGCAACCGGCTGGCAGAGATTGACAGGGTCCGTCTCCATTGGCTGGGGTGGAGCCAATCTGCAGTGAGGGAAAACATTCAACCAATCAAATTAATTGATGAAGTCGACGACCAGTTAAATCAAAACTGTAAACAGGACGGCCATACACACAATCATTCAACCAATCAATCTACCACTACCACCATATAGCAAAAGTGTTTTTGTTAGATTCAGTTGTGTGTGTGAAACACTATTTGCAGGTCCATGAGTATGAAGAGGGGAGGGGGGGATATTGATGATAGGGTCCCCCTGAAAGGTGAGGAATGGTATTCGTGGTTGGAGGAGATGGCTGACAAAGTATGCCCGTAAAACCTCATACTTCTCTCGCTCTCCGGCAGCCACTTTCCTCGTGTTCCCGGGGGCTGCGTTTGCCGAGCCACCGGTGTAACATGTCATTTGTCAACTAAATCAATCGCGGGGGAACACAATTGGGAATGCCCTGGGAACGCAAGTCCTGCACTAAAAGCCACTGTTTCAATTAACGGCTTGGGAGCGGCTCGCAGCAAGAGAGAGTGGCCTCGGAGCTCACTTGGGTAAACTCCTTGCGTTGCTGTGTCTTCAGTATACGTGTAAAAGGATGGCCAACAATGGACTGGCACTAGTGAGAGGAGGGAGATTAGCATTGACTTGACCATATTCAGTGATGGTGTTTCATATTTATTGAATATTCAATTAAATCCCACCCAAAAAGTAAATAAATACTTCAAAAAGTATTTATTTAAAGACATTTAAGCCTCAGACAAAGCCAACTCTTGTGACAAATCATGACAATAAACACAATGTTTTGACACAATTGAAAGAAGTACCCTGCCCTTTTTTTCTTCTTTCTAATTATTTGGTCGGACCAAAACGTTGTGTTTATAGAGCGGCGCAGTCCCTCCCCCTTTCAGAACAACGAACGGCCCAGGAAATGAAAACGCAATGCATTTCCCCATAGGCAGTTTTTATTTAATTTATTTAAAGACCTTTTAAGCGTTAAATAAAAACTGCCTATGGGGAAATGCATTGCGTTTTCATTTCCTGGGCCGTTCGTTGTTCTGAAAGGGGGAGGGACTGCGCCGCTCTATAGTCATGATTTGTCACAACAAGAGTTGGCTTTGTCCGAGGCTTAAAAGGTCTTTAAAAAAATACTTTTTGAAACGTCAATGGGGAAAATTTATGGGGAATTCTCTTCCGGGCCTGTCGTCGTCATGAAAGGGGGTGGGACTGCGACGGTCTATCTTTTATAACCCTATGGCCTCCACCCAGTGTTTTGAGGATGACTCAAAAATGGCTGCCGTCTGAAATTGATCAATGGCTCCTGGACTGAAATATGCTCTGGTCTGGTGTGATTCTGTGATTGTGCGGGGGAGAGTTTGCAAAAGGTTTGAATTCAGCAGAATTCAGCAAATTTCTTACTGTTTTTCTGGTTGGACAACTGCAATCTTCTTCTGCTTCTGGCCTGAGAAAAGATAAATGAGAGAGCTTGTGAAATTGCAGGAATAAATTGAAATTGCATATCTACTGTGACAGAGAGAGAGAGAGTGTGTGTGTGTGTGTGTGTGTGTGTGTGTGTGTGTGTGTGTGTGTGTGTGTGTGTGTGTGTGTGTGTGTGTGTGTGTGTGTGTGTGTGTGTGTGTGTGTGCATGCGTGCGTGCCTTTATACGCACAGACAGGTTTCAGAGGATGGGTCAGAGGGTAAGCGTTTGCTTCACACCAGCCGACAGGGAAGATATCCATGGACTCCACGTCAATGATACATTCTGACAAGGGCTTAGACACACCTGCAAGAGATGGCTGAGTGAGTTGCTGTAGTCCGGCAGCCGACAGGCTTCTTTTGTTTAAAGTGGGAAATTTTGTATAGTCTTTTTTTATTGGCCTAAGATATTGTCTATATACAAACATACATTCATGAATCCACTTGCTGACCGGCTGTCGGCATTGAGCAATTTTTTTAATTGGGGGTTTATATGTGACCATACCATTAACATCCTATATAAAGGCAAGATTTTCAAATTCATTATGCTTTATAGCATGTGACATGTCAAACTAGGGGGTTGTGGGGGTTTTGCACAAAAAACACTCCTTGGGCTAAAATTGGCCATAGCCACTGTGTGCCCAAATCCCCCAAAATATGCTGACATCATCACATTTGTGATGATTGCAATGGCCGTTTTTAGCCCAAGGAGTGTTTTTTGTGCAAAACTAATGCTTGGAATGGATTCAGAATCATGGTAACCCCCTAGTTTGACATGTCACATGCTACTTAAAAGCATAATGAAATGTTGTCATTTTTGCCTTATATAGGATGTCAATGGTATGCTCACATTCACATATAAATACATATAATACCGACAGCCGGTCAGCAAGTGGATTCATGAATGTATAGTATATGGACAATATTTTAGGCCAATAAAAAAAAATATATATAACAAATTTCCCACCCCACAACCCCGTTTGCCGGACTACTGAGTACAAGTGCACACAAACACCCAGTCAAAAGACACACACACACACACACACACACACACACACACACACACACACACACACACACACACACACACACGTTTTACCTTCCAGACACACACACACACACACACACACACACACACACACACACACACACACACACACACACACACACACGTTTTACCTTCCAGTCGGAGCCACAGCAGGCGTCCCCTGACCTGTGTGACCCGAGCCACACACACCTCTGCTGGTTGGTGAGGGTTCACTGCCTCCAGCCACATGTCCTTGGCAAAACCTCTGCTCTGCCATGTCTAGAACACACACACACACACACACACACACACACACACACACACACACACACACACACAGGAATTTGATGTGGATTTTTCTCAAACGATATTTTTTTGTGCTTTTTTTTTGCTGTGCCAGCCGAGCGAATATGTCCAATGTCCATATTCTTCTCCTGATGTGCCCTTACGTTGGAGAAGCAGGCGTCCGGGGCGGCTTCGGTCCCGCTCTGCTTCAGGTAGTCGGCCCAGTCGAAGTCCTGTCCCCGGTAGCCCCTGGGCCGCTCCAGGCTCACCCCGTTCTTCAGACACCACTGCACCGGCAGGATGCCCGGCCAATCGGCGTGGCACACGGTGGACAGGGGCGTGGCCTCGGGAGAAAGGTCATCCACGGTGACCTGGAAGTAGTTCTCGTTGTAGACCTGCGTGGAGAGAAGCAAAGATGGTGGCTGTTTAGGACGATGGGCCACCCACATTTTCGCCCCCCTCTCCCTCGAAATGGGACACAAATGGCATACAGATAGTCTCCTACGGTAGGTGGGCGTCGTCTTATGTATGTTTATTGTCTCTAGATTTGGTGAGAATGTGTTGCTGGGACAGAAAAAGGTCGACAACAAAGTAGATTTTCTCCTGATTTGTCTATCTGATAAAAATCATATTAGTGTCAGAATTGTGCTACCCGTTGTGAGCTTATTAGCTCAGCTATTTTTGTTGAGTGGTGCAACCACTCCCTTACGGAGCTATGTGTGTGGGTGGGTGCCTGGCTGGGTGGGTATGAGCACGAAAATAGCATGGTTGTTTTTCACCACCTGTGCGCAACCTAACACACACACACACAAACACACACGCACATTATAACTGTACATATGATGATTTTGGGTGTGCCAGTACAATACAGTTACAGTACAGTAGAGGGTACAGTAGAGGGACCACACACGGTAACTGTCATTTCTCAACCGTTTCGGACGTGGAGCGGCTTGCCGGAATCGGCCTGCCCCCCTGGGCGCGTTCCTGGGGGTCTGGATGTTCCGGGGACCCCACGGGGACCCCCACAAGGAGTTGCACCACTCACTTCACATGGGTGTGATTTTAAATAGTCTATGTAATATAGGCATGCGCATGTGGTCGCTTCTTTTGGGCTTGTTTTCATGCTTTTTTCTCTCTGGCAGAATCTGGCCAACACTGTTCGGCGGTTCAGCGTGACTCACCTTGCTGACGGAAACGGGGCAGATGCGGAGCGACATCCACGGAGACACCATTTCCAGTTTCATCCCCTTCTTGAAGCAGTGCTTGGGCAGGTCTACATGGTCCTGACACAGTAACGTCAAAGGCATGTAAGGAACAGGAACATGCGCATGCACACACACACACACACACACACACACACACACACACACACACAGTTTCACACAAGAGTAGCAGATCTACAAGCTCAAAACGCGTCGCTTCACGCCACGCTTCGAGCGTGTCCATCTGCTAAACTTTTGATCTTTTGGAATTTCCATCCTGAAAAACCTCACAACCCTCCAGGTTGTGAGGTTTCCACCCGACAGGAGACTATATGCAAGCATGCAAACATTGTTCAACAAAAGCGGAATCTCTATTCCAGTCAGGCACACGCATAAAGATAGCACGGGGCAGGCATAAATACCACGACGAGCTTATCTCTGCCATATATAGTGCTGCAAATCTAGCTATAATGTTAACATTAACACGGTGGCATATTATGCAGACCCGAATACACACACACACACACACACACACACACACACACCCAAGATAAGAGCAGAGGTGTCTGGACTCTGGCCGTTAATGGAGCCACCCTGATAAGCTGAGGTTATGCGTTTCATATGTATTCTTTTTTTGTATCACCTTTTCAAACCCAATGGACGTGCTCCTTTAGCTAGTGGCATTGTTTGATAATATACAATGGATATAGTTATAGATCATATAACACAGTAAAATCCAGAGCGTCTTTTACACTTTCTGAGTTAAAACCCATTTTGGGCGGGAACCCCTTTTGGTGTTTTAAGCATTATGTTGAAAAATTTGAAAAGCTCATAGCGCGGCACCGAGTGCTATGAGCACAGTAGATCTGCTATTTTTGAAAAATCGTGAAAATGTGCCTCAAATCTTTCAATATATATTCTTTCAGACTTTCAGTTTTTAACTCAAATCTTTGCTTCATGGGGGGGGGGGGTCCCTGGAACAACAGATTTTCAGGCCAATTACATATACTTTTTGGGGTCCTTGACATGAAATATTGAGAACCGCTGATATAACATTATACTATTTCTTTTATTTCGACGTCAGGCCTATATGGGTTAAATTAATGCTCCAGATTTTATTGGGTAAATAGACTGTATCATAGAGCTCAATTAGTAAGAGAGAGAGAGAGAGAGAGCGAGAGATAGAGACTGACTCACCTTGAATACCTCTAGTGGGAGTGGACTCTTCTGTGCTTGGTCCTGTGCTGTCTCCAGGGCCTGCTGCCACTCGGGGGCGCTCTTTAGCGAGCGCAGCTCTGAGGGGCGAGCACACAGAGAGCAGGAAGAAGAGTCAACATTTCTTCTGAAGCTCACGCTGTCAGAGCGAAACCCACCACGCTTAACATTAGACACACACACACACACACACACACACACACACACACACACACTAATGTGATTGTCAAATTAGTCATGAGTTTCATTTGTTGTCAGTTTCCAGTGGTGGAAAAAGTACTCAAATGCTTTACTTACTAAATGTGTCAGGACACCAAAAAAAACGACTTTTGCCTTACATTTTCACTGTGTCGTTTGTGAAAGGGAACAATGCTATGACGCAATTTGCTCATACGCTTGTGGATTCAGAGCTTTCTGCGGTTACTGTAGCTATTTCTGCGTACTTCCAGTTTCTGGGTATAGAAAAGGAATGTTTGGCGCACTCATTATCTGTTCGATTTCTGCGACATGATGTAGGCATATCTAATAAATATTTAGTGCGTGCGTGTATTCATCATATTTAATATTTCAAGCCTCGCAGTCCCTGCATCCTGTTGTGTATAGATAAAGAACCTCTCGTGGATGCCCTGAGTGCTGTGGCTATGAGAGCTCAGTGAAGGGCTTGCGATTGTCCTCTCCTCTCTATAGGTCTCCATAAGAGGGAGAGAGACGAGGAGCAGGACAGCAAGAGTGCTCCGATAACAGCGCGAGAGGGTAGGAGGGGGGGGAGAAGTGGGAATCAGGAGGAAAAGAAAGGTTTAACCCATTCTGGACGGGGAACCCCCTTTAGATGTTGAAAAATGGCAGATCTAAGCTTGTAGATCTGCTATTTTTGAAAAATCGTGAAAATGTGGCGCAAATCTTTGAATATATACTCTTTCAGAGCGAACGTTTTTAACGCAAATCTTTGCATCTGGGGGAGTCCCTGGAACAACATATTTCCAGATGAGGGTCGGCGGCCAATTACATATATGTTTGGGGGTCCTGGACATGAAAATGTTTGAGAATGAATGTCTGACATAGAAGAATTTAGAAGACATTTGTAGAATCGGCCTCAGTCCCAAATGGGTTACTATAAGGAGCATGGGCAGGGGAGAGGAGGAAGGATGGATGCAGACGAACATGTTCGTATCTAAAGCTTTACACCAAATATGAAACGGTTTAGCCGAAAATCAGCTTTTAACTTTGGTCCGGTTGCTAGGCAACGCCTCCGTCACCCCCCAGCACCAGGATTTATGCACACGGCCCCCCATTTACCTCCAGTCAAAGTAGGATTGTCTATGCCTCGTATCTCTGACACTACGATCGCTCCCAACATTACAATGGTGGCCTCCGAGCCGGGAAAGCGGAAATGAAAGTGACCAAATATAGCAAAATAACTACTCTCTTCTGCCACCTGGCACAGAATTTAAGTACAATTTTGAGGTACTTTTAATTGAGGCATTTTCATTTTTAGATGCTTCATACACCAATACTTCTCAGGGGTAAATGTGTACTTTCTATTCCACTACAATTATTTGAAGTCACTTCAAAGCGTACAATTTAGCCCAATTTTATACGCAGTTGAAAATAGACGATCTCCAACAAGTGCCCCCCGGCGTCTACCCCGCATGTGATGGCCTGATCGGTCGGTGTCCTCCTCACCTGTCGGCGGCTCCACTGAGAGGCGGTTCTCCCGGGCCCAGCCCAGTGGGCGGAGCCTGATGTCCAGGTAGAACAGCCAGACGTCCTCCTGATGGGCGCCGCCGCCGTCGTCGTCGATGCCGACGCGATGCAGGCGGAGCCTGCCGCCCACGTTCTGGAGGACGCGGACCGGCCAGTACAGCGCCGGGTCCGCTAGGTCCCGGAGCTCCAGGAGAGATCCCTCCACGATCAGGTCCACCGTGTTCTTACCTCTCTGGGGCTGAGGGGGGGGGCAGAAATGGAGGAGTGAGACAGAGAGACAAAGAGAGAGAGAGAGAGAGGGAGAGAGGGAGAGAGGGAGAGAGGGAGAAGACGGAGAGAAGGAAATAGAGAGGGTGAAATTGTCAGAGGACAAATTGTAGAGGACAGCGAGAGAGATTATGGGAGAAGAGAGAAAAAGAGAGAGAAAACAAAAAGGAAATAGGAGAGGGAGGGAGGGAGGGCGAGAAAGATGATTGATTACAAGGAAGGAGAGAGGGGGGGGAAAGACCTCTGGTGGTTTCTCCTCAGAGAAAGGGGAACTGGATATATCAGTGGTGCCCTGAAGACGATCTGAACGAATCATGTGTGTTAAAGCTGCAATCCACAACATGTATGTCCTACGAGTCGGGATTCTCAACCCGGGTCTCCCAAATCGCTTGACTGCATGGGGGAGTATGTTGCACTTACTGTATGAGCTTCGGGCTGAACATTTCTCAATGGAAGAGTAGGGAGACCGCCTCCAACCACTGCATATGTGCTACTTTATTGCGTTAACGTACTCTTATCCTAAAAAAGATTGGTTGAAATATTGTTTTATGCATTAAGATAAGTTACGGATTGCAGCTTTAAAAGGAGAATTCCATACTAGAAGGCTTTTTTACCTTTATTTGTAGTCGTTACGTCCCCACCAAAGAGGTCCAGGTGTTATTTTGTGCAAAAGCGCATTATTGGCTATTTCCCCTACCATAAGCCCTCAATGAATTGAATTGAATTGCATTGAATTGAATGGGGCTATGGGGTGTTGTGCTAATTTGCTTATTTCCATCGGTTTTTTTTGTATATATTCTCGCGGCACACTTCACTACTTATTTCGATGGAAATAAGCGAATTAGCACAACAACCCAACCCAACTAGGGTGGCCACCTGCAAGACCTCAGAAAGGAGGACACTTTTGCGGGGCTCGCTCCCGGCATATTTGGTTCATTTATCTCTGCATTAACTCTACTAGAGTCAGTGATTGTGAGAGCACACATTCCACAACAAACAAACCAACCCTCCAACTGGCAGTGTTGCCAGGTTTTGGAAGAGAAACGAGCAACCATGTCTATTAAAACAAGCCCAAAGTCGCTTATAATTAAGTGGACATGGCAACACTCTCTCTGTTTATGACAGTGAGAGTGTGGCTGGCTGGCTCGCTGCGGAGCGGAGCAGCGCTGCAGAGATTTTAATACTGAGCGAGACGACGTAAATGACAGTTATGACACAAGCACTGTATATCACAAAAAAACTGACAATTATGTGTCCGGCCAGAGGTTGAGGTGGGAGGAGGACAGGTGGGTCTAAAACCGGACTGTCCATAGGGGAAATAGCCAATAATGCACTTTTGCACAAAATAACACCTGGACCTCTTTGGTAACAACTACAAATAAAGGTAAGAAAGCCTTCTAGTATGGAATTCTCCTTTAAGGACCATCTGGGTTTGGACATTCATTCTCACCCCTTCCAGTACGTGGGCAGGTGCCGTCCTGGCGCCGGTCAGGTCCTTAACGAGGAACTCTGTCCAGTCGCTGTGCTTCTCTTTAATGGCTGCAAGACAACAGCACAGCACCACACAATGTATAAAATCCCGACCCTTACGGGTCCATTTGGTTGCATTTGTACACTCCTGGAGATACAAATGGATAGATTAACATTGATTACAGTGCAAGCAAGGGCCAAAGCAAAAACTCTCTACTACAGTACAGGGAGGTGATGGTATCGCATGATGAATAATTGTGTTTTTGTTTTGCAAATGGAAGTGTTGTCGATACGAGTACAAGCATGCACACATGAGTGCATGCACACGTACCCATGCACAGACACCGACACACACACCGACACACACACACACACACACACACACAGCAGGTGTAATGCAGCCACACTTTCTTGAGGCCGGCTCATTTCAAATAGGATAGGTCTCCGTGTTCCGCTTCCCATTTCCCACAATGCAACGGTGTGTTTGTACAATTTACGGCGCACCATTGTGGCTTTTGATTTGCTATCGTCGGGCCCACTATTCGCTTGGGTGTGCTTTTGTCTCTTCCCGAACACACAGCACTTCCTTGGAATGCAGTGAGACGGCAACTAACATGATGTCCTCCTAGTCAGCATCTTCTCTTGGAAAAAAACACTGTGAACATGCTGCCAAATACTGAACTGTACTTCCACAGCAATGGAACTGTGCCAAGTGAATCATGATTACAGACAGCTACCGGTGGGGGGTGGGGAGGGGGGGGATTATAGAGGAAGAATGGATGTGTACTGTAATTATTGTGACATCACTTTAATGGAGAATGAGTACCACTATGAGTTTATTGTCCTTCATATCATGATTTGTGTTTAAAAGTATAGTCAACCACTTAAGCCCTATTTAAAAAATTAGTAAAACAATTCTAAATCATTAAAAACAACTTGCAGATAAGACGTTTGAGCTTGTAGATATGCTTATTTTGAATAAATAAATAAATTACATTACACTAATAAATGTTGATTTGGGGGTCCTTGACACGAAAAGGTTTGGGAACCACTGCCATAAGGGATGGGTGGTAAAACAAGAATAATAAATACAATTTGATAACTCATTCATTCAGCGTAATGTCATTACGGCCCTTTCAGTTCTGATAGAGGCCCCCAAACTGTATTGAGTGAAATACTAAAGTCTACCATAGCACATTCCAGATAAAGAAAACCTCTTGGGAATTACAGTTATTTGGACGAGTGAAATGTCTACACTGCAGTATTGGAATAACTTTGAAATGTTGTAACTATCTGAATATTTATGAACATTTCTTTGCTATCATTGATAGCTGGCATTTTAATTTAGGAAATTCCTAAATCACTTCAGAAGCAAAACAATTTAATATGTTTTGTATTTTAATTTTCTATTTTGTGCTTGCTCAGTTCTGATATAGTGATGTCTGAGGCTTGAATAAGCATGGTTTAGGGTTAGGATGTCTTTAAACCTGCTCAAAATGCAGATTCGGATAGGGAACTATCTATACACGTTCACTCAGGTCCTCAGACAGAGCCCTCCTTGAGCCCCCTACAGCCCAGCTCATCACAAAGGGTGGCAGGGCATTTGCAATTCGGAACGCCCTACATATTAATTTAAGACTTGCAAAATCTGTGTCATGTTTTAAATCCCTTCTGAAAAACACACACGGAAAAACCACCTTCTCTTAATTTCCTTTTGCATACCTATTATGTGTATGCTTTCATTTTGTGCTTGCTGTTATTCACTGATATCTTGTTGTAGCTGTGATTACATTGTTGTCTTGAAATGTGCTATATAAATAAATTCATTATCATTATCATTATACATAAAACATAATTGACTGGTTCTCTGGTCAACATCATTATGTCTTCCTGGTGTTTCAGGACTCCAGGGCCCAGCCTGAATCAAATGAGCAGTCATGGAATTTTCCAGCAAATAAATCAATATGTGGATATGAGAGATATGGCACTTCCCTGTGACGGTAAAATATGAATGGTCAATGTTTTGTTTGACTAAGGACTCTCGTCACTGTTTGTATTAAATGTGTGTTTTTCCCCTGTACAATGATTTTATTTCCTCCACATCACTGGAAACATAGGGAATGGGAACATACATGCACAAAAAGTGGTTTGTCCATATGCGTCAGGCATTGCACACACACACACACACACACACACACACACACACACACACACACACACACAAGTCCTGTTGATCGCAGGCAGAAATAGATAAACTATTCCTGCTTGTAGAAGCAACTCAAAGGCTGGCAGGTTGGCAGCAGGAGAAGCGTCAAGTCTCTGAACTTCAATCTACCTCGCCCTCTCTCATTTTCTCGCCTTTCCCGTTATACCACGCTTTGTGTGTATGAATAATAATCTATTTATCTCTCTGTCCCTGAGGTGGTACACATTTAGAGGCAAAAGCTTGACTTCCACGCCACAATAGCTGCATAATTAACCACTTAATATACATCATTTATATGTCGAATCTAGAACCTCACAACGCATTCCACCGCAGTGGGTTGTGAGCTTGTAGTATTGTACATTGGCCATTTTTGCCATTTCTGATAGATCATGACAAAAATGGAAAAAATATGTCACATGATCAAAATAGGGACATCACCTGAAGGAGAAATTAAAAAGTGTGTTCTCCGTCGTCCGCTAGTCTCGGCCTTCACTGGCGCACCGCGCAGATACTGTAGCTAAACACTCGTGAAGGAAGGGAGGGGGGAAAAAAACTGTAATTTGCACATTCCATTTGTGTAAATATGTGCCCATTGTGTAAATATGTGCAACGGCGACCTATTCTAAAGCTTTACTTCAGATTATCGGCGTGATAATTAAAGAACAATCATCTGGCTGGCATCACGTAGTGTATGTTTTTAAGCCTTGATCGCAGCGACACAACAAATCCTAATCAGATCGAGTTACCGCGGGAGCAAATGACACTTCATTCCATCTGCTCATCTTTTAATGACGTAAAGTAAGCCACATGGAGATGAAGTATCCAGTGCCAGTGGCCAAGAACTCACTGCATGCTTCCACCACTTAAACTCTAGCATCGGTATTCTGTGGAAAACTCTTGCAGAACACCCTGTACTTGATTATATTAAGTTACTGTAGGAGAACAAAAACAGCTAACGACGGAGGCGCTCGGGTTAGCGAGTCACCACGCCGAACGTTTCGAATCTGCTTCAGCTGACTCGGTGCCGCTCATTCAATCGGGACAGAATTGAGGATTTCAGTTCTACAAGGTCACTTGGAGATTTTCAGCGAATATATTTAATATAGAGCAAAAACAGAAGATACACCGAGGACGGTGTTGCTCAGTAAAGTATCCGATCTGCAAGCCCACAACGTGTTGTGAGTTTGTAGTTCAGCTATTTGTGTTGTGAGCGTGTAGTTCAGCTATTTGTGTTGTGAGCTTGTAGTGCAGCTATTTGTGTTGTGAGCTTGTAGTGCAGCTATTTGTGTTGTGAGCTTGTAGTGCAGCTATTTGTGTTGTGAGCTTGTAGTGCAGCTATTTCGGCAAGCGACACAATCATACGATTAAGTATGAATAAGGCTTTAGTCGTTTAACCTCTTAAATCCCAGTAAATCAGATTCCCAACTTACTGTAGGGCACTATTAGGCCCCCTCCTTTTTTCACTTCTCATTAAATATTTTCACCAAATGTTAGACACGGAATAGGGATGCTAGCGTAACAACCTATTTTCCATTTCAACCCGCATTTATTTTTAATCCCACGATTTATGTAACCCATTTGTTTCCACCCAGTGTCAATTGTCTAATGTAGTCCTGGGCGCTACACTCCCTCTGCCAACCTGGGGAGAGCAACGGACTGACCTCATGCTTCCTGCAGTTTCTCAAACAGACAAGGAGCCCAATGAACAGATGAGTATGCAGAGACACGAATTCAAGGGTCTTAAAACACACAATTCTTGTTTTTATTAAAAGACATCGCTCACTGTTGTGATAGGCTTAATGATGCATGGGCTGCTTTAGAATGGGAAAACCCCACATTGTTAACTATTAACATATTTTATAGCTGGCGTTCATGACGAGGTACGGGGTATCAGAGCAATTTGTTTAACTATGAATTACCTTGGTGAACGGAGAGCACTAAACAGTCTCACGGGAACTGATTGTGTGTGTGTGTGTGTGTGTGTGTGTGTGTGTGTGTGTGTGTGTGTGTGTGTGTGTGTGTGTGTGTGTGCTTGTATTACTATACTTGCGAGGGGTTTAATGTCCCCACAAGTTTGAGAAATAGACTTTGTGAGGACACTTTCTGGTCCTCAGAACAAATATTTCACACGAGATTCAGGTTGGGTTTGGGGTTAGGATTAGACATTTAGCTGGTGGGGATATAGGTTAAGGTTGGAGGAGTTATGCAGATTTACACTATATGCCCTGCGCATATAGGCTACTACACTGAAAATAGCATATCTACAAGTTCACAACATGCTTGCTGTGAGCTTGTACGTCAGCTATGTTCGGTGTGTGTGCGCGACACTGGCACGCCACTAAGAATAACTCAGGCTTCAGTGTTGGGGTTAAAATGGTAAAAGAAATGGTGAAATAGCATTCATAACATAACTGTGTGTGTGTGTGTGTGTGTGTGTGTGTGTGTGTGTGTGTGTGTGTGTGTGTGTGTGTGTGTGTGTGTGTGTGTGTGTGTGAGGGGTTAAGAGGGTGCATGCTTACACATTTGTTCAAAGGAAATGCTGAGGAAATGCAAGTTGCCTTTGATTCTGAAACCTGCTCGAGTAGCATAGTGGCAGCGTATGAAAATGAAGCTTATCGAAAGCTTAAAGGACCACTTTTCAACCTATCTTTATATAATAGGTCCTCACTAATAATCATGAAAAAATGGCGCAATTTTTTTCTACTCAGTCTGTGTCTCATAGGAGGGCTGTGGGCAATTCAGAAACCGTCTTCCAGTGACATCATCGATGGGGAATACAAGCTAATAGAAACTGCAGGCTTTCCAGTCCTGAAAAGTTGCAATGCGAAAATGGAAGCCATCATTCTCACGATAATGAAAATCTAAACATTTTTGTAAAAAAAGTTTAAAAAAATAATCTGCCTAATGATGATGTCACTGGAAGACGGTTTCTAAACTGCCCACAACCCTCCTATGAGACACAGACTGAGTAGAAAAAAATCGTGCCATTTTTTCATGATTATTAGTGAGGACCTATTATATGAAGATAGGTTGAAAAGTGGTGAAGTGGTCCTTTAACAAAAGTGCAATGCACAAACACTAGGCATGTAACGATATATCGTATATCGATTTAAATTGATATGAATCAGTTTAATACAAATCTTCAACAAATAAAAAATAAATATATATATTTTTTTATGTGGGCTAGTGAATTATGGTGTGTGTGAAATGTGAGCTTTAATAATATTCCAACATATTCAAGTGCTTTTGGAAAGAAAGCTTTCAGTATAGCACTGCAGAGCTGTGTCTGTGACTGTGCCCAGGTGATGGTCGTTGATGCTCATTAATACATCAAGGAAGGCAATTATGTTTCTGCACTGTCAAATAGGTCTACATCTAACGCCAGGGCTCCACTGGGCGCATTTGGGCGCGTTGCGTCACGCGTGCGTGCGTCAAAAAACGAACCGGTTCAATTTTATGGTGACGGAGACGCGACGCAACGCGGGCAGTGGAGCCACCCTCCATTGATTAAATGGGCACATTCCCGACGCTGACGGAGACGCGACGGAGATGCGCCCAGTGGAGCCCTGGCGTAAGATGCCACCAAAGAAATGTTAACTCGAGTTAGGTTCTAAACAAGAAAGCATGTTTACAGTTGTTGCACAGAAATTAAGTAATTTGACATGAAAAGTAATGCTATAGTTTTGCAATGTAGTTAAATAGAAATTGTGAAAAAAGCTCGGGGGGGAGATAAATCATTAAAATAAAAACAATTGTGTATTGTGAAAGATCGTATCGTGAACCTCATATCGTGATACGTATCGTATCGTGAGTTGAGTGTATCGTTACATGCCTAACAAACGCACACATAAACACACACGCAAGCTAACTTTACTCTACTACAGCAAGCTTATGGAAATCAAGTGGTCATGATGGGCGGGCTGGTCACTTGGGAATCAGACTAGACCAGACCCGTCTGTTCCTGACTGGTTGACTACCCATAGTGTCTCCCTGGGACTCCACTGTCATTGGAGGAATTCCAGAATGCCACCTCTGTCACTTCTGCCAGCACAGGATTAACTCTCTTTTAGCGCGCACACGCACACGCACGCGCACGCACACACACACACACACACACACGTGCAGAGCCATCTCTCTCTGGGCTCTGGCAGGAAGCAGTGTGGTGAATGCATTATGTAAATGTCCTGCATCGGGCTCTGTACAGCGAGCAGCCACTTATCACATGATCAAACTTGTGACATAACCTAAAAAGTGCTCTGCATTAACGTATAGATTCGCACGCACAGCGTGGGAGATTCAGGGAGTGTACTCCAGAACGTGGAGGTGTTAACGTCTCAGCCCTGTCTGAACAAGTTCAGAGCCCAAACAGCGACCCCGGGGCCTAACACATGGTTAATTTAACAAGTCCACTGAGCAGAGTCGACGTAGGACCTGATTGATTTGAATTGATATATCCTTCCTCACTGGCTTGACTTGTTCCGCCTGATTTGAGGGTTTTTCTATTTCGATAAACTATTTGCACATATAGGCCTCTACACATGCACACAGAATGCAGAGTGTTGGATATGAGAGCAGCCCTGTTTGTCAAAACCTCAATGTTTCTCACTGAGCTAGCCTGCGACGCTTGCATCAGTTATCACACAGCCACAGCTTGGCCTTGGAAGAGCGGGCAAAAGTGTGTGTGTGTGTGTGTGTGTGTGTGTGTGTGTGTGTGTGTGTGTGTGTGTGTGTGTGTGTGTGTGTGTGTGTGTGTTGTGTGTGCGCGCGCGCGCATGCATGCACACACACATGTGAGAGGTATTATCATGCTGGTACTATAAGATACCCTCGTTCAAATCCTCACTTATAGGAGAGAGTTCACTACATAGGAGACACAGAGAACAGTCACATGCACAAGGGGGCGGGGCATAACAGCTGAGGCGACTTCCTGTACAGTAGCAGAGAGAGGGAAACAGTGGAAGCATACTATACTTGCCACACTAATGTTAATACAGAGTTTCTCCAGAGACGGCAACTATAGTCAGGTATAGCATGGCAAGTTAGTCAGATGCTGTGGTAAAAGCAGCTTACCTTTTCTTAGGTAAATGTTATCTGAGAACAAAGCAAAAAAGAAAGAAAAAAAACAGAAATAAAGATGGTAACTGTAACACACACACAGTATGCAGTGAAATAAAAATGAAACGCGCGCACGCACGCACGCACGCACGCACGCACGCACGCACACACACACACACACACACACACACACACACACACACACACACACACACACACACACACACACACACACACACACACACACACACACACACACACACACACACACACACACACACACACACACAGTATTTTGGTGTGCTCCTCGCTGACACAATAACAGACTCACACTGACTATGTGAAACATGGCGCAAAGAAGGAAGCAGAGACTAGTTTACTTTGCGTCGTGTTAGTAACATGGCAGTGCAGTGTCCAGGGGGGGGGGGGGGACGACGACACACTTAAATGTTTTTCATTGTTCATAGTGCCATTAACATGATATAATGCCTGAGTGAGAGCTTTTCAGAAATAAAACATGTTCGTTAGTAATACCTACTGTCTGCCCTGACCACAGTAAGAGATGGATGGCTTGTTTTTTTTTAATTGATAAACCAAAATTTTTTATTTACGTTTTTATAATCAATGCCAACTGTAGCAACCATGACACACATTCCTACAGAAATCGACAGGACACCATCGTTAATTGAGAAATAGAGCCGTTTGCAAACACAGCCGTTTGTGAATAAAGTTTAGTGTAGTTTAGCTTAGTTTAGTTCTTTAGCGTAGCAATACAAAAATGCAGTGATTAAAAAAAGACGAAAGACAAAAAAACAGAAGGAATTGAAACTAATGTTGAAATCATTATTTGTTTGGTTATAGGTGAGGTTGCAGCAGCTGCTACAAAGGCAAAAAAAAAGGAGGAAGTTGATGCAAAGACCCAAAGTGGAGTGAAAAGGACAAATGGAGCCGGTGCGAGGGTGAGGACACCCGTGTCAGGTGGAAACATATCCAGGTCGTCTCCATGACAACGGCAGCACATACAATCCATCAGCAAGGAAGTGTCGGGGAAATAAATGGCCTGAACACAACTAGGGCGGGTGAGTCATCTATCTAGAGCAGTGGTTTTCACCCAGTGGTCCGGGGACCACCAGTGGGCCTCGAGGGGGTTCCAGGTGGACCCCAGCCAAATGACGGGAGAGTTGTTAACCACATGGACCCTTATTACGGTATATCTTTAACTCTCAAGAGTAACTCCATTACTTAATTTACAAGAAGTCTACACAAAAGATAATGTAAAATAATTGTTATTTCAACGTTTGCCTGTTATCTCTCCTAATGGTACCAACGTCATCAATACAGCATGGAATTGTGGGCAAACTCTTATCCAACAACAACAAAATTATTTAGTTTCGGGTCTGCGAGTCTAAATCTCACCAAGTGGTGGTCCGTGGCTCAAAAGCCGAATAAATAATGGGCCTTGATATGAAAAATTTTGAAAACCACTGAGCCGGGGTCCACCGGTGGGCTGTGAGGGTATTGCAAGTATGGGCCCGCCCCAAATAATTGGCAAAACACTAGGGTGGAAATATCTTCGCTGTAAAAGCTTTTGTTTTTGTTGTTTCAACAGTGTTACTGTGACATGAGAAACAGTGGTGTAGAATCGGTAAAGCTATAATGGAAGGCCTTTTACACCTTTCTTACATGTTTTTATTTTAATTTCTTTAGGTGTGGTGGCAGTCTAAACTGCAATAGATTACCCTGGTGAAGGAAGGGGGTGATTGTTCTTGTGTTTAACGTAGCTGAGGTTACATGGTTTTAAATGGGATGCAGCGTGTGCGTGTGTGTGTGTGTGTGTGTGTGTGTGTGTGTGTGTGTGTGTGTGTGGGGGGGGGGGGGGTGTAGTGTATGGGTGGGTGTGTAGTTAGTAAGATGATTGAAAGCTTCGTGAACAACCTGTCTTTCCACTTTAGTATCTCAGCTTACACAATGCCTTTTTTCTTTGGAAAATGCATGCATGCGTGTGGGCGCGTGTGCGTGTGCGTGTGTGTGTGTGTGTGTGCATATGTTCTCTTCTTCATACATACCTTCGGGTGGCATGAGGGTTTTGTCGTTCTGGGCACACCAGCCGATGGGGTGGAGCTCGGCGTTCATGACGTCGCACCAGAAGTCGGCCTTGCGGTCGTCCCCGTAGCCGCTGAAGCGCAGCAGCAGCAGCTGGCCACAGGTGGTGATGATGGTGGCCACCCAGTACGTGTCCGGGCTGCTCTTATTAGCCACCTCCAGCTTCATGCCGGGCTGGAAGCTGCTCTGCAGGCTCATCTCCACCTGCCAATTAAGGGGAGCCACCCAGAGAGCAACAGGTTTAGCTCATTTAGGGCTGAGGCCGATTAAAACAAAAATACAGTTTTCTGAACAGTTTTCTGAAAAACCTATGTTTCAGTCAGTCGTTCTCAAAACATTTTCATGTCAAGGACCCCCAAATATATATGTAATTAATTGGCCGCCGACCCCCATGTGAAAATGTGTTTTTACAGGGACCCCCCTAGAAGCAAAGATTTGAGTTAAAAACATTAGTTCTGAAAGAATATATATTCAAAGATTTGGGCCACATTTTCACGATTTATCAAAAATAGCAGATCTACAAGCTTGCTATGAGCTTGTAGATCTGCTATTTTTCAATAGCTAAAGTATAACGCTTAAAACACCAAAAGGGGTTCCCGTCCTGAATGTGTTAGAAATGCTCTGAAAGGTCCCGCCTCGCCGAGGTACTACTAGATACATTTGGATGACTGATAAATAATAAATGCCTGGATTCTTTATTTTGGAACACAGTTTAGACTTTGGTTTAGTTATGACCCAGGGAACATGACTTTGGTTTAGTTATGACCCAGGGAACATGACTTTGGTTTAGTTAACTTATGACCCAGCTAGGGAACATGGCTTTGGTTTAGTTATGACCCTGCAGGGAACATGACTTTGGTTTAGTTATGACCCAGGGAACATGACTTTGGTTTAGTTAACTTATGACCCAGCTAGGGAACATGACTTTGGTTTAGTTATGACCCATTGAACATGGCTTTGGTTTAGTTATGACCCTGCAGGGAACATGACTTTGGTTTAGTTATGACCCAGGGAACATGACTTTGGTTTAGTTATGACCCAGGGAACATGACTTTGGTTTAGTTATGACCCAGGGAACATGACTTTGGTTTAGTTATGACCCAGGGAACATGACTTTGGTTTAGTTATGACCCAGGGAACATGGCTTTGGTTTAGTTATGACCCAGGGAACATGGCTTTGGTTTAGTTATGACCCAGGGAACATGACTTTGGTTTAGTTAACTTATGACCCAGCTAGGGAACATGGCTTTGGTTTAGTTATGACCCAGGGAACATGACTTTGGTTTAGTTATGACCCAGGGAACATGACTTTGGTTTAGTTATGACCCATTGAACATGACTTTGGTTTAGTTATGACCCAGGGAACATGGCTTTGACGTCAGTACTTCGGTACTCTATACCAGGGGTTCTCAACCTGGGGGTCGCGCCAATTTTTTTTTGGGGGGGGTCCCCTGCAGCTTATTTAAAATAATAATAATAATGAGGATGTCAAAAACTGACCATCAGCCAAATTGATTAATCAACAGCTCTCCCGATTATTAATCGATTGATACACCCCCCCTCCCCCGCCACTAAGCTGCGAACCAAAGGAGATCGAGCTTTCGAATTTGTTGCACCCACACTGTGGAATGATTTACCACTCTGCTTGAGAAACGCTGTGTCTGTTGAGATCTTTAAGAAACTACTGAAAACGCATTTGTACCGCAAACATTTTGGCTTGCTCCAGTGATTTCTATGTATTGTTTTATCTTATCTATTTCTAGGTACTGTCTTTGCTGCTCTGTTTCTTATTTCATTGTTGGTTTACTTTTGATTGAAATGTTCTTATTTTATTCCTTTTATTTTATTGTACAGCACCTTGTAACAACTGTTTTGAAAGGCGCTCTATAAATAAAATTACCTTACCTACCTTACCTCCCCAGAAAAAGAAATGTCACATAGAACTTTCAAGTTAGTATATTTTATTATTATATGCCCTGCATGGTCACATACCATTACATGTTGATTGCATGATTTGATGCTTACAGTTGTATAATCAGTTTTGATGAGATCTTCTCAGTTCTCATAGTAGTTACTTTGAGTGACAATAATAAATAATGTCATTCAGGATGGAAAATAAAATCCTTTTGGATCTGGTGAGAAGTAGTTTCATGAGGGGCTAGTGTGAAGTACTTGATATAAACAGAAGTTCAGTTGGACACACACACATACAGCTGCCTCCATTTGAGCTAATTGTCTGGCAGGCACTTAACGAGCAATCTTAACTGTGTGTGTTTGTGTATGAGCGAGAGAGGGGCAGAGTAGCTTTGCTCAACTTGATTTATACTTCTATTCTCCACTCTGATGAAGGTACATGTTTGATATATTGTGCAGGCTTACTGTAGAGTACTATTAGCCTATATTTTGTCTGTAATTTTTCTTTTTCTTTTTTTTCGGTTTTTGATTATGAAATATTATAATTGATTTTGGAGACTAATGTCGATTAATCATTGACATCCCTAAATAATATTGTAACTGAATGGCTGGAAAATGGAAATGAAGGGTTTACATTACTTACAAGTACACATAGTACATGCATAAACCTTTCATAATGATTATATTTTCAGTATTTATTGAATATTTTCCTCTATTATTAAGGTTAATTTGTATTGGGGTGGGGGTCGCGAGACATGGCCAAAGCATTTCCGGGGGTCCCCAGCCAAAAACATTGAGAACCCCTGCTCCTGTGCTACCTCCTATATGAGGTATTCCCAAACCTTTTCAGCTCCAATCCTATGTTTGGGAAATACGTGCTGTGCACAAGCGAGGGCTCAGATGAAAACATGACGGTTTCATTTGTATTGAAGTGAATAAGTTAGGTTGGCTTCGTGTATAGATAGATTTGGTTCTTGAACAGATAGAAAGAATGTAGGGGGGGGGGGGTTAAGCTTACGGAACGAAAAACAACACTGTACAACACACATAAGCCCTTTTACAATTTAGCCTTGAACAGAAAGTCAGAGAGTGAGTGTGGAGGAGGAGGAGGGCTGCTTCTTGACAAAACCAGGAAACAGAGAATATGGTGGAGTCTAATGTGTTTCAACCATCGCCACAGGCTGCCACACAGTCCAATGCATTGCATAAAGCTCAGCCGGATGTTCATGCTCAGTGCACGCACGCACGCACGCACACACGCACACGCGCAGACACGCGCACACACACACACACACACACACACACACACACACACACACACACACACACACACACACACACACACACACACACACACACACACACACACACACACACACACACACAGCTGTGATTGGAAAAAGCCAACATCTTAGGAATAAACACAATACCAAATGGCCTCATGACTTCCTGCTACAACAATGCAAATGTGCTGTATCACTCTGGCCGGCTTATGTAAGAGAGAGCCACAGGCACCCTTGGCAGTGGCAGTGTGTGTGTGTGTGTGTGTGTGTGTGTGTGCTTGTGTGTGTGTGTGTGTGTGTGTGTGTGTGTGTGTGTGTGTGTGTCTCTCTCTCTCTCTGTTGGGTGCATGTGTGTCTGTACTGTATGTGTGTGTGGCCTAAGAGAAATCACTGTTTCAATTTGTCCTGCCGAGAGTATGAGAGAGAGAGACAGAGAGAGAGAGAGAGAGATGGGAAAGCCTATTGCAGTTTTTCTAGGGAATTCATGGTCTTTTCCCAGTAATGTCAATCCACTTACTGTACCAACATAACAATTTAGCTTCCCGCGAAAGCGGCAGCACTCAAATGGCCAAGTAGTACACGGATTGTCCGACGCGAGTGTCCGTTCCAAAAATACACAGATTCTAATCTCCTCTTCGTTGTGATCACATTTAGCAGCTGAACTGATGCAAGCCGCTGAAAGATGCGTTTACGTCCTCTGTGAATGACTAGCATGTGAGCTGTGAGCTTCATAGGGGCAGACAGCCGCGCCCTCAGGAGAACTCAGTCAAATACAGTTTTCAGCCGAGGTTAGATAAAGAGCTCACCTCCAGGGTCAACCACGCTCGCCCATCTGGCGGATTCCTGTGATGTAACGTGATAATGGATTCAATGCCCCTCGGCTACAGTATTTGGTAATAGAGTCGTTCCCAATCGTGTCAAGCTAAATTTGATAAAATGCCTGCTGACACTTCAGAAGACTTCATTAAGCGACTGCAAGCTGGCAAAATTTCGCATGCCACTTTGTGCACAGTGCAGCGGCCTGTTGGCCCTTTTTTTTTACACTCTTCAATCCATTACGTATATGTAACCGAACACACGCAGAGAAGTAAAGAAACCAAACAAACAATAAGGAAGCATGATTTCATCTGCGGTTAATTTCTTAGGCATTTGTGACCTGTGCGTCATTCGACACACCACTTCCCTGTTTGTGCACAGCAGCAAAGGCCATCTAACAACAGGTGAATCATAAAACGTTGCTATAAGCCAGTGAGAACGCTTGAATCAATGGCATTAGGAAAAGGGACTGTCAGGGCCACTGTTTCACAAACACATTGTTACGGGATTTCTAAATGTACCACTTATCTTCAATGTGGTATTTAAAGGATTGGATCTCAGTTTGAGGTGTAGATCTAACGTGGTCACTCACATGTTTGAAGGCGGTGTGAGGGGCGGGACTGGCTCCGGTCTCCTCCATGTACTCCTCCCAGTTAAACTCCACCTCTTCCTCCATGGAATCTGCACCTTATTGATGATATTCCATGAGTTCCACTGATTTTAAAATCGTTTTGTAACATTTTAAAAAATACATTAAAACGTTTACAATCTCAGAAAATGGTATATCTCAATAATATACACACACAAGGTAAAAAATTACAACGATATAGCTTTAAAGTAAATTATTCTCTGAAAACGTATGATTGATGGCACGTGTTGTGAGTGTATGTGTGCGTATGTTTGTGTGTGTATGTACTTTTGATTGATTGATTGAAATATTTATTAACAGTTTGCAGAATTTACAGTACATTTCAAGCACAAACTCAATACAAAGACTGTTAACTGTGAGTGGACGACCCAATTAAGCATTACACTTGTTTACAGCAGGGTCCACATTGTTCAATTCATCAAAACATTTAGAGACATACAAATAGACATTTCTATGTAGCTAAAGAACAGAACAGGAATTCATCATATAGGAAGCAAAAAGGGAAAAGATACATATACAGTGTACACACTGTATGTGTGTGGCTGTGTGCGCGTGTGTTGCATGCTTCAGTAATCCAAGAAGCCTGGCTCTAAGCAGTCTGAATGACACTAATGTCTCTCATGAAGGTGAGAATTGCTCACTTTGTGTTGGAGAGACTGACACTCTGGAGGTATAATGTGTCAGTCTTCCGCTGTCATGTGCAAGAGTGTGTGTGTGTGTGTGTGTGTGTGTGTGTGTGTGTGTGTGTGTGTGTGTGTGTGTGTGTGTGTGTGTGTGTGCGTAAATGCGAGTATGCACGGTACTCTGGATTGGAGGAACTCTGGATTGAATCAATGCTAGATTTGCTTTTCGCTGTCATCTCACTGGTGGGAGTAGAAGTATTACACATGCACAGGCAAAGTATGAATGAATAAAAAGCATTAAAAATAAATGTTTTACTGAGTCAGTTTCAATAAATGGAAACCATGTTTGTCTATTATTGTCTTCCCTCTGTTGTCAGCCCCAAGAACCCATTCCTGGGACCCATTCCCGGATTTGCTCTGTCATTAATCTGTGACTCGTCTTCTACCGCCTATTCATCTGATATGGAGAGCATTGTAGAGCTGAACAGAGACGTGAGCACAGCCAGCACGCACACACGCACGCTCGCACTGTGGTCAGCAGTACTACAATGCAGGTAATTTTCCTCACCTGTGTGCACCTCTTCTTCCTTCCCATTGGTGGAGCAGTGGGATTTCCCTGGAGTGAGGACCAATGGTCGCTCCTGAGTGCCAGACTGAGCCATCCCGACTGAGCCCTCACTTCCCTTTGAACTTTTGAGAGTTAAGTTGTGATTTCAGTTCTCCGTCACTGCATCTCCACCACTCGATGCTTTAGGCAAAGAAGAGAGAAAAGCGATCGTTTGAAAAGTGGTTGAAATCCCCTTTCGCATCTATAAAACGATATTTAATATTCAGTCCAAATTTCAGCATCGGAAAAGCTTAGTCTTAAAAACAAAGTGTTAGGTTTCATTGTAACTTGACTCTTGCATCTTGAGAAAGTGTAATATATCTGTGTGCGGTGTAACCTGCCGGCTGGCTGCATTTGCATGCCTCAGCAGAACTCCACAAGATAACCAATCAGAGTAATACAAAGTAGAAAAACAGGAACAGCACAGGGGAGACTACAGCCTGACAAATTACTCTGCTTTGAAGAGATACCACAGAGAAATTATTAAAAACAAAAATTACGCCATGATAGTTCATAATAACAAATATATAAAACCTATCATAACTACTAAAATCAGCACAACACATGGCAGCAATCTACTGCTGGCTAGTGTAATAGTGCTGCAATTACTGTCAAAGTACATTTAAAAATGTGACCAGAAATGATGGCACATAATGCAGTGCACTGAAAGGTGACTACTTCAAAAGCTGAAGATGTACGCCGTCGCCAACATATTCATCCAATTGCTGGCTTGTTACAAAGATTGCAAATTGATTAGTGGACTGTAGCAGCCAACAATACACAATGATCAACATCTTGATGATAAAGACCTTGTTTGTCATCCCCCTTTCTGTTTTCCCAGGGTTCCATTGGCCTCATGAGCAGGCTCCACCATGAGTCATCCACTCACACACTTACTACTACTTTCATCAACCTGGCAATTAACACTGAGGTAAACCATTGGGTCATGGCCATCATTGAATCAAGCCAAAGCAAGAAAGCTTATAGTTTCACATGAAGACATATCAACGTCAAATTCAAAATACAATTAAGTAGGCCTGTCCAAAAAGTACAGGGCAGGGATCACCTGAAACATTCATTAGAGGTGTGATGGCCACTGATGAGGGACACAAAAGAAATGACCCTAAATCGTCAGAAAATTGTAGATGGCAGTACACTGTAATGTCCTCAGTGTTGCCTTAACTCTGACAATGCACAAATGCAATCCACTAGGAGTTACACATGGGTGAACTCAACTAACACTGAGGATTCTACGGTGTATAGGTCAAATATTGAGAGGGAGAAAAGCAAACAAAGACATGTTGACAAAATAAATGTAAAGTACAGTAAATCACATCCGTGACTCATGCCTTCAAAACAGTCTCTCCTGCGTATATAGCTACTCTTCAATCTCCTGCGCGTGTCCACCCCCTCTGTCCCACAGTGATTCCAGCACACATCCCTTGCGTAAACAACAAGCAGAGCTAATTTGGCTCACATGACGCCACTCCCCTCCTCCCCTGTGCCTATCAGTACTTCTTGCCTTAATGGTCCTGCAATCGTCATTTCCCATTGACGTGCGCCGTCATCGGTGCGCAACCTTGATTAAGCACTCCACACTGAGCTCATCAAAAAGACAGTCAAATCAAATGGGTGTGAAGCCCTGTGTAAATAGCATGAAGAGCCGGTCTATAGAACAATGGTTCTCAAAGTGGGGTCCTTGAGGGGGTTCCAGCAAAAATGAGGAACACTTGAGCCCTGTTTTAAAACTTCCCCTATTCAAAAACAGACAATCTATAAGCTCACAGCACACACATTTTAGATGTGCTTTAAAAAAAAACTGTTCTCTAATTGGGGTCAGTGGCACAAAAATCCTTTCACATAATTTGGGGAATCTTGACCTGAAAATCTTTGAGAACCACTGCTATAGAAGGTTCTCATGGGGCTATACTCAGGGGACCACCTGGAAACGACGGGATACGAACATAAAATAAAAAAGGGATTACGTTGAAGAGCCCGAAAGCAAAAAACAGGCTAAAAACATTAATTTTAACCATCTCATTTTCAACATGTACACAGGTTTAATGTTTGTCTTTAGTTCAAAGTTTGTTTAGTAAACGCATTGACAATGAAGGGAAAATTTACGGTCATAATGTGTCGTTTACGTCATTGTCTCTTTATTGTTAATGGCGTTTAATGTTTGTGTTGGCACTTGGCACCATTTGTTTTACATCATCATCACATCACCTAATCAACATAAGTTAGACTTTAATATATTAGCGCCCCTCACACACACAGGTGTGATTTTTTCTTATACGTATCCTGTTGAGCAAGTTTCCTAAACTTGGGAGGTGGAAAAATAAGCCAATACAGAAATGACAGTGTTTATCAATTCTGAGGGCATCAGTCTGAGAATAAGGTCTATTCACTTTGTCCTTCAGGCTTCAGAAAAGGTTTTTTTCCTTCACCAGCAGCAACGATAAATTGAATGAAGCCTGTTGGACTGTTAGAGCATCCCAGATTGAGCACCATGCAGGGATTAACTGGTCTGGAGAGATAATCTCAAACACAGGATTTATATCCAGATTGAGAAGAGAGCTTAATTTTTATTTATTTATTGATTAGCCCCTCATAGGGTGGCTATAGGCTATCCTCCTGCTTTACTTTGTCACACAAAAGATTTAATTGGAGACATTAAAGATATTAGCTACAATTGGGTTGAGTTATATAAATGATTTATCGCAATACCTCCTATTATGTGAGTTCTCCAACAGGACATGTGACAAATTGAGACTCCATCTCAATTACTGTTTTCTTAATTAAGTCATGTGTCTATATGTCCACTCCAATGCAGCCTGTCAGTCCATTGCCCAAGTGTAATTTTTTTTGACACTCATTGAGATCATGTTGACCAGAATAAAGGAGTGAAGTGCAAACAGAAATGTGCCCCGGGCAGCCAATAACACACAGAGTTAAAGGCCATGAGGGAAAACAATTAAAATGGAAGAGCAAGCAGCCCAGGGCAGCTCCCTCACTCAGCCCCGAAAACCTTTTATTTAAGCATAAAATGTCTGGGAACAAGTTGTTGTTAGAAGGGCATGTGTGACACATTCCATTGTTGTCGTGAAAACTGTTTGTTTTATAGGTCAGCATTTTAAGATGCACGTGCAGTTCATGATGTGAACCCCAGTGCATGGTGTTAGGAGTTTGGCAAAAGGCTATAGGCATCCATATGAGCTTGACTTAATTGTCATATGAAATATAGGCCTACTTCTTCACATGTTGTTGCCATGGAAAATAGATAAAATATAGTGATAGTGGGATTTTTTTAAACGAAACGACAACAAAGGGAACTAAAATCATCAATATTGCCCAACAGACATGAGCATGCTATACCTATATTCATCGCTATCCATGACATGTGGAAATTCTGGATATAGCTGCTGCTATACTATTATAATAGCCTACCTGCATATCCCCCCCCCCCCAATTGGCCACGTTATCAATTTTCCCCAAAAGGGGTCCGTTTTTATATCAAGCTATATCTTCGTATATAGGTTTGCGCTTCTGAACCAGCCCATTCACAGACACCACCATATGGAGATAAATTGCGTTCTCTTTTTTTGTGAGCAAAACGAACTCTATATTATATACACGCACGATTTAGCCCTATATTCACATGGCATTGCATTGGTGACGAATATCTAATCTCGAGGAGGAATCCACGGGGGTAATGCAAAGCTTAAAACACAGGAAGGATTTACACAGACGGTTCACGCGCACACAAATAAATAATTAAACGGTTTAACCTAATTATCAACTTAATCGTTATACATTTGCCATGTAGCCTAGCCGTATACACTCAAACAATGAACTGGAAACATTTTCTCATGACAGCTATGGCTATATAGCCTATACTGCGCGTAACATATCGTGCAAACCCAAGGTGAGAACGTTGGATTCAATCTAATTTCGGGTAATTTGAAATAGTCAGATATCTCCGACAAAGACACACAGGATTTACAGCTCAGCAATAGAAGAACATGATCAATATAGGATTGTTTTGTGATCAAAGTGAAAGAGGAAATGTAAGAGGGGTGTTTCCCACACACATAGTCCATGCAGTGGGCTGTGTGTGCGCGCGCGTTGTGTGTGTTGTGTGTGTGTCATGTGCGTTTGGCACTCCGCTCCTGTACTTTGCACACTCAAAATTGCAACGGAAAAAAACTCCCACGCAGTTGCCAAATGCACACTTTAGATTTAATTCACTACAGCTCGTGTATATGCATCAAAAGAAACATAGCCCGGCTCGCTACATGGCATCGTTTTATTTTTTCCTTCTTCAAAGGTTTGGTGTGCAGTTTTTCACCCATAACCCGCGCCATGTTGAAAGTGTTGACATTTTTTGGCAATGTCCGGTATTTTCCGATTCCTTTTACGCACCTATATTGGGAAAAAAAACAAATGACTCACCTTCGCGCGTGACGACAACGAGTTAATTATAATCGAATTTCAAAAATAAGAACTAAAACTGCGCCATCCACTTCAAACTAAACGTGTTGAGGTGATATTTCAGTTGGGCCTATATGGATCTGTTTGGCCGTGATATTTGGTCAATGCAGAAAAGATGAAGTATATTTAAAAAATAAAACTAAAAAAACTAAAAGTTTCCCAACTTAATTGATTATACAACACACGGCAACGAAGAATACAAATATAGCAAACAATGTTATCGAAAGTGCCACGAGTCAGTGTTGTGAGCGCGGAGGAAAGCTATAATTAAAACACTTTGAAACAAGTTGGCTGATCTGTGAGCTCTCTCTCTCTCTCTCTCTCTCTCTCTCTCTCTCTCTCCGGGAGAGTGTTTCTGTTTCTACAGAAACCAACCTCGGAGAAGAGCCACTTCAAACCGGGGGGAGAAAAAAAACCTCTCTCCGTTGCTCTTGCTCGTCGCGTCCAGCGAACGGCGACATCGGTTTCGGATCGCACGCCGACGCACAAAGAGACAAGAATTCAGTGTCACCTGTCCTACCTTTGGTGAAGTTTTTTTTCGCGTGTTTTTCTCCCCGGCAGCAGCCTCGATCGGCGGCGGACTGAGCGATACGTCTTTCAGCTGCTCTGCTGCTGCACTATACCACCACACACACACACACACACACAGCAGTGCACACACACTCACACAAATCCTCCTTCCAATATGGCATCTCTCGTCTGCGCATGTCCACAGATCTGCACATATTTCCAAGCCAACTCCTTCATTGACCTTTCAGTTGCAGTTGCAAAATTTTGTTCGGCCAATTATAAATAGAATGCTGGAGTGGAGTCCCCACCCACCACCACCACCCCTCTCTCGCTCCGAAGCGCCGTTTATTATATTACTCCGTGGCGTGCGTGCGTGCGTGGCCCAGTAGGACGGTGGTGCGTGGTGGTGTCGCTTGCCGAAAAGAACCGATGATGTTACAGGCTGACATCCGCGTTGTCAGCATGCAGATCTGCTATCCTTTCGGCAAGCGATATAACATCGCTTAAAAAGCGATATAAACACACACACACAACACGAGTCGGAAGACACAGCCTATTAGCAGCCTTTTTCAATATTACACAACAATATTTCCATTCCATTCCATGCTCACTGGCTGGGGTTGTCCAGATGTAATCGTATTAGTTTTTATATAGGCTATTGATGAGAACTCATTAAGAGCTAATTTGGTATATGCCGGCGGTCAGGTAACATTTAAATTATGACATTTAATTAATATTATCAAACAGTAACTTGGAAATGAGCCAGTTATTTTAACCGACTCGACTTATCCGACGTTTTCCAACTTCCCCCCTTTATTTTGTTTAGTTTGTGAAGGCTGAAAACTGTTTGAGGTTGATGTTTTTGTTGTTGTTGGCATATATGCAACTGCATATGGTAACATGGTTAGGGACAATAGCCTATTCGGTTCTATATGGAGGCTATTGTTGTAATCTGAGAAGAATGGCGCACTAGGCTATAGATATATAAAAGGAAGCTTATTCCCTATTATTTTGGATAAACATATATAGCCAATTGGGTCTAGACGGAGATAATTAATTTGAATGACCCAAAAAAAGTTGCAAATAAGAGGGAGATGCTGACTGTTTTATATTGAATTAATTATAGGCTATCGCAATGCCATTGATAACGGCATGGCTGCAAGTGCAATCGAGTCAGTCGACAGTCGACTGATAAAATAATCGATAACTTTTATCCAGCAACTGGAAAAAGTTGTTGAGTGGTTCACCTACCGCTCAGGCTCCGGCGGTAAGGTTCTGGTTATATATAGGGTGAGATATGTTAATTGGCTAGGATGAAAGAAGATATACTTTTCAATCAGTTTTTGTCAATCCGTTTTATCCGTTTTGGGCCAAATCAAATCCATTGTGTGATGAGTTACTTTTCGATGCTCCATATGTAGGCTGTTTTTTCCAGTTTGCAGGGTAGGCCTAATCAATGACCATTCTTCCTTCACAGCAGTTGATCGATATAGATTTAAAAATGATACTAATAAAAGCCATCTCTTATGACAGTCAACACTATCCTCTAGTGGTGGGAGGGCAGGGCTCCATGCACTCACGCAGCTACAGTAAAGCCATGCAGTAACACTTTAGCTATAAATATGGTATATAAATATTGGTTTAGTTTGGTGTATTTTGACAATCCCAGTAGGTCGGTGGTTCCCAAAGTGTGGTCCGGGGACCCTATAGGGGTCCTTGAGGGAGTTCCAGGGAGTCCACATAGCTAAATGATAGTTTGGAACCAAATCGACCCTATATAGGTTAAATTAACATTGATTTTACAATATCAATTGGGGGTCCCAGATATTGAAATGCCATTAAATGGGGGTCCGTTAATGACTAATTCAGGTCAAACCGGTGGCCCTTGAAATTAAAATGGTTAAGAATCACTGACAGAGCCGTAATCATCTTCTCTTATGGGGGTCCTTGCCATACATTTTCAAATGCGGGTCCGCGGGCTAATTAGTGTCAATTTGGGGGTCCTTGACATGAAGTTTGGAAACCACTGCACTATATTATATAGGCTATATAGTATACACAGCAGCTCATCTGCATGAATTGCACACATTTACTAAAGTGTCGCGTCTCGTCTGTGACTGTCTCTCTCATAGGCCATGCATGATGCATGACATGTGTTTCCTGCAGTGACTTTAAATTTAATGTAATTATAAAAATTAAAAAACATTTCAGAGCATAACATCATCATCATCTCAAGGACGAACTAAGGATTTAATTCCAACTTGATCTCATATGATTAGTGATTAGTCCCGACTCGAGTCCCGACTCCTGCATGCCCGCCATGGCTATATGTATATCATCAACGGTTGGTACTATCCCCAGCCAGGCCAGGGCCCGCATTCACTGCGCCCCCCGCCCCTCTGTCCAGGGCAGGGCACCAATGAATGCCAGGGGGGTATAGGCTAGAGGCTACTTCTGATGTAACAGATGGTTGACGAGGAGGTCCATTAATCTGCCAAAGGCTTTACCAAGCGCGCGGGAGAAGGGATTATTCCCCCCTCCCCGTGCACGTGTGACTCGTGCATGCATGGTCCTGCCACGCGCCCCGCTCTGTCTGCAGTCCGCAGCATCAACCTATAGCAGAGGAGACGATTTCGTTTTGGCTATATCTGCACTGGCTGGCACCAGATGAAAAGGGATCACAATCATCACACATGCACCCTCCAAAAAAATCTGAAAGCATAGCCTATATGCATGGGAATAGATTCGTGACTATATGGTGACAGTCAACACTGCTGGGCATTTTTCAGATATATGACTCACTGACTGCACATCCCCAAGATAGCCTATTTTAAATGAGTCTATAATTTAAAAACAAAATCACATGATGATAATATTTAAATGGTTTGGGAAAGGCAATTCCACTATATCCTGATCCTGTTCGCATCATGCAGTTTAAACCTCACCTTTTGGTGGCATAATCATTTGATTAGCCTATTAGAATTTGTTACTATATAGATAGGCTATATAGGCCTATTATTATCCTATAAACAGCCAGAAGCATGTAGACTGTAGAGCTAAAATTGGGGGTCCCAGAGATAAATGCCATTAGATGGGGGTCCGTAGACATGCATGTCAAACTGGGGGTCCTTGAAATTAAACAGGTTGAGAATCACTGCTATAGAGCCGTAAAAATCTTCTCTGTCCCTGTCATATTATCTTTTCAAATGGGGGTGTCAATTTGGGGGGGTCCTTGTCATGAAAAAGTTTGGGAACCACATGTGTGTTCAGTTCACAGTCCCACCAGTGCAGTTGACTGACTGTATGCACTGTCTATGCATGAGTCAGTCAGTCAGTCAGTCAGTCAGGTGCAGATCGAAGGAATTCAACGCTAGGAGGACGCATGACGTCACGTCAGAGTCCCGCATGATCGCTTTGTTTTCGTTGTTGTCAAAAACATGGAAGTGAGACTACTAGACGGTCGGAGGAGATGAGATGATGATCATGACCCCGCGATTCACTCACTTTTCCAACATCAATTCATGGCAGCGACTTTGATGATGATCACCGAGAGTCGAGAGAAGAAGACGCGGAGTTTTTTGTTGTTGCTTTCGACCAGAGTGGCATCATTTCACCCAGTTTTAGTTTATGAAGCAAAGAAAGGCGAAATCCTTTAAAGCCAGAGCCGAGGAAGTGTGGACTGTGTGGACTCCTCCACTTAATTCTCCCGTTCTTTGTCTCACAACACTGCCACGTAGGCCTACTTGTTTTTAAACACGTCTGTCTGTCACCACGACGATAACGGACATGTACGGCTACGACGACGGGGTCTTTCTGGTCAAGAGATTAGAAGACAACGCAGCTGTTGCTGAAGTGACGAACATGTCCGACATCATAGCCAAGGCGAGCCCTGTCCCGCACGGCTGTGACAACGGAGCGCTGACGGACAGGTTCGGGGTCCTGGTCCAGGGGCTGCTGGCCATCGTCGCGTTCAGCACGTTGATGCGTGAGTAACATTACATATTGATGGGTAGGGGACGGGGTAGTAGGCTATGCTACGTCTCTAAATGTTTTGATTAATTGAAAACGGTGGGCCCTATACTCTATTGTAAACAAATGTAATGCTTTTTATGGTGTCGTCCACTCACAGTTAACAGTTTTTGTATTGAGTTGTGCTTCAAATGTAAGCTACAAGGCTACTGTAATTCTGCAAACTGTTAATAAATAGCCTACTTCAATCAATAAATCAATCAATCAATCAATCAATCAAAGATTATTATTTTTGCCTTGATTTGCATTCGGTCGCACCGTGTCGCTTGCCGACAAAACAGCCTGACTCAAGCCGACGACTGTCTGTTCAACTTGAAGATATAAGTTATCGACTCTATAGCAGTGATTCTCAACCCGGACCCCCAGTGAATTAGTCTACGGACCCCCATTCAATGGCATTTCTATCGCTGGGACCCTATTGCAAAATAAATGTTAATTTAACTCATAAAGGACCCATTAAGGGTCCATTTGGTTCCTATAACTATAATTTAGCTGGGGACCCCCTGGAACTCCCTCAAGGACGAAGGAGGGTCCCCGGACTCCATTTTGGGAACCACTGGCCTACAGTGTATATCCTGACAAATTTATGTTTGCTATGTTATTTATCTTAGCGTATTCAGCAGCTGTTATTGATATTGAGTGGTGTTCTAAAGTAGCAGATATTAGCAACGGAAATGGAATCTAAAAAGTCCACGTGGCGGTTTGTTGACGTTTGTTCCAGCATAGGCCTACTATATAGGAGGAGGCCTCCTATAGTATGCTGTTGCAGCAGCACACCAGCCTATTGTGGCTTGTTTATCATCACAGCTCAGCTCAACACAATGGGCCCAATGGGAGGGGTGTCAATGTCAAATCTTTTGGCAAAGGACGGTGGGGGCCATATTAGAAAATATGAAAATACGGTACCTAGCCTGTACTGTAGACCCCACTGGTCCCAAAACTTTCCCAAACTTTTTCATGTCAAAGACTCCGACCCCAAAATGTACACTCATTAGCCCGCCGACCCCCATTAGAAAATAAATGCCACGGACCCCCAAAAGAGAAGGTTTTTACGGCTCTAACAGTGATGTTCAACCATTTCCATTTTCACCAGGATCATTTTAATTTAGGAAACATTTTAACAATACAAATCTATGGGGGTGCCTGCTGGCACAAAATATTGTCAGATGGGGGTCTGCGACCAAATACATATTCATTGGGTGTCCTTGAGGCGTCATTCAAAACCCTACACGGCTTGTGCAAGAACCAGCTGTGATTGGCCTGTCCGTCCATCCATCCATCCATCTTCAACCGCTTATCCGTAGTCGGGTCGCGGGGGCAACAGCTCCACCAGAGTGCTCCAGACTTCCCTCTCCAGAGCAACATTAGCGACTTCCTCCTTGAAGATCCCGAGACGTTCCAAGGCCAGTAAGTCGATGTATATCCTCCAACTATATGCCTTGGTCTGCCCCGAGGTCTCCTCCCAGTGTGACGTGCCTCAAGGACCTCCCTAGGGAGACACCCGAGAGGCATCTTAACCAGATGCCCGAACCACCTAAGCTGACTCCTTTCCAGGCAAAGAAGCAGCGACTCTACTCCGAGTCTCCCTCGTGTGACTGAACTTTCACCCATATCTCAAAGGGAGATGCCAGCCACCAGTTGAAGAAAACAAATTTCAGCCACTTGTATTCGCGACGTTATTCTTTCGGTCATGACCCACACATCATGACCATATGTGAGAGTATATAGGAACGAAGATTGCTCGGAAGACAGAGGGCTTTGCCTTCTGGCTCAGCTCTCTTTGTGCGGTACAGCGACTGCAATACAGTCTCTGAAGAAGACCTGTGCGTGAAGGGAGTATTCATTCGCTCAATGAAGAAAAAAATCACACCCGTGTGAAGTGAGGGGCACTCTTATCATCGTACATCACCATGCATCATCACATACTGGCCAATCAGAATGCCTGTTGCCACAAATCTACGTCATATTTGGCGGACATTTGACCTAATTTCTCCTTTCATTGTCGATGGCAAATATGAGACGTGTGGGGACAAGATGACGTACATCTTCCCTTCATTTGTCAATGGCATTTAATATTTGTAGCAGGCATTTTGTGGGGACAAAAGCTGTATACAGATGACAGATACCGGTACCTATTTTGTTACGATTATGTTTGTATAGACAATATTTTAGACCAATAAAAAAGACTATATACCAAATTTCCCACCCGTCCACCTTGGCTGCCGGACTATAATCTTGTTGGTTTTGTTCCCTGGTGGACGTTCAGTCATCATTGACGAATGCGTATGACTCTACTGTGGTGGCACGCAGCATCTCCCTGTGTCATTATATGGAGTCACATGAGTAAGTTGGCACAGGACGCGATCAATGTTGTGCTGTGAGAGTGAGTTAAGTGTGAAAGGCCATTTGTGAAAGGCCAGTGTGCAGCCGTTGTGATTTTCATCAGCTAATCATTGCTTCCAGAGTTCAGCCTAGTCATTGCCAAATAGCAGTGCAGTATTTTAGGATAAGGGCAGACTGTAAGTAAGAGTGAGCTGGATCAGTGAGCTATGACCCCCACTCAGTTACTTATTTGTAGACCAATCAATTTTCAGCATTCTCTCTCTCTCTCTCTCTCTCTCTCTCTCTTTTGCTCTCTTATCTTCTCTACCCTTTTCTATCCCTCTTTCTCCCAGTGGTTCTCAACCACTGGTCCAGGGACCACCAGTGGTCCTTCAGTTAACCCATTTAGGCCTGATGTCGGGAAAAATAAATAAATCCAGGGACCACCAGTCAGCCGCGTCACGTTCCTATAACGGCGGTGGGTGCCACCCCCGCCCTCCCCCCCCCCCCCCCCCCCCCCCCCGATCTACAAGATTGTAGGGTGGCATTTGGTACAGCCGGGTCTTTGAGGCGGCAGCAGCGGCGCCGAATTGTAGGATGGACTGGACTCTCTTCTTGGCAGGAGGTGGCTTCATCATCGTAGTTTCGTAGTCAAATGGATTTGGAAATGAATCGTGTACTGTAATGTATGGACATTTATACTCTCTACCTGGCAGCAGAACAAAAGCCACCTTATTAGCATTTGAATGCCCATGGGCGGCGGCCCAACACCTCTCTGGCCCGCGCCCGACGCTGCACAAGCTGGTATGTGACTACGTGACATTTTCATTCAGGACAGTCACTATACAGTGGGTGCATATTCTGCTATTAAAACAGAATGCCAGTGGGTGCAGCTGCGCTTCTGCACCCCCGGAGTTGACGCGGCTGCCACCAGTGGTCCTTCAGTTAACCCATTTAGGCCTGATGTCGGAAAAAGAAAAATCGCTCTGAAACAATATATACCTATATTCAAAGAATTGTTCCGCATTTTCACGATTTTTCAAAAATAGCAGACCTACAATTTCATAGCGCGCCACTCGGTGGCGCGCTATGAGCTTGTAGATCTGCTATTTTTCAATAGCTAAATTATAACATAATGTTTAAAACACCAAAATGGGTTAAATGATGGAGAGTTGGTTAATGGAACCATATAGATATTTTTAACTCTTGAGAATGTAAAATGAAACCAAATTGACCCTACTCTAGAATTATGTTATTGTTAAATCTGCATTATTTATTTTACAGTATGTAGTAGTAGGAGTATGTAGAATAATATTAATAATTGTTATTTTGATCAACATTTGCCTGTAATCTCTCCTATATGGCGCCACATCAATACAGCATGGAATTGTGGAGAAGATCTTATCTCAACAACTATAATATAGTTGTTGAGATAAGATCATCTCCACATTATATTCTTTCGTTTTGGGTTTGAGATACTAAATCTCATCAAAATGGCGTGGTCCGTGGCTCAAATGCTAAATAAATAATGGACCGTGATATGAAAAGGGTTGACATCCACTGCTCGATTTTCTCCCTGCCTCTGGATGCATGCAGGTTATGTATGCGAACTTGTCTTCCTTGGCCACAGTGCATGGATCTGTTAATAGTTACACCACATTATTTATGACCGGCCGAACGAACGTTAGAAGATCTCTCAGCCGAGTACATCGTGGTGGTATGCAGAGACTCAGATCCTTGCCTGGCTGTACAGTACAATACTAGCCTGGCTAATTAGCCAGACTAATATCACACTGTCGTGCAGGCAATTATTATTCACGTCTTGTTTTAGCCAGGCTAGTACAATACACCCCCCCCTCCTACCCCCACAGTCTTTGTTTAGACTGCTCTTCCTTAAAGCTATTTTTGGTAATTTCCTTCCATTGACTTGCCGTAATCCTTGTCTTCCCTTTTTATGCTGATAGACATTGGATTTGTGTGCAGATTTGCTGCAGCTTTCCCTTATTCGGTTATTCTTAAATGCAAGCTTTTTTTCTTATTTCTTAGAAAATAGGTTTTGCTATAGCAAACAGCCTCATAGCAGAGATTGCAAAATGCTACAGAATTCCCCCCATTCCATTCTTGTGTAGCAGCCCCCCCCCCTTTCATTCCACCACCATACAAATCGTGCGCGCGAGCAAGTGAGTGTATATGTGTAAGATCATGTTTTACCACATGGCATGTCACACTTTGTGACCTTGTGGGAGAGAGTAACAGTGGGTGTCTGTGAACCAGTTCTCTCCGAGTCTCCAGCAGGAGCCTGCTGAGCGAGGAGTGTTGTCGTGGTGGTGGTGGTGGTGTGTGTGTGTGTGTGTGTGTGTGGGGGGGGGGGGGTAGGATAGAACAGGGGTGGGTGGGGTGCGGGCATTGGTAGTGTAAAACAAGGGCAATATCCTGTCTAGGCTTTCCTCTATCCTGGAGCTGAAAGAGAGATAAGTCAATGCAAAGACACTGTATAGCATTTTATTTCCAAGGCTAGCATTATTCTTGCACAAATTATTGATTTTTTCTTTTTTCTTTTTCAGTGAAAAGGTTTAGAGAGCCTGCACGTATCAGACGACCATGGCGGATCTGGTAATGTTCTATTCTATTCTATTCTATTCTATTCAGTGTTGATTTCGTCGACTGATACAATGACGAAAAATGTTCGTCGACTACCTTTTTAAAATATATTGACAATATTTCGTCAACAAATAAGAAATCACACCCGTGTGAAGTGAGTGGTGCAACTCCGTGTGGGGGTCCCCAGGGGGTCCCCGGAAGTTCCAGACCTATGCTGTTTTCGTGCTCAGACCCAATCAGCCACCCACCCAGCCACCCACACACATAGCTCCGTAAGGGAGTGGTTACACCACTCAAAAACTAGACTAAAATGTTAGGAAGGGACTAGTGAACAAGAGATCCAGTATAAGTAAGACACAAGTCATTTTACACTTGGTTGTATGCTGAAAATAGCCGATCTTACAAGCTCACAACTCGCCGCGCTGTAACCTGTGTGTGCTTGTAGATTGGCTATTTGTAAGTGTAAAATGAGTGTAAAATCAGCCATTACGACAGCATCAAGCCCCGCCAAAATACATTTTTGTTGACTAAAATCTCATGATATTTAGTCGACTAAAACTAAAACATTCCGGGTGACTAAAATGTGACTAAAACTAAGTCATTTTTCATTCCAAAAACTATGACTAAAATAGAAATTTGCTGCCAAAAACAACACTGATTCTATTACATTATGTTCTGCACACATTATGTTCTGCTTTGAAACATTTCACTTGTGTTTCTCGCAGGTTTTTTGATACATCAAAGCAGGCTATCGGTGCTTTGTTCATCCACTTTGCCAATGTCTTCCTGTCCACTCTCACCAAGGAGGACCCGTGTTCACTGTAAGTCACTCATTGGCCATTTAGTCACATTATTACACAAGGCGTTTTGTGTGTGTGTGTGTTTCTTTGTTTTGTTTTTGACCCAATTTTTTTTTTTTAATTTTTTATGTTTTTTACCCAAGGTACCTAATGAACTTCCTGCTGGATGCCACCCTGGGGATGCTGGTCATCTGGCTGGGCGTCATGGTGGGGTCCAAGGTGGTGGAATACAAGCAGTGGACGTTGCTCACCTTTGGAGAGTATGGTGAGTGTGTGTGTGTGTGTGTGTGTGTGTGTGTGTGTGTGTGTGTGTGTGTGTGTGTGTGTGTGTGTGTGTGTGTGTGTGTGTGTGTGTGTGTCGGGGGAGGGTGTTCAGGGCACATCTGCTCAGTGCAGCCTGTTGACGAACAGCTGGATGTTGGCCAAAGAACAGGTGGCCACCTGCACACTGTCTGCTGCTGTTATTACAGCAGCCTCTCTTTCCTTGGAAAACGAACAGTGCACTTCCAGCAGAGGCCGCTGTGACACAAGTAAGCACTTAGCAGTCACTCCAGCTGCAGCCTGAAAAACACCCTGGTATGACCGCTGAGTTGGGATTGTGTGCTTGCAGCTCTCATTGGTTTCCGATGGTTCTCCTTGATCCCTGAAATGGTTTTCAATACTGTGCGGTTTATCGTCCTATATATCCTTTTATTTTTCTCATGACCAGCTCATTATCGTGGCTCAAGTTTTGATGGATTGTCCGTACATTTTATTTATTTACACAATGCTTCTGTGTCCAAGAGATATTTGGATTTCTATGTGATTTTTTTTATTTGTCTTTGCTGTAAAACTGTTTGACTTACTGTGGCTAGCTACTACAATATTAATAGTTCAGAGATAACAGGACATTGTATGTCGTTTCCCATCTTTCTGTGATCACTCTTCACCGGGTTCGCCCCTTTTTGTCCTTTTTTCTGTGTTATGACCATAGACTGTAAAAAATATGGACAAAGCGTTCGCCGGGTCTAACATGGACGTAAAATGAAGCCTGTTATTCCTGCACTGTAAAACGCCATCTTTCTAGATCCGTTTGGTACCAGCTGGCCATTGGCTGGCTCCGTTTTGGACCAGCTGGCCATTGGCTGCCCAGACAACGAGGCAGGACTTCCCCCCTTCTTCTCCGTTGGTTTTTATTTTGACTCGAGTGGGAGGGGAATCCCGATCATAGACTGTAACGGTAGCCACGCCCCTCAGAACATACACGATGTTTTTTTTTCTTTATGGTCATTATTTTTAATTAATGGGACCATCATTTTCCAAAAAGAATATTATGACATTAGAAATTAGACTTTAAACTAGTGACTGGAAGAAGAAAGTATTCATGACCATGTTTATTAAGGTAATACAGTCTAGGTGAAGTTGGGCCAAAATACATGGGCCTCTATGGAGCTATGGGGCTTTTTGGGTCCAGTCCAGCGCCACAACAGGCCATTATATGAACTACCGATTTCAAATGAGGCTTCACGAAATATCTGGCTGACTGCCCCCCTGGTTATGACAGACACGTCCCTCGTGTGTCCTGGGATGACACTAGGCCTAGGAGAACCGACCTCCAGGCCATCCTTTTCGTATCTATATGACAACCGTGTTGTGGTCTGTTGTGTTGTGTGTGTTTTGTCTTTTGCATCAGGTGACCCTCCTCAAGCCGCAGCGTGGCTGGGCCAGTGTGGCATCTACCTTCTCATCATGGTGCTGGAGAAAGGTGTGATCAGCCTGGTGCTGCTCGTTCCTGGCTGGTCCAATGTAAGAATGCTGCACCACTCAATACACATGTTTCAGTTATAAAGGGTTTTTATCTTTTGGCAATTTCAGTTATTAAAGGACCACATATAGTTAGTGGTCTTTTCTAAAGTCTAAAAATAAATGCCTTTATTGGATAGTGTACAGTATGGTGACATGGGGAGGTGACAAATGGGGCAAAGGTCGTCAGGATCGGGAGTCGAACCCACGACACGCCGTCAGGCTGGCTTAGCAGCCTAGGTGCACGGGACCGCTACACTAGCCGCCCGGGCCTAGTTAGTGGTCTTTTCATTGTCTTTTCAGTGGTCTTTTCATGTATTGTATTTGTTAAAATGCATGTTAAACAGCTCTATATTCTCACAGTATTTAAAAATAAAAGATATTTTATTTATTTCAACGCAGTAACAACAAAAATATCGAATACATGTTAGGAATATGATGAATAGGAAGTTTTTCTTATTTTTGCTTTTATTACTGTGGTCAGTGGTTTTAGTTTGAAAGCGAGAGATGCAAGTCATCACACATGACAAGAGCAGACAAACAAATCCAAGATAAAAAGGAGAAGAAAGGAGTGTTGACCCTTTGATTTTAATGAAAACATGGAGACAAAGTAAATGTATTCACATGGCTGTTGCATGACATTTCAATATCATATTTGTTTATATATTTAGGTTCCCATTAACCCTTGCCATAGCAACAGCTATGCTTCAAAGAATCAAAGACTAGTGTTTTGTATGTCCAGATTAAATTGGGCTATTGTTTTTGGCAGCACATTGCTAGGCTGTTAGCATTCTCATCGTAGGTCCTGTCGGGAATTAAGTTAACTGTGGACGACACCATAAAACATTAACTTGTTTACAATAGGGTCCACCATTTTCAATTCATCAGAACAATTAGAGACGTACAAAGAATCACTTCTATATAACCATAGACAGCCCATAAACGGCATAAGCCAGCGGAATTTTAATTTCTGTTTTCTTTCGGGGTTTTTTCATTGCACCCGAACCGGGGTGTTATGAGTGCGTACAAGACACAGTTGTTAACCGCAATCAATTCATATTAAAAAGGCATGAAAAGGCGTCATCGGCGTGGAGAAACATGAAAATATGCGCCAAAAGGCGCAATTGGCGCCGGGTGATTTAAGAGGCAGAAAGATATTTAAGAAAGTGTTTTTGTCACTTGTTACATAACATTTTCCATGTGTCTTTCCAGTTGCAGGAGGTGTTGCTGAGCTACATGGCCAACCCTCAGCTGGAGCTGGTCATTGTCATGCTCATCGTGCCCTTCATAGTCAATGTGAGTTCCTCTAGAGACTAGGGGCTCCAATTTCGTCGGCACCATTACCCGAGACGCGGCCTGCAATTCAGCCGCTGCCCGAAAATTACGAATATAGGAACTTGCTCTGTCCCTTAATGGTATTTTGGTCAAGTGTCACCCGCTATCTTTTTTGCGCCGACGTATTTGCATGCGCCTAGAGGTGTGGTCATGGGCGTGTTGGCATGCTTTCCCCTAAATTGCTATTTTGGTCACACACATTTGAGAAGACGATAGTGGAGTTTAAAACCACCCGTAACTTATACCCGTAAGTCGTGCCAAATTAGTTTGGTAGAGCGGCACGCGTTGCGTGTCCTTGGAGTAAGGCTGCGTCATCTCTCCGTATTCTCCTATACGCATCTCTTTGTAATTTTCCTATAATCAGCAGAAGTGAGTGCCTGCCAGTGCCACTTCCTTGTGTCCATTGTGTTTATAATTGTATAGTCAAAGACGTTATTTGGCTTGTGCCAGGCATTGTGCGGTGTGCGCGATTCCAATCCAATTGATTTAATCCAATTGACCGACCTTTCCTTTTCGCTTGATACTGTTTCGTAGAGACGGCCTACACGGGGGGTGGGGGGTTGCAGCACAAGTGAGACTTCAAGGCAGCAACGCAACACTCTTCCATGGGCTATAGACCGTAAGGCTATGAAGCTATATAGCACTGGGCATAACGGGCAACGGATAAGGGATCTCTTAAAGGCAATGGCACGTGGACTGGTGATTGGTTTAATTAATTGGTTTAACCACACCTATGCATAATATAACGTGTGACGGAGGTGTTTTAGAGATCTAGACAGGTAACCAAAATACCAACTTTAGTGGGAGAACACCCCTTCCCCACTGCTAAATCCCAAAACAGTGTATTTAGAAAGATTAGGCGAAAATGGAGCCCCATGACTGGTACCTTTAAACAATTCTGTCCGGGCGGCCACCCTAGAGATGTTTACATGGTAAGAGGTATGGTCGCCCCTTTTCCATCTCGCCCCACTACTCTACCTAGCTGTAAATAACAAACATAATTCATGTTGGTGATTATATAAAAGGTATTATTATATTAAATGTGTATAATAAAACGAAATTAACTGCTAGAAGGTCCTACATTTACTTAATTAAGCAGTTACCGTCTCTGAGTATAGAGATACAATCAAATAAATCTGTATACAAGATAATTTCAGATTTCAGAGAGGGAGGGAAATACTAAATTACTAACATTTCGCGGGGGGAGTTGGTAAAGGGGCGAGTCGTTTGCTATTCGTTTAAACGTATGCAGGACAGTGCAGTCGCTGTTGCTACTCTGCTGCACACAAAACAACGTTTTAACTTAAATAGGTACAAATGTACAATTATGTTTTGTGGGAGCTATTCAGTATGTTGCTATTTATTGAATGCATATATTTATTGGTTTTGTTTGCGTAATTGGTTTGTTTACAGCCATTGTATTTCAGTTGATTTGTTTTACAGCTAATGCTTTTATGTTGAAGGTGATGGGCAATTTGGGGGCACAGCTTGGTATATTTTAACTGATTAGGACACAGCAGCAGTCAGTGAGCACCAGGAGGGTTTATGTTTGTTTTTTACCAGCGTCTAGCAAACCTTTACCATCCTCTTTTTGCTGTATTGTCCTTCTGGAGCATAAAGCATAAAAGAGGATACATTAATTTAACACAAATGGCAAATTATTCCAAAATCGTACACACACACACACACACACACACACACACGCACACGCACACGCACACATACAGTACTATAACGTGCAGGAATGATCAACCTAGCTACCTGACCAGTTTATTTGTCTTTGTGACGGCCACCATGCAGTCCATCATGTTCTGGGTGATAGACAGTCTGATGATGAGGAAGTACAAGACGATGAAGAACCTGGACGACAGCTGTGACAGCGACGTGAAGAAGGGCGACTCTCTGCCCTGGATCAACAGCGACGAAGCACAGGTAAGAACCAGTCACATCCACGTCCATCCAACTTTTAGTCATCTGATTTTTTTTCAGTGTTGGTCTAGTTTTAGTCGGCAATATCGTAAGATTTTAGTTGACTAAAATCTACAGTTTATTTTGTCGACTAACATGTATTTTGGAGGTGCCCTGATGCCTGATTTAGCGCTTTGTTGCACTCTATCTATCTATCTATCTATCTATCTATCTGTCTGTCTGTCTGTCTGTCTATCTATCTATCTATCTATCTATCTATCTATCTATCTATCTATCTATCTATCTATCTATCTATCTATCTATCTATCTATCTATCTATCTATCTATCTATCTATCTATCTATCTATCTATCTATCTATCTATCTATCTATCTATCTATCTATCTATCTATCTATCTATCTATCTATCTATCTATCTATCTATCTATCTGTCTATCTGTCTGTCGAGGAACATATTTGCGTCATAGTTCTAGTCGACTAAATCAACACTGCGTCCAGGTTGTGGAGGACTATTCTGATGTGACTATTTTTGTGCAGTTGCCCTTTCATGATTAGAATGATCACTTCCAGCTAGTAAAGAGAATAACAAAATTCCGTTCCGGGGGGGAACTGATTAGATTTTGACCAAATTAGATTTTGGTCAGTCATGCATATCCCCCCTCGTACGAAGCTTACTTGTGACTGTCACGTCCTGCTGTTCTTTGGCTGGCAGGTTATTTGCCATGGGGAAGCTAGAAAAAATATAATCCTAACATACCATGGCTAGCCACATCCAGCCTGAAACGAGACGGTGGAAATAAGGCATTAGACAAGTGTGTTAGATCAGTGGTTCCCAAAGTGGGGTCCGGGGACCCCCAGGGGTCCTTGAGGGAGTTCCAGGGGGTCCCCAGCTAAATAATAGTTTGAAACCTTTTGTACACTCTCAGAGTCAAATTCAATTTGTTTTTTTACAATATAAATTGGGGTCCCAGAAATAGAAATGCCATTAAATGGGGGGTCCGTACACTAATGCATGTCAAACTGGGGGTCCTTGAAATTAAATGGGTTGAGAATCACTGCTAGAGCCGTAAAAATCTTCTCTTATGGGGGTCCCTGGCATATCTTTTCAAATGAGGGTCCATGACATGAAAAAGTTTTATAGAAATGAGTAAATAACACACTAAAAGGAATAATGAAGAGCTAAAGTGGGGTCTGACTCTGAACCTGACTATGAAGTTAAAGGGATAGTTCAGATTTATTTTACTTAAGTTGTATGAAATACTTGCCATTAATATAGTGGTTGCAACTGTATTAATTGAGTCCCGTGGTGGGAGTTCTGCTCTGGTTTTGGTCAATATTAAGTAGTTCCGGTCATTTTGTGTGGGCACTGGGTCCACGCATTAAAAGTAAATTAATTCACAATAATAGTGCCATTATTATTGTTGACCTATTTCTAAAATATTAGCGCAACTTTCATTCAACCTTGACCCCTCTATCACATGGAACTATTCTTTGGGCGTAGTGATATGGACACAAAAAACGTAGTTCCGTGTGATAGAGAGGGCTCAAAAATGAACGAAAGTTGCGCTAATATTTTAGAATTAGGTCAACAGTACAAATTACATTAGTTTTGTGAGTTAATTTACTTTTAATGCGTGGCACCTGGCCTGTATCCCCCACAAAATGACCAGAACTACTTAATATTCACCAAAACCAGAGAAGAACTCCCACCACGGGACTCGGGCAATCAATTAATACAGTTGCAACCACTATATTAATGGCAAGTATTTCATACAACTTAAGTTCAAAAATCCCAGAACTATCCCTTTAGGAGCTGTTGGGGGCGATATGTTGATCTTGTGACCAATACACTCTACAGTAGTCTAGAGCAGTGCTTTTCAACCCTTTTCATATCAAGTTTCATCATTTATTATTTGCCAGTTGAGCCACGGAGCACCATTTGATGAAATGTAGCCTCTCAGACCCGCCAAAAATATTTTGATATCGCGGGATACAATTCCATGCTGTATTGATGTCAAGAGTTAAATTATTGTGAAACAACTTTTATTTTGATCAACGTTTGCCCGCTATCCCTCCTATGCTACCACAGTGTAAATTTCATTTTACACTCAAGAGTTAAAGATCTAATAAGTGTCCATTTGGTTACCATTTCATACCATATAATTTAGCTGGGGACCACCTGGAACCCCCTCAAGGACCACTGGTGGTCCCAGGACCATCTGGGTGAGAATCACTGCTCTAGAGTTCCTACTTTGAATCATGCATTTGTGCAGGTAATGTGTGTTGAGTTGTACAAATGTGTGTTAGAGTTTGTAGTGTACAAACGGAACCTCAGAGTTAAATTAACGTTGATTTTACAATATAAATTGGGGTCTCAGAGATAGAAATGCCATTCAATGGGGGTCTGTAGACTAGTATGCAGGTCAAACTGGGGGTCCTTGAAAATGAAATTAAACGGGTTGAGAATCATTGCTAGAGCCGTAAAAATCTTCTCTTATGGGGGTCCGCGGGCTAATTGGTGTCAATTTGGGGGTCCTTGACATGAAAAAGTTTGGGAACCACTGGTGTAGTGGATATAATGTGCAAAGTGACGGGAGCCATGAGGCAGAGTTCAGAGAGTACTGCATCATCTGCTGGCCTGCGCTATGAAGAGAAGGGATCGCTTTTGAAGTCATGAAAGCTGAAGTCATGAAAGCTGAAGTCATGAAAGCCGTTAGAAAAGAGGGGTCGCTCCCACCGAACAGCCTCACAACGCTGCATCTCCCATGGGGACTAGGCTGTGAAAGTCTAATATGTGTGTTTTTACTTGAAGAAAAGACAGCACTTTAATGTGAGGAACGCGAGAGTGCTGATGCTGATGGTTATTATATACACATGAGCACCCTGGGGATGCTCTGCTGCACCTGTTTTTTTCTTTTTTTTGCAGGGTTGCGTGCAGTCGTGCACGCACACACACACACACACACACACACACACACACACACACACACACACACACACACACACACACACACACACACACACACACAAAGGTTAATGTAGCCAATTGACATCTGACCAAGAAAGACTGAGTCAGACACATCTCTGGATTCTACTTGTCCCTCTATGCTGTGCTTCAGCCTTCCACCATTTATCTTCCCGTTAACACAAAAAATGCTGGAAACGTATCCATACGCTTTATTAATATCGAACGCCGTACGCGCGAAGCGTATGTATACGTTTTATACGTTTTCTTATTGCTTACTGTACATCAACGTCCTATGCTCCAGGACACCGAAGAAAATAACAGCTTTCGTCTCCAGGAAGCTCCAATATGTGATCCGGGAGTAAAAAGCCCCTCCCTCCTGAAAAGAGGTCTGTCTGTGGCGAAGACGCTCCCTCCTCCAATGCCTCCATTACACGTATGGGTCTGCACGGCAACGGCATAGACCAACGCAGATGTCAGGGCATCTAAAATGGAGTTACCCATACTCTAGTGTCTGTGAATACACTCGATTCCCCCTCCCCTCCTGTTTCTACATGGTTTCTCCCGAGGAAGCTTTGTGGGGGGAGTCTCTTGATCGCTTTGGCAGTTTGAGTTCCCCCCCCCAGGCCCCACTGCGCCTTGCGATCGCCTTGCACCGCTCACTCATTCTCGGAAAAAGATATAACGCAGTCGTGTCGATTTGCCCTCTGCCAGTATATAAACCAAGAATAATCTTCAACGATCGCCATTTCATAACGTTTTCAACACGCACACGGCACACGCCATGATCAACTAACTGCCTGGCTACGTCTTCAGTCTTCACCAGCCATCGCTATCCGTTGTGTGTATCGCCATCGCGTCTTCACTTTGTTTGTTTGGGCAAGAAGCACGATCAGCGATGGAAAAGAGCTTTATATCCACGGCAGATAAGTAATGACGTATTATCGAAGGACCGCCATGATCAACTTACTGCCTACGTCTTCGTCAGCCAATGCAGCCATCATCGCTATCCGTTGTGTGATTGTGGATGTAGGGTGTAGGCTATATCCACGGTATCGAGAGAGACGCCCGGCTGTGATATAGGTCTTATCACTGCAATTATAATGAATAAAAAGGCTACAATCACACAACGGATAGCGATGGCTGCATTGGCTGGTGACAACGTAGCCTCGGTCCCAGGCAGTTAGTTGATCATGGCGGTCCCTCGATAATACGTCATTACTTATCTGCCGTGGATAAAACTCTTTTCCATCGCTGATCTCTGCTTCTTTGCCCAAACAAAGTGAAGATAGCGTTGTCCAACAAAGCAGCCAGTTATTTGATCATCTCTCTCTCCTGTGCTTCTTTCCTCAAACATGTCCAGACATGTCAACCTCAACCACTAAACTCACCGATCCAGTAACGCATCTCACCGTTATACTATCGTTCTGAAGGCAGATATAAAAATAAACATAAATAAATTATTGTCATATACATACTACACACTGAATGAAAGCCCTAATTGTCTACTTTTAGGAGGAAAACAAATACATAATATTGATCCCATGTACAGTTTGTCAGGCTATTGAATGCAGTTGTTCAGGTCCAACTATTATTCACAAAATAAGGCCTATAGCGACATGTACATATTATATACCGTATGAAACAGAAGACCCTCTGCTTTCATAAGAAAAAAACTAATACTGTAATAATAATAAAAATCACACCCCTGTGAAGTGAGCATTTCCTCATGAAGTTATCATAGCGAGTTATAAAGGTTTAAAGTCACAGAGATTGACAGGCAGATATAAACAAATAAATTATTATCATATACATACTACACACTGAATGAAAGCCCTGAATGTCTACTTTTAGGAGGAAAACAAATATACAAATATATACAAATATAGTTTGTCAGTAATTGGCTATTGAATGCAGCTTGCGCCCACCAGAGAGGATTTCAGAAAATGCATGGACCAGAAGAACTATTATTCACAAAATAAGGCCTATAGCGAAATGTACATACTATATACCGTATGAAACAGAAGACTCTCTGCTTTCATAAGAAAAATACTTCTACTGTAATAATAATGAAAATCACACCCCTGTGAAGTGAGCAGTGCAATGTTGCGCAACATTGCACTGCTCACTTGGGACCATGTGTATTTGTTTTCCTCCTAAAAGTAGACATTCAGGGCTTTCATTCAGTGTGTAGTATGTATATGATATTATTTGTGTTCATTTTTATATCTGTCTGTCAATGTCTGTCAACTTCAACCTTCCATATCTCTGCTGTTTTTTCAAGCGAGCAGCGTGCCTTCAAAAGCAGGTTTTAGAAAAAGGTCAATATCTCCAGAATGGAAGATGGTAGAATCATAATTTTTTTTTAAATTGAAGTGGACATGTTTGGCCTACTTTTTATTTATGCGATGTGATTCTAGCTATAAGAGGCCCCTCGCTGTGGGCCCCTAAAAAGTTCAAAAGTCCAATGTTAATCGCTTAGCACCAGCAAGCCTGAGCAAATAGAAAACTCTAGCATACAATGTGTTAAGATAAGTTGGTGGTGGTAGCTGTTGTTTCTTTATTCTTCATTTTGTCTTCTTCCTTTTTGTGCCAGTTCTATGCTCCCTATTGGAAGGGCATGTAAAATGTTGTCACTCATCTTTTTTCACTGCCCTGTGCTTTGGAAAGCATTTCCGTTCTCTTGCAACTGTGGCAAACGTGAATCATTCTGCCAGGCCTTGCGATAAATCTTTGGAGGAAAAACGTCAGTTTGCATTTGTGTGGTGCTTTGAAAGGCGAGAACGAATGGTATTGTAGGAGTGCTCTCCGCGATGATGAAACTTTGCTGAACGGCTCCTGACTGTCTTGGGTCAAGTGTTGGTTTATCTCAAATAGTGAAACTCTAACAGACTCGTCCTTGTGATGCACACAATCAGGATAATAGCCTCCTACACAGAAGTCTGCGCGTCAAGTCTTTCTCTGTCTCTTTCTTTCTCTCTCCCTGTAGAGTTACGACAAATTGAATAGTGATTTGTCTTGGCGCCTTGTGCACGTGCACATACACACACATACACTTCAGGGTCAATGGCTGTGCCTGTGACTGATTGGCATGTGAATTGGGAGGGCTGTTCTTCTCCCTCCGTGGATCCTCCCCAACCTCCCACTGGCTCTCAGCCAGGCAGCCACAAATCATCCCTTCATCCCCGGGAATACAAGTGACATTTGGGATCCATTTCCATGCACTGATGTGATGGAAAGCAGAGCAGAGCGGAGGCAGGCCACGAGAGCATGAGAGAGAGCGAGAGATAGGAGAGGCATTGATTAGGATGAGGTCGCGGATGGAGTTGTTGGTCAAAACTGTGTAATGTACATAGCCTTCTCTTGTTGTGGCCGATTTGTTGTATAGCTAATGGCATGGAAATTATGATAGGTTGGAAACGGCATAGAAGTTGTTGGAAGTATACATCAGCTTGCGATTCCATTCTGCTTCTTGAACGATGACGATCTCATCCAACATTTTGGTTTACAATGCTGTAAATGTTAATGTTACGCAGTTATGGGATCTTTGCTCCTTTGGGATTGTGCGTGGGTCACCGCAGCCTGGAGATTGTATTCCAAGCTTTGGAATGAACGGGGATATTTCTTTACAGCTTTGTGATGGAAATGCAAAAGTCATACGCACGGCGTGGCCAATCGCTTATGTCTGTCCATGCATTCATCCGTGTCCCTTTGGCCCATGTGTGTGTTTGTCTCTTTCTTTGTCCACCAACAACATCATGTGGTGTTCCTGTCACCTCCAGGTCCTGCTGACAGTAGAGACGGACACAGACGAGGCTTCGGAAGGGGAAGAGGACCAGGACGGTGGCGCACCGTTCCCTCACGTGCAGTGCTCGGGAAGAGCCCTGAAACCTAGTTGGGTGGTGGTGTGAGTCGACCAGGTGAATCAAATTGAAACGCATGCAAACACACATTATTCTGCAGCTTCATTATTCCAATATCTAATACATATAATGACCGATGATTAAAAAAAAAATGCAACAAGAAAAGACCCACTGAGAACACAAGTCTAGATTGTAAGTATTGTTTTAGTCTTAATGGAAAGCACAGGTCTGTTAATAAAAAAAGTTACAACGCGATTGAGCATGACACCGGTGTCTTTACAAACTGCCAGGACTGTACACGCACAGTGGTGGGTTACTCCATTATGTGCAAACGGTTCTGCTCAATGCATTGTAAAGGCAGAAGGTCAAGTGACTCTTCCTAAGTGTGTTGGTATTTGAAAACAGCATTAACAGGGGGAAACCTTAAGTTTCTAAAAAATTAAAGGCACTAAGGCAGTAATAAATCTGTCCTTTGTCAATGGGGATTTCTTTTGGGGGGGGAAGGGGTTGAGTTGATACCACCAAAGAGTCATTCATCGCATATCAAATTTCCAAAGAACGGCGAGAGATTGATGCATGAACGCTTCACAGCTACAGTACCTTTTTAATTGAGGTATAATTATAGACATTGCTGCACACTGCTCACCAATGGTTCTATGAATACCTGGTCGACCGTCTTTGCATTATTGCCCTGATTTGCGAAAACCACTGAACAGACGTCAGCCATGTTGACTTTAGGTCGTCAAATCTTGTGATTGCCAATGGACGAACCACAGGGAACAGTGGTTGGTCAAAAACAGGCTGTTTTTAAATATATTGTGGTTAATGTATGGAAATATGTTTTATTTTTGTAATGGTAAAAAAGGCCAACTCATTATTACACATTTCCTTAATCTGCAATGGTTTGTAGATTGTTATGATTCATTCAGGGGTAGTCGAGTTATTCTGACTTATTGACGTTATTTATTCAATTTGTACTTCTTTTTAATACGTATTTGATTTGATAGACTTGATATATTGTGCTCAAATCTGTGGTAACAATAATGGGATAAAACATGTTTTTAATGTTTCTATTACTTTTAATATGTCATAGCAAAACTATCGGCGAGAGGGGAAAAAGCACTACAGTAGACCAATGAAATGTTTATCAAATATCTGTTTCAGATGTATTATTTTGTATCCATGTTATTAACTTGTCCAAATAATTTCTGCTCAATTTAGCCACCAAATAATGCAGTTGGAGAGAGTCTTACATTTGACATAATCTGTCCAGTGTCCGTAACATACTTTTATTTTGTGTCCCACAAGTGCATCGAGTGTTTTTATAAATGCGGCGGCGTCTGTCTGTTCCTCTTGTGGTGATGATGATGATGATGATGATGGTGCTACAGCAGACCGCATCACGCCGCTGTGCTTCTTAATGAATGTATCTTTTTTTTTTACTCTGTGCTGTGCTGAATAAAGAACAGTGACACACACTTTGGCTCTTCTGGTGTCAAATTCCTGCAGTGGCCTCCCAACCCGGGGAGGGAGCCTGGCGATGACAGACACTTACGCACAACCTGGAGAGAGCACACCTGTGAGGGCAGGGCAAACAGCCCTGTGACCTCGAGCTGATGACAGGGGAGACGGGGGGGGGGGGGTTGGTGGTGTGTGTGGCCATCGGTACTAAGACGCGCAGAAACTAGAGGGTTTGCTCTCCGTCTGGCTTTGGTCTCAGTGGTGACCAGGTGTGATCCCCAGCCGACAGTCGCCACTTTCATGACATGCTGACATGCTTTACATCAGTGGTACTCACCCCCCCCCCCCCACCAGAAATAATAATAATATTTGATCTGACCCCCTCCCATCACTTGGAATAAGCATTGAGGCATTCCATTTTGACCCGGTTGCACATATAAATGTTGTGAGGCATTGTGAGCTTGTATTTTTATTTGACAATTTGGCCAATGTTGAACAAACCAAACCATACAATAAAAATTGTCAATTACTTTTGATGCAGTTTTTTTGGGGGTATTAAAAAGGTGTCCTTAAATTGTCACTTCAATGTCAGATGGACAACCCCCCCCCCCCCCCCCCCCCCATCATGTGGGGATACCCCTACCTAGAGGTCCTGATTCCTGACACACCGGTTGAGGACCACTGCTTTACCTATTACACCATATACACCTTATTCCACCCAAGCATGTGTGAAAGGGCTTTTTTTTTGTGCAGGTTTTTTTCCCCTCTCAGAAAATAACTTAACATTTTTGTTTTAAAAGGATTTATTTACAATTACAAAATGATTGTAGAAAATGATAGACGTCAAATAGAAAAAAACCTACATTACACTTCTGTTAGAAATAGTACAAAAATATATTCAAAGTATTGGTGGTGTTATTCTGTCCATGTGCACCTGGGAGTGAAGAACAAAAGGTTGTTGGTGTCTGGCTTTAAAAAAAAAGAGTTAGGTTTTAGGTCAACCAAAGGGTGGCAGCTAATCAGCTATACAGTTCACGTCTGAAAGAGCTTGCCGAGTGGCCACCTCACTCACAGCCTCCTGATTGGTCCCAGTCTCAGGCCCTGTTAGTTCCATGATGTGGCCAATCCCCCGTATCGAACATGTGCGACGTAACATAGTCCTCGTACTGTCCGTCTATCAGCTTGGCCGCGTTGTTCCTGGCGAACCAGCAGTCCACGCTCTGCGTCCCGCTGTAGATGCGCCTGGTCTTCTTAACCACCGGCACGGAGCGACCCTTCAGCTTCAGGACCGATGTTGGTTTGACCGGCGAAGGATCGCCCTGTGCTGAGCTGCTGCCAGGAAGCTGTGCCAGGCCCACCTCCTCGTATAGAAACTGACCTGGAAATAAAACGAATAAGACGTTGTCAAAAGAACACTGGTCCCGATTGATCTCCCTCCAGCACGTCACTTCTCACGACAGTCACAACAGCACTACTAGTCTAGACTAGTCTCTCTGAGAAATACTTCCTCCTTTCCCCTCTTGAATCACATCTTCACATCATCGTACCCGGAAGTTATGCCAGGAACGGCTACTTTTTACTGGCCGTGAAAAGTGATGCATGTGCATACTCGGGTCTCGACTACTCGGGAAGCATTTGTACCTCATCTCTTCAGCCCTTCTTTCTTTACAAAGCATTGTGATTGCATAAATATAATCATTCAGTCTAGGTAGAACGTAGGGCACCACAATAATGAATGAAAATGTATTTCAAGAAATTGTGTTTCAAAATAATGTAATTGTGAACGGTGGCAATTCATTCAGATATGTTTGGTCAGCTGTTGCACTTTTCCCTCATCTTGATTCTTCTCACTATTACACAATGGTAAGAACCAGACACGACCACACAGAGGGATACAATCACAGGGGCCGTTACATACCCTTTGATCAAATGTGTTACAGATAAACTATATGAGCAATAAAGGCATTAAAATATGTATTTATATTGGCCACATGACGACTTATGTCTATTTGGTGCCCTATAGAAAACACTCACTTCCATAAACTAAGCTGGCGTGCTCTAAACAAACATTAAAATACATAATAAAACACAATCTGGATTATCATTTTAACCGTAATTGACATCATAAAACTGTTGAAATGTTAAAAATGTAGAGCATGTACCTAGCAGGCCGTGGCAGCTGTTGGACAGCCCCTTGCTTTTGGAGATGTAGAACCCGAGGTGGTCTCTCTGGTAGGGCGCCGGGTTCTTGTACTGGTGCACCAGAATCACAAAGCTGATGACGCCCGCTATGGTCACGGTCACGTTGGACTTGGCCACGATGGCCACCGACAGCGAGCCGCTCTCCACCGTCGCGGTGGAGTCGCAGGGCAGGACCATGCGGTCGAGGCCGTCCAGGATGACCTTCTTGGGGGTCACCTCGATGTAGGCCCGCTTGGGCTTGTCCACCACGATGGTGATGGTGCTGAAGTAGGTGCGCTGCTGCTTGTGGCTGCCGGGCGGCGCCGGAGCACCGATCAACTTGCCGTTCACGGTCACACCTTTTGGGAGACGAATGGAACACACACACGAGTGATGCTTTCAAATAACTCGCCGGTCCCAACATACAATAGCAAAGACTTGACTACTGGCTTGCCTTGTTGTGTTATGTGTGCTTTGACCTCTGCCTTTTATTAAGCAATTCAAGCCTGAGTTCATACTTTGGGCATGTCACAGGAAAAACATTTAGGGCTCCATTTTCGTCACCGCTAAACCCCTAATCCCAAAACTTCTTGGCTTTTTTTTTTTTACTATTTTGCTAAACATTTCTCAATAGTTAAAATGGCCAGTCTACAAGCTCACAACGTGTCAATGTAGATTGGCTAGTTGAACTAATAGTAAAAAAGGAAAAGAAGTTTAGGGATAAGGGGTTTAGCGGTGACGAAAATGGAGCCCTTAAAACATTTTCAAAAATGGTCAATCTGCACTCTCACAAGTACGCAGTGCATCGCAACGTATTGTGAGCTTGTAGATTTGCAATTTTTTGCCATTATCGAAATGGGGCATAAGTGGTTCACTTTGTTGACTGTTTGTGAGCTTATTGTCTGCTATCTTACCGGAGTGCTTGTGGTCAGACACTAGGCGAAGGACGTGTCCAGGCTCTCCGTTGATGTTGAAGCACACGGTCAGTTTACTGAGGGGGAACTCCACTATGAAGTGGGGGTCACCGTCCGCTAAGGCAGGACAATAAAGATTTAAAAGGGTGTTGGTATGGGATAGAAATTGGCCATTTAACCACTTGAAACCCCGGCATCTCTATTCTCTCATAAAAATTATCAAATACGTTTTTTATTAAGAACTGGTTATACATTATTATATAAATTGGTACAGTATACATTATTTGTTCCTTTTTTATGAAAAAGAAGAAAGGAAAGCAAAAACAGGCAAAAAGAACCCTCAATCCCTCTCACCCATATAGGCTACTGCTCAGTGACACTGCATAGAATAAAATAAAAAAGATGATGAGATATTCATGGCAAACAACAACCCAGCATCTCTTTTCTGGGGGGGAACATGTGCCGGAAATAACCAATCTCAGCTCTGCAGCTCACAGCTCTAAGCTTGTAGACTGGGTGTAGATCAAATAAATAAATAAAAGCACACCAAATACTATGCAACTTAGGTCTCTTTTACGTATTGACTATAGTATAGACTGGGTCTAAAGGCCTATTTATACTCCAGTTTTAGGTGATAAGGTGACCATGCACCGAAAACTACAACATGACGTCACGCCGTGGTGATAAGCGACTCACCGCTCACCAAAACACATCTCTCTCCTTTTACTAACCACCGTTTAGGTGGTCACTTTTAGCCTCTCGTAGCAATTCTAATATCACTGCGTGGATATTAGTCTCGTCCCTCTCAGTACTTTTTTTTGCAATGTCCCGCCCCATATTTGCATACTGGACCCTGATTGGTTATAGCCTGGTTCCAGACTAATCTGGTTGGCTCGTCACCACTTAGGCTGTGAAGTCCTCCCACAATTGAGAGGGGCCGGACTTAATCTGCCTGGGGCAATAAGCAATATGCATTGAGACGGGCCAGACTTAATCTGCCTGGGGCAATATGCATTGAGACGGGCCAGACTTAATCTGCCTGGGGCAATATGCATTGAGACGGGCCAGACTTAATCTGCCTGGGGCAATATGCATTGAGACGGGCCAGACTTAATCTGCCTGGGGCAATATGCATTGAGACGGGCCAGACTTAATCTGCCTGGGGCAATATGCATTGAGACGGGCCAGACTTAATCTGCCTGGGGCAATATGCATTGAGACGGGCCAGACTTAATCTGCCTGGGGCAATATGCATTGAGACGGGCCAGACTTAATCTGCCTGGGGCAATATGCATTGAGACGGGCCAGACTTAATCTGCCTGGGGCAATATGCATTGAGACGGGCCAGACTTAATCTGCCTGGGGCAATATGCATTGAGACGGGCCAGACTTAATCTGCCTGGGGCAATATGCATTGAGACGGGCCAGACTTAATCTGCCTGGGGCAATATGCATTGAGACGGGCCAGACTTAATCTGCCTGGGGCAATATGCATTGAGACGGGCCAGACTTAAACTGCCTGGAGCAATATGCATTGTAGCCGGGGAGCCAAGGGCCCAAAATTGGACAGGACTTGTGATGTCATGCCGTACTTTTTATTTGTGTTTTTTCGTCAGCACAAATGTGATGAGGACAGCACAAATGTGATGACGTCAGCACATTTGTGCACATTTTGGCAAGTGCTACAGTATGGCCGAATTTAGGCCAAGGAGTGTTTTTCGTGCAAAACTAATGCTTGGAATGGATTCAGAATCATGAAAACCGCCTAGTTTGACATGTCACAATTGTCACATGCTACTTAAGGCATGATGGAATTTGGAAAATGTTGCCTTATATTGGTTGTCTATGGTGTGGTATACAAAAACGATGTTTCCGGCAGAGCAGACCTCTCATTCTGTGGACAACACAATCAGTGCCAGAAGTGCTTCAAAATAGGAGCTCTGGGGTGCCGGAGTTGTCTGAGCGCTTTTACTCTGAAAGCCATGACCCGGAAACAATCTAGTAAAAAAAGTTGACTTTACATTGCTAGCTTACATTGCGATCATTTTAATTTATACGATATATGGTCCAAAAAGCGTTCATATTTTGCGGGAGAGACGGATTAGGAGCAGAAATGAAGTGCCAGCATATCGATCCATTCATAACCACGGAGATGGCATGTAAGTCAACGGCAAGCTAATAATTGCCTAGAGCGTAGCATATGGCAGCCGAAAGGCGAACGGGCCAAAAAAAAAGAAGGAAAAATTCTGAATATTCTTATCTCGCACCGTATCATTGAGGATGCGCTAGGACGTGCTCAGACGTTTTTTTGTACATCTCGGTTCGAGTCCTTAAGACGTTTAGGGGTGTTTGATGTAAAAATTGTGTTAATGACCAAATTAATAGAAAAAAACACAAATAAAAGCAGATGAAGGCTGGCTATGCGAGGCTAAGTCACCTTTTCACCTAAAACTAAAGTATGAATAGGCCATAAGTGGTTCAAAACACAGTTACAGGCAGTCATGGGGATTTGGTCTGGAGGCAGAAAGACTTGACTCATGACTTGTGCTAAACAACAGTTTGCTGGATTGTGGAGGTTATTCTACGGGCAGTGCACTGAGTGCAATGCTCTTAAGCAAGGTACTTAAGCCCTGAGCGCACCAGGGCTGTGGCGCAGTGTGCAGTAGCTAGTAGTTCTCATCATCATGTCCCCCAAAGACACAGTATATGTCACGAGGAAAACTGGAGAGAATATGATTTCCATTAGGACAGACTGAAAATAACTTTTATACTTTTGCGTTTAACCACTTAAACCGCAGCATTCCAATTCTGGGGGGAGCATTCACCAAAAATAGTCGATCTCTCTGCAGAAATGCCGTTATTTTGTAAAAGAAAAAGTGTGTTATTTAGGAGAGCGATAAATGAAAGTCACAATCTAGTAACCTAACCTAAAAGTATACCAGCTACTTTTTTCTTTTTAATGTAATTTAGACATTATGCCATACAGTGAAGTCCCTGTCACTGCTGACCTGATGCTCGGAGGATGTAGAGTAGACAACAACAACCGCACATCGCTTTTTTGTCATCTGACGGTGCAGGTGAGAGGTGAAGGAACATGCTAATCCTTCCCAGTTTCGCTCTTCTGTTTGAACAGGCACCCTGACTAATCTGAAGGAGGCGCTAGCGCAGTGACGGGCAGCTACTACTGGCTTCCCACCTGCGAAAGCAAACCAATTGTTTTCGTTGCAAACAGTGGCACTTCTGCGGTGGGCATGAACACACATACCCCTGGCGTATAGTCTCTTCTTTCTTTTTAATGTGAAGTTAAAAAAAGGCATAACTGGCATAACTGTCTTTAATTTACCTCTAAAGGACAGCTCTAGTGTTCTGTACACTCCCGACAGATAGAATGTATAACCTGAGTTTCCTGTGAGAACAGACTGAGATGAATGGAGAGATGAGATGAGAGAGCAAACAGTAATGACAGGGTCATTAGCGCTCACTAACTACCTCTGATGCCATCCCTATCTTCTCTGTAAGACACACACACACATACACACACTCTCATGTCCTACACTCTACCGTGCAATGTGTGCTGTGCTCACAGGACACGCACTTGCACGTTTTTAAAGTGCTGCCTAGTCCCAGCGCTGGTATTTCAATTAGACACTGTGTGTTCTCGACGCGTTGCAGGTCATGTTCCGAGGCATCAATTAACCTCTTTGCCGTCTATGTGATCATTACCGTCTGTCGGACCAACAGGCAAATTACAAGCCACCCACACGGAGAGACTGAAGAAAATGGTCTACTGTACTGTACATTTCCCCTCTCTGCTCTCCGTCAAGCTCTCTGTCAAGTCCCCCTAAAGAAGCTGCTTAACTGCCTCATGGGAACAAGGCACGGCAACAAGAGGGACAGCTACGCCACTTGAGTTTACAATGTGCCCCCGGGCTGGTGAAAACATGCACTGATGCAGACAGAAAGAGAAGACGAGGTGTCACCTGATGTCTTGGACACCGTGATGGATTTCTTGACTGGTCTCCTCTCTGCTTTATTGCCTGGGGAAGGGGAAGAGAATTCGTCGTCTTAGAATGACTCGGTCTCTTCTATTGCCGAGTACCTCCTCTCGTCATGCTTATATGGCGTCACTATTTTGAGCATGTCATTTTTAGGCCAGCCGCCATTTTCGCAACATGTTGTGAGCTGGTAGATTGTCTATTATTATTATTATTAATAGGGCTTAAACCATTAAGACCTAAATACAGATAATTTTGGGGGTCCTTGACATGAAATAGTTTCAGAGCCACTGATGTAGAAACATGTAGAAAACATGATTTAGAAGACATTTATTCACCTTTTTCCTAGACTGTGTGTGTTCCACTTCCTGTCAATTTCATTGGATATCATTGGTCATCTGACCAGTTTCATTGGATTTCATTGGATCAAATCGACAGGAAGTGGAACACACACAGCCTAGGAAACAGGTGAATAGAATCTGGTCTCAGGTCTCAATGGGTCAAGTGGTTCATTTCCACTGTTGTATAGTGTGGAACCATTACAGAGTGACTGTGTTTGATGAAGAATAGAAAACACAATAACGGTCTCACCCGTCTTGGCGACATCGGAGCTGCTCGACCCGCCCCTCCCCTGGAGCTTGTGGGCTTGAGTGTCTTCCTCGTCTGCGTCATCCGGCAGCTCGTTGGCCGCCGAGGCGGCCTTTCCGTCGGTCCCCGGGGGGGCTTCGGTGGGCGCCGGGGCCATGGTGCCGTCCGCGAGGACCTGTGGCCTCTCCACCACCAGGCTGGTGAGCGGCGTGAGGAAGTGGTACGTCACAGAGAGATTGGTGGCCTGCCGAATGTGTCCCTCCCTCTCCCTGCTGGTCTGGCTGCGTAGCCGCCCCTTCAGCCCCTCTTTGACGCTCAGGAAGCCCCAGACGCGCTCGGCAAAGTCCTCGGCCACGGCCGCCGCGGCCGCCGCCTCTGTCCCCGGCGCCGCGGTCCTTGACCCGGGCGGAGGAGGCCTGGGGGCGGACGCTGCCACGGCGGCGGCGGAGGCGGCCTTCACGTGCCTCTCCGTCTCGGCCTGCCGGCGCCGCAGAGGCACGTCGGTCTCCAGGAGGATGCTCTTGTCATTGTTGGTGGCGGTGACCTGCACGTGGAGGGACTCGGCGCTCGCGTTGGTCAGCTTGCCGGCGACGACGATCTCGGAGCCGTTGAAGTAGTTGGTGAAGAGGTGCTGCGTGACGTACTCGACCTGGTCCCGCGTGTAGTCGATCCTGATGTCGGACAGCAGCGGCGTCCCGATCTCGTCATAGAACCTGGAGGGAGAGAGAGAGGTGAGTTACCGCTACATTTTGCCGTTTAAAGCTGAAACGAATAAAAAACGAGTTGAATCTCAAGCAAACAATGTCAGCACAAGCTCACAATATGTATATGAACGTCTGCTGTTGTCGAATGTTTGCCTATTATGCCCTAAATGGGAACACTACTACGCTTCATGTGGTGGAGAGGTGAAATTAATATCTGAGGAGATTGAGTGTCGTTTATGTGTGTGTGTGTGTGTGTGTGTGTGTGTGTGTGTGTGTGTGTGTGTGTGTGTGTGTGTGTGTGTGTGTGTGTGTGTGTGTGTGTGTGTGTGTGTGTGTGTGTGTGTGTGTGTGTGTGTGTGTGTGTGTGTGTGTGTATGTATGTATGTTCACCTCTCTGGCCCATATCAGTGTGTGTGTGTGTGTGTGTGTGTGTGTGTGTGTGTTTAGCAGTAAACCTCCTCACCTCCTCGCCAGCGTGTTTGTTCAAGCAGGACCGGGGCTATTATCTGTGGAGTCTATCTGTTAACCCCCCGAACACATACTCAGACACAGGTTGCACAATGTACACACACATTCCTCCTCCACAGAGCAAACACCTTGTTGTGTGCGCGTGAGAGGGTGCACTTGTACCGCCATCTATCTCTGTGAGAGGCGAATGTCCTCACAAGGATAGAAGATGAGGAGCATAATATTCCTGGTCCTATATGACTTTGCACAGAGGCTGTTTTAGGATTGGGGTTAGAATTCAAGTTAAGTTTAAGAGCATGTACTGTAACTGGAGGTGGCGAGTGAAGTCAGTCCTCGCAAGCATAGCAATACGTGTGTGTGTGTGTGTGTGTGTGTGTGTGTGTGTGTGTGTGTGTGTGTGTGTGTGTGCGTGTGCGTGTGCGTGTGCGTGTGCGTGTGCGTGTGCGTGTGCGTGTGCGTGTGCGTGTGCGTGTGCGTGTGCGTGTGCGTGTGCCAGACCAATATCACTATCTGGCTTGTTTATGCAATTGGATATTCGTCTGGTTTGTGCATGTTTTCCTGTGAGACAGAGTGTGTGTGTGTGTGAGAGAGTCTGTGGCTGTCACAGAAGTTGATTAAAGAGCCATGTTGTCAGCACCGTCACATTTCAGGCAACCCTCCTGTCCCCCATAGCGTGATGAGAGATGAAAGTACGCAGTTCAGAGATAAGAGGCAGGGATTAAAGGTGCACTAATTGGTTAATAAGAGCTGGATTATGTCTAGTAGTGTCCGGAAGAGTGACATTCTGTCCATTGAGTGAAAGAGAGCGATAAAGACACACTGATGCTTTCCAAGTACAGTACGTAACGTGTCCCTGTTCTGGTACCACTGGTACGCGGGACATGTCCCACTGGTAGCCTACGCGGGACGTGTCCCACTGGGAATCTATAACCGACGTGCGTCAGCGGGATCAATGATGTGGTCAATGACAATGATATGACATTATGTTGTGATATAATAATATAGGAGCGGGTATAGGCCGGTCAACTGTCTTCCGTGTTTCGGTGCAGTGATGCACGACCGTGACGCACACCCCACCCCCCCACCCATGCCGGTCCGCGAACATTTTATTAACTGTCAGCCGGTCTGTGGTAATAGAAAGGTTGGGAACCCTGCCTGGTATAGACTGTAGAGCACCAACATAATGGAACAGGTAATCAACAAAACACCCGAGCTGAAGATAATTAATAATTCACTCGCAAACGCATGCACAAACACACACACGGACCCTTTGAGCATGGCGCTGGCGTCGGCGTCCTCGCGAATGCGTCTCATCATCCCGCAGTTCTCCAGGGACATGCGCTCCAGCAGCCGGTAGTCCACGTCGTTGCCGATCCCGATGGTGAAGATGCAAAACTTCTCCTGCACGGCCGAGCGCGTGTTCCCCAGGATGGCCGGGGACTGCGTCTCGCCCACCGTGGGCCGCCCGTCGGTCAGGAAGATGACCAGAGACACGGTGTTGGGGTTGCTGTCGGGGCCCTCCAGGTAGTCACTGAGCAGCTGGGAGCCCGTCTGGATGGCGCCGTCGATGTTCGTGCCTAGTATACACAGGTGGAAAAGGGCACTCGCATTACGGCAATGTAGAAATGACTGTATTCACAATTTACTTGAGTAAAAGTACAAGAGGTATTGGCATAAAAAATGTACTTACCAAAAAGTACTCATTATGCAGAATGTGCCCTTTTCAGATTTTCAAATGTGTAAAAAGCTCGGTGAGTTCGTAGATCAGCTATTTTCAAATGGCCGAAATGTATGTAGGGTTAATGTATGTTTTCTAATACATTTTTAATCTACAAAGTAGACTCCGTTATTCTGGTCCCCTGGGGGCCGGCGTGAGGCAGGGGTCGAGAGCGTTCTCATCTAGAAAGTTCAATTTCCCCGATCTTTTTTTTTGTGGCTTTTTATGCCTTTATTGATAGGTTGAAAGTAATCTGACAGGAAATGGGGAGAGAGATGGGGGGGGGGGGGGCGGGGGGGACACGCGGCGGGGTCTGTCGGGATCGGGAGTCGGGTCCGGGCCCACAACAACATTATTATTGTTAACTAAAAGTAACAAAAAAGGTGATCTCCCCTGTCATGTAATTCTAGATCAGGATGCGTGACTCACATTATGTGTAGAGGAGTCACTCACCTCCGGTGGGCACAAGCATATAGATGAACTTCTTGGCATCTCGGATGTTGAGCGGCGTCACAGGGACCAGGCGGTTCGGCTGCCACACTTTGATCCTGCTGGAGAAGCTGATGAAGTTGAAGTTGTCACCAGGACGCAGGTCCTTCAGAATGGTGAACAGAGCATCCTTAGTCTGGGAGACGGAGGGAAGAGAGAGAGTGGGAGAGTGTGACTGAGAATCCCAGAGCGCTGCAGGGTGCAAAACGAGAGAGAAATGGAGAGAAACACATTAACTGTATCTATCTATATCATGTTTAATTTTTTTTATTTTTTTTAAATAACCTTTTTTTAAGGTACCGGTATATTCGGTTCAAATATCACTTCTTTTTTTGTTTTGTTGTGATAATCCTCCCTACTATAGAGTGTGCTGAGTTCCTCCGTCCCCAGTTAACCCAAGGGGCCAGTGAGGCGCTACAACGTTGAAGCACTGAGCCCTAGTGGTAAGAGGAAGGACTGCAGGCGGACCCGTGGATTCATGACGAGGAAACCCCGTGCAGTTGGGCTTTAACATTGAGCACTTGGTTGCACTTCCGCATTTGGGCACCAAAATTTGGTGCCCAAATGCTGAATCGGCGAAAAAAGGCGGAAGTAGACGGTCGTTCCGGGTGCTTCAAAACGCCACTGAGCAACTTCCACTGACATGAATAGCGGGGGAGCGGAGCTTCGCGCCAGATCAGTCTCTATCCTTTTAATACTCTATGAGTTAACCCCTGGGGTAAAAAAAAACGTAGGTTTTATTTTGTGCTAGGTGGCCTAGCCGTCATCCAATCAGTGCTGTTGGCCTGTTGCGTGTCCCCCCACTGTAGAGCGTGCATGTGCACATCTTGTTACCGGGGTGGACCGGGGTTTTTCCAAATCACCCAAATCACTGAATACTCCTTTAAGTTGAATGCGTTCCTTCACAAGGGGTGAATGCTGGTGAGCAATGTGATCATGGTTGCTATGCTGCCTGACTGTAACCATGGTGTAACCATGGTTCATGTGTTGTAATGACAGAAAACGCATAATGTCAACGATGTAGTCCCATAATGACATCAGCATGCACGCACGCAAGCGCACACGCGCACACGCACGCACGCACACACATATCTAGCAGTAGATCTGCTATTTTTGAAAAATCATTCAAATGTGGCGCAAATCTTTGAATATATATTCTTTCACAGCGAACATGTTTTTAACTAAAATCTTTGCTTCTGGGGGGTCCCTGGAACATCATATTTTTCAGATGGGTGTCGACGGCCAATTACATATATTTGTGGGGGTCCTTGACATGAAAATATTTGAGAACGACTGACATATTAGAAACATAGGTTTTTCAGAAAACTGGCACAATTTAGAAGGCATTTTGTTGAATCGGAATCAGGGCTACAGTAAATGTGTTAAGAAACAACACAAAGTTTCTGCCCCGACAGCTATACGATATGCTCTCATAACGACTTGCATCCCTCATACTATTCTGTGTGTGTGTGTGTGACTGTGTGTGTGTGTGTGTGTGTGTGTGTGTGTGTGTGTGTGTGTGTGTGTGTGTGTGTGTGTGTGTGTGTGTGTGTGTGTGTGTGTGTGTGTGTGTGTGTGTGTGTGTGTGTGTGTGTGTGTGTGTGTGTGTGTGTGTGTGTGTGTGTGTGTGTCACAAGCAAGGACCTCCAGCTCTCCATGCCATGTGTGGGAGTCATAAAGTCGGGAGGGATATTGGACGCCTATGGAGGCTGTATAAAGCCACGGGGACAGAAGTTACAGAACCACAGAATGTCCGACAGTGAAGCCTTCTATTGTGGAGACACATCAAAGCACACTTGTTGCTCTGTTGCTCTGGTCCACTGGGGGCTGGCGTTGGGCGGGGGAGCAGATCATCGGGGTCGAGAGCGCTCTCGTCTAGAAAGTTCCATTACTCCATAGACTGCTTGACCTTACTCCCTCACAGCACGGCCTTGTACGTTTCCACTTTTCCCTTTTCGTTGCAATCTGTTCTCCTTTAGTTTTTCCTCACGCTACGTCGTATGGCAGCTGCAGAGATCGGATTTGTGATTTCTGGCCGAGGGGATTATCATGCTCTTACACAAGAGGAAAAGGCCAGATATTGCTGTTCCGGTGTAGGAGTGAGGAGGCGGGGTGTCAGGTTTACTAGCTGCTGGTACACTCATTTAACTTCACACAGGAAAAAAACGATTTGTAAGGTTTTGTTAGACAACGCTGCATAACAAACCCTCCAAAAATCCATTCAGTTCCCCACAATATATTAATTGGAGAAAAGTGTTACATTTCTAGCCTGGTTATTGTGCTAATCTGTATAAAATAATATTAATCCGGACAACAACTTGGCAAAAGAAAACACATCCACATGTCCATAAAGGTGTCCATCACTCTTACCTGTCTGATCTTTGTTCCCAGCATGGAGAAACTGGTGTCGATCACAAACACCACATTCTTGGGAACTACCGGCAGGTCTTTTGGAGCAAAGTAATGGACAAAATGGCCATTTAAAACCTGGAGAAGAAAGGAAACTGTTTATATACAAAGTCAGGGAAAGAATTTTTTCAGTAGCTTTGTTTGTTTATGGAAATGTATGTCCTGGAGGTAGAGCTTGACCGTGGAATGAGGGGGTGGCAGTAATCCTGAAAAATGAAGTGTGTGTGTGTGTGTGTGTGAGAGAGAGAGAGAGAGAGAGAGAGAGAGAGAATGGGTGTTCCATGTGTGCGTGCATATACTGTACATGACAATGAGAAACGAATGTGAATCATGAATGTATTCTATACACATGTCAGTTTTTTCTGTGGGCTGTGAAATGATCTATAATAGCGTATATATATGTTTACCGTACTTTGACAGTCCTGGGATTAGAGTATTATTCACAGAATATTACGCCTATGCATCAGGATTTAATGGCTAGCCATGACATGACTTTTAGATGCCGGCGCGGCACAGTTTTGTCATCCAGGAGGTGATTACTCTGACTATGTTCAGAGTACTTTTGTTTGGGGTTTTTTTTCAAAGGCATGTTGCTATATTATTTGTCACGTGTGGGTGGGTTAGCAGGGCTTGTCTCCTACTAACTGAAAGGTCACGGATTAAATTCCTGCTGGTTTGTCAACAACCAGTCGTGACTCATGCTGTTGAACAAGGCAGTGTGCCTCTGCCTACTCCCGCTATGTGAGCTTGTCTGCTATTTGTGAATAGCCAACGTGTAAAGAACCAATGTGTTATGTATATAGCTAACATCTAAAAAATTACACAGACGCTTTCCAGGGTTTTAACTGCTACGGTTAACAATACGGTTAAATGTCAACGTGAAACTGCCACGGCACTAACCTGTACAGTATGTCTCCTATGCCCATCTCCCTCTCCACATCATAGTGGATCACTAACCTGTATGTCTCCTATGCCCATCTCCCTCTCCACATCACAGTGGATCACTAACCTGTATGTCTCCTATGCCCATCTCCCTCTCCACATCACAGTGGATCACTAACCTGTATGTCTCCTATGCCCATCTCCCTCTCCACATCACAGTGGATCACTAACCTGTATGTCTCCTATGCCCATCTCCCTCTCCACATCACAGTGGATCACTAACCTGTATGTCTCCTATGCCCATCTCTCTCTCCACATCACAGTGGATCACTAACCTGTATGTCTCCTATGCCCATCTCCCTCTCCACATCACAGTGGATCACTAACCTGTATGTCTCCTATGCCCATCTCCCTCTCCACATCATAGTGGATCACATAATCTCCCAGGATCCCGCTGGTGGTGATCTTGGCCTGCTGGACGATGTTGGGGCTGAAGGTGACCTTGCTGAACATGGCAGTCCGTTTGATCACCGTGGTGACGGGAGGCTCTGGCTTGGCTGGAGATCAGAAGGTAAAGTATAGTGCATAAGATAAAGAAAATGAAAAGAATGTATTTTAATTGGCTCAAGAAAAAAGTGTTTGGGGGGGATCAGCACATCACACCATATAGGCACCTTAAAGTCAACGAGCCATGTATCCTGAACTAAGGTCTAACCTCTAGATGCTTAGTGGGGGGGTGGAAAAATAACTCGGATTAAGCTTCAAACAGAAGAGCAACCCGAAGCTGTAATTTTATAAGCCAGTCTTTGCCCACCGACATGTTCAATGTTTTGTACATCAAACGCATGCAGCCAGTCCCTGCATGATTCTTTCTTTTAACGAGGTAGATAGGGTAGGCCGGGGGTGGCCTGGTATAGCTCAACCAGTTACGTTATTTCTATTTTATGTTTTGTCAAATCACAGTGTCGTATGAATTAACACGAGTTTGTGACTACATAATAACTACATTGACGTTATAGATTTTTGTTTTCGTTTTTAGGGGGGGTTTTTTACACTTTGGTCCCAAACAAGATTATTTTCTTCACTTCAGCTTGAAGCTTACATCAAGCTGCCTCACGCTACAGAAACAGGAGATAGGCTCCTGCCCTATGGGCCTCATGGCACCGGCAAGGCTTACTCTCTTAAGGATCGTAAATGGGTCATGCTCCACATAGAAAGGGTATTGTTGTATAGAAAAGCTTTTTTTCTTCCTGCCAAGCCTTATAATACATCACCTCTTCTGTTGCTCTGTAGCTGGCTAGGTTGGCAATGAAATGATAAACCAGGACTTTGCCCTGTGGGTAGGTGGATTTGGGTCCCAGGCTGTAGCACCCTGAGTGCTCTCTCCATCCCTCCCATTGTGAGAGATGTTACCCTCCACCTCTTGTACCCGATGAGGATGGTAAATGGCATGGTTGTCTCCACCGTCAATGTGTGGATGTGTGCATGGAGATGGGTGAATGTAAAGCACTTGAAAAGCACTTTTGAAAAGGGGCACGGTAGAAATACAGACCATTTGCCTCTTCAGGTATGCCCTAAATTTGAATATTTCTCTGCTGACCCAATCCTTCCTGGTAAGTCCTTGCAGGCCTGGTGCTGGGAGAGCCATTTCAGCAGCGTTGCTGCTATTGTACCTGCCCTGTACTGCGGTTTCAGCTTCTTTGATTTGCATCGCAATTTTGTTTAATTTTGTTTTTATGGTCCCTGAGTCCTTGAGTTCATTAAGTGTACTTCATAGATAGACTAGCATCATCTGCTCCGTCTTCCGCATGCACCTTGCTCCTTACCTTGCGGTGCCCATTATCCATGTTTCCATCATCAAATATTGGATATACAGTAGTGAAGCAAAAAGTTCTGTCTTTGTAAACATAACGCCAAGATACATAACGGATTGCCATGGAATTTGCTGTGCACCTTCATGCTCCCTGGAGGATGAAACGTTCTGATTTTGGTGGCCAGTGGCGTGCACAGATAGACACTAGGGTTGTTGTTTTTTGTACAGTGTACAGTATGTGGACCATGGTGACATTGATCAATTCTTGATAAAAAACACTTCTAATATATTATTTAGCCCCCAAAATCTATATATCTCACACTATTAAGGCAACCAGCCGGTTCCACGCGCTGCACAAGGTGCCTTTTTTTCACTTGAGCACCTGCCCCTCTAAATGTCTGTGCACGCCACTGCTCGTGGCCTTTTCTCTACTGCCACCCGTAGCCCAAAACTTGCACACAAGATATCTCGACTTATAATGGACAGTGTCATGAAACGTGTCCTTCCAACACTTTTATCCCAAACATCTTTAAATATTGTGTGCACCGTGCTTCCTTTTATATACCTAGTATCTGTCTTGGTGTCTTGGACGATGCAGAAGTCCCTCCGCCGCTGCCCTTGCCGTTGCGGAGCGGCATCACTTTCAGTAGCGTGAGTGGCAAGTGGTCAATGAGGACGACGTCGAGGCTGAGTCGGCTGACCAGCTGCATCGGCCTCAGGCTCGTCACGTGCTCGTAGCGGCCCAGCCGCCGCTGGAGCAGTTCCTCATAGGTCAGCAGGAACAAGGCCCGGTTCCGGCCCGGAATGCTCGCTGACATCCTGAACACCTCCACCTCTGACTCAGCGCTTTGCAGGGCATAGATATATACGATGCAGATGAGGAGAGAGGAGAGAGAAGTGTAGTGTGTAGAAATAGAATAAGGAATGAGGACGGAAGAGAGAGAAGATTAATCCAAATGTTAACAGAGGGGAAAAAGTGAGATGTGAAATGTGATTAGGAATTGGCATGAAATGATTTGACTCAATAAAATGAGAGATAAAGGAAATTAGAATGGAGAGTAATTAATGATGGACTAGAATAAAGACAGAATCAAGACATTTAACAACTTCAGCCCTGCAGTATTTAGTCATATGATGAATAGCAAAGAACAGCTAATCTACAAAAGGTCACAAGGCATTGTGAGTGCAGCAGAGGAGGGATTTCTGCAGTGGCGTCCAAGACACCACGTAAAGGTTAAAAGACAGATCCTAAAGTATATAATTTTATATTTTTATGCTTTTTATTTATTTTTGATGTTGGGTGCCAGGAGCCAAGTGGTCCAGGCGCATGCCGCATATAAGCTTTGGCCAGACTTTGCTGCTCTTCTCTCTCACCCTCTTTCCTGTCCATCTTCACTTGATATCAATAAAGGCAGAAAAGCCAAAACAAATCTCTAAAAAAAAAAAGAAAGGAAGAAGAAAATGCTAGAAAAAGTGGAAATAGTTTTAAATATTACACGACTACGCTGGGGTTCATATGTTTATGATTATAGGAGAACAGAAGAGGAGAAGTAGTGAGATGAGCAGTGCAAGTATAGTGGTATCATCTGTGTGTGTACAGTGTATACAGTACAGCATGCAGCATCAGTGGATGACCTCAGGGATCAATGTTTTAAGTGTGATAGAGGAGAATAAAGTGATGTTGATGCTGCTGTTATCTCTCTGTGACTCCATTCTTTCTAAACCTATCATCTTCAACTTCACCACCATGCATCTCTCCGGTCCTGCTGTCCTCCGTCTGACTTTTACAGTAGAGTCGATGAATCATGCAGCGTTTAAAAAATGTCACGTATTTTGGAGAAGGCATGATGTCATTTCTTCCTGTATTAAACCGATTTATATGACAGTCCCCGGGTCCCTATGGAGCAACGGTCCACTCGACGGACAGACAGACACACAGTGCCTTTGTGGTTAGTAAAGTTGTGTTAAAGAGGTTTCAGTTCAGCATCAGTCTGTTTGCCAAACAGTAACATGAGAGAGAATGGGTTCGCCTCTTTAATTATAAGGAAACGCCTAAGAGAGATCAGAAGCTGGCCACACACATATTCAAAGATGTGTGTTGTTTGCGTACGCACCTGCGCATGCAAGCGTGCACGCACGCACGCGCACGCACGCGCGCGCACACACACACACACACACACACACACACACACACACACTGGGGTCTCTCTTACCTTGTGTCACTTGCCTCTTTGTTCTTGGGTTTGCCATTGCCCCCCTTATCCTGTTTGACCTTCTTTTCCTTGGGCTTGACCTCGCTCTGATAGACACGCCCACCAATGATCCTGGCTCATGGGGGTCAAGGGGTCAAGGATTAGAGCCGTGCTTCTATTCGGGACCGCCTATTGTTACTGGTCGGACAGCTTCCCTTGGACAAAATCCTATTGTCCCCTATTTTACAGTTAACAGAGCTGCACATGAATGACTCTGAGCCCCGGGTGACTATGTGGCGGAGTTAACGAGAGCGTGTGTGTGTGTGTGTGTGTGTGTGTGTGTGTGTGTGTGTGTGTGTGTGTGTGTGTGTGTGACTGTGTATACCTATGGTTGTGTGCACTCTTTCTGTCAGACCCCTCGCTAACCTCTCCCATGGCAACTGAAACATCATAAATCTTAATCCACACAATCATTGACCAATGATGCATTACAGAAAAGCATGCCTTTTCTTTTTTTTGAAGAGCCAAAAAAGGTGGATAATCGAGTAACAAAAAGGAAGGGGACAGTGGTTCCCAAACCTTTTCATGTCAAGGACCCCCAAATTGACACTATAATTAGCCCATGGACCCCCATTTGAAAAAATAAACCAGGGATGATTTTTACAGCTCTAGCAAATATTCTAAACCTGTTTAATTTCAAGGACCCAAATTGGCATACATTAGTCTACGGTCCCCCATTTAATGGCATTTTTATCTCTGGGACCCCCAATTTATATTGTAAAAGCAATGTTAATTTAACTCTGAGAGTGTACAAATGTAACCAAATGGACCCTAACGGGTTCATTTGGTTCCATTTGTTCACTCTCTGAGTTACAGACCCACAAGGGTCCATTTGGTGCATGGGGACCCCCTCAAGGACCCCTGGGGGTCCCTGGACCCCACTTTGGGAACCAATATTTTAGATACAGCCAGCCAGCCAGGTCTGAGTGGGGCTAATTGAAAATGCTTAGATTCATACATGCCCTTTGTCTTTGATTGAGGTTGATGTTTGTCACTAACAATCTACAATCTACAAATGTTATGTGCATCCAATCCAATAGAATAATGTGTGCAATATAATATGTAAATCACCCAGTTAAAGTTTGTGAACTCAACTGACTGAAATGAACGTGGACATGACGTTGTTACTGTCCGTCCACGTCCAAGTATGAAAACAATGAACAGTTAATGAATTCCTCACATTGTGAAGTTGGAGATGTAGGCAGCTGCAGGTATCTGGAAGTGGAAGACGCCCTCGGCAGCGGCGGAGTGTCGGTTGAGCATGACGCAGGACACCGCCGTGAAGGCATACCGAGACACGATGGTGGTCTTGATGGACAGCTCCTGGATGTGTGGTTTGGTTTCCTGTTTTATATGATCAATTTATGCAACATTAGGCTATTATTTGACACCAAATCTGGTTTAGAGCAAAGACTGTATGTCCTTTGGGTATAACACTGCGATTGGTATCCTAATAGTTCCTTTTTGATAGGCTAATTGCAAGGCTTTACACTTTACAGTCCCAAACACGTTCTTTCCCCCCTAAATGTTGGACAGCATTTTGTAAGAAAGCGCCAACGCATTACAGCTACTCTGGCGAACAGCTGATGCTTGGCAGTTCTCCTCGCGTCACACCCGAGGACATGAGTTTCTGATGACAAACAAACCCCCATAGGCTATACTCCATCCATGCATAGCCTGGATAGAAAAGTATTTGACCTACATATTGGAGTTATATAGGCTGCCAATTAAGGCTGCATGGGTAATTTATTGAAACGTTGTGCTTTAGTTTAAACAACGATTTCAACATTTTAGAACATATCTAACTGAAGAAAAATAAATAAAAACAAGTGTAGGCCTATGCCAAACTCAACAGGCCTACTTCCAAGACGCATGGAGCGCAGAGGTTTAACTTCATATAACATTATTATTATTATTACCCTTATTATTATTATTATTACCTTGATTAGAATGGCTTTCACTTGCCGAGGAACCCTCCGTGGTGCCTATACATGAAAACAACCAAAAGTGTCAGCCGAAGATAATTAAATGAACACCAATGCCATGATGAATGATTGATTGATTGATGATAGAAATCACTCACAATATCCAAATCAAAGTCTGTCAAGTCGGGGAAAATATCATCATCATCTTCAAATTGAGATTGATCCAGTTGCCCCATGCTGCATGAATTCAAACACATCATCAGCACGAAAGTCAGCATCGTGAAGAAGTCCATTTTATAATCCGTTAAGAAGAATCACACGAATGAACGCGCATTATTTCCCAGTGCGCAGCGCTCCGTGTCCACAGGTCGCTGAGATCAGAGTGACCGGAGAGTCAGAGCTGAGACTGTCTGTGGTCCTGCAGGCTCCACCGCGACCCGTAAACACACACACCCCGCCCACCGAGACACGCTGTGTAGTGTGTGTGGGTGTGTGTGTGTGTGTGTGTGTGTGTGTGTGTGTGTGCGTGCGTGTGCGCGCGTGTGTGTGTGTGTGTGTGTGTGTGTGACTGTGTGTGTGTGTGTGTGTGTGTGTGCGTGTGTGTGTGTGTGTGTGTCCCTCACATTCTGAACAGCAATTTGAGCGTAAGATCGCTGGTCAGATAGCGCAACCGACTTTACAACGAGAGCGCACGCCGCACGCACGCATGAGTTCCCACAACACACGCGGTGATCGGCACCAGCTCACAAACTATATAACCAAACTTCGTTTTAAGTTGGAACAGTTTTCAATTTGTGTTATCATGTGTTTAAGTTATAGCCTGTAGGCTAGCCTATAACCTGTATGCCTTTACTCAAGTAAAACTAATGTTTTTGTAGAATACTTTATACTAATTTAATTTAGGCCTATAGGCTACTTAGCATAATACATCGCAGAAGCTTTTATTGTTATCCCAATTATTTGACAGCTTATAGGATTACAATTATTGTATAATTAGTGATGTACCAAACGAAGTTCTCCCGGACGGTAAAAAAAAAAGCCTCGGGGATGCTTTAGGCTAAAGATGTTCTGAGAAGCAGACAGACATGCAGGCAGATATATAGGAGATGTTGATCAGGTCCATTTTATTTTCAGAGAGGCGACCATCTGTCTGGAAGTCTGAAGAATCCCCCCCAAGACCTTCTAGCATAATGATGTGAGATAAGTATTTTGGGAGACCTATAACCTGTCTTAAATTACACATCAATAGCCTACACTTTGGATAGGTATTCGAAAATAGCCAAACTCACAATCGGAGTGAGGTGCTCGAGCTTGTAGAACTGAGCAGCGCCAGCAACTCGATCATTTAAAAAAACATTCGAGTATAGCCTGCTTTTACTTTGGTAAGCCTATGTTGATGGGAATAGGCTACAGTGCTACACCCTATACGTTTGTAAATTGTGAATATTAATTTAGGCTATATCTAGATAGATGACATGTAGCCTATAGTGTAGTGTTCATCAGTTCAAGTCAGTATATAGGTTCAGGTTGAGTATATAGAGGCTATGGATGGCTCATCAGTTTCACACTCCAACCTCCAAGTGATTTGGATTGACTTTACACGCACCTGCAATAGACTACAGAGGCCAATCAGCCTAATAAACAGGCTATTTCGAAACGGACTTCAATGCAGACCCGCTGGTCATTAGGCCTAACGTGAATTCCCTGTTTCATTAATAGTGTAGGCCTACTTTTTTACTCACCGTAGTGTAAACTAAGTAAAATAAAACATGCTAGCCTATATCACAGTGAGTCGCACGCGATTTCTGAAAATAAACAAATACACATAGGTAAATACATATAGTCCTACTACTAGGTCTACAAATAAAAAAAATCTATATAAATAGCCTATCATATCAGTATATCACTATGAATTGGATAGGCCTATAGTGCACAGCCTCATTAAACTTTAATATTCGATTGTAATCAAACATATAACGTTTAATGAGGTAGCTGCTAGACTAGAGAGTTTGGGAGAGTATGCTAGGCCTCAACGAACAACATATTTGCAAAAGTATATTTTGAAAAGTTAAAAAGACTAGTGTATTTGTTGGTAATTGGAAATCTTCATAGTTAGGAAAGAATTGGCTCCCTCTCGTGGACAAATTTTGACTTGACATTGATTGATTGAAGTATTTATTAACAGTTTGCAGAATTACAGTACATTTCAAGCACAACTCAATACAAAAACTGTCAACTGTGAGTGGACGACCAATATAGCACTATACGCTTGTTTACAAGAGGGTCCACCATGTTCAATTCATCATAACATTTAGAGACAGATATACACTTCTATATAGCCAAAAAACAGGAAATCATCATCATCATAAAGGAGGTAAAAAGGGAAAAGAAAACATATACAGTGAGGGGAAAAAGGGGTGGGTCAACGTGGGTGGGGGATTCAGATTTTACGGGGGCCAGTTTAGAATTGCAGCCTTCCGTAGGTGCCCTTTGAGAGCGGTTTTGAAGGAGTCAAGGGATTCACATGACCGTTGGTAGGGCATTCCACATCTTCAACCCGTGTGTGTGTGTGTGTGTGTGTGTGTGTGTGTGTGTGTGTGCGTGTGCGTGTGTGCGTGCGTGCGTGCGTGCGTGCGTGCGTGCGCGCACGCGCGATTGGTTAGTCGATTTGCTCGTCTACATATGACATACATTTTCCCATCATTGTCAATGGCATTTAATGTTTGTGTTGCCACACATTTACGTCATATTAGAGGCACGCATATGACCTAATTTCTCCTTTCATTGAACTGAATTTATGTGATTGGTTAGACAAAAGACCCTTGTCCCTTGTCGACGGCCTATATATATACACCAGTAGGGGTGTATGGCGAAAAGTGAGTCTACCAGGATCTGAAAGCCTTATAGAACTCAACCTGAATACCCCTAACATCTGTCCTATTTTTCCCTCCCACACTGCCGGTCAAGGTCTCAAAAAGCTTCAACGTTTCCCATCCCTCTGTGGAGCGACGTGAAGCACAACAAATATTGACTGCGGGGCCAGGCAGGCGTCTATCAGTTCACTGGAGTTTAACCCTCACTTCTGGGCTCTCCGCTCTCCGTGCTTCCAGCAGATCCAAGGATTCTCTCTCTACGCCGCTGCGGTTTGTGTATCTCCGACTCGAGGACTTGCCTGCAGGCCAAGCCAAAAGGGCCTGGAAACATGAGACATCTGCTACTGTTGACGGGGCTCCTGTTCCTCCACCAGAGTCACTGCTTTGAGTTCTTCATAGATGGAGAATGGGAGGGGGAGTCGGTGAGTATATCGATGGTGTTGAGAGAAAGCCAACATGGGGAATGATTCTCAGTATCCCTGCTGTTGTTGTTTTAGAGTCATCATGGGACATTCGCTATATAATGTTTGACTGCTAGCTACAGTATATGATATATAACACTGCGATTGTGATTGATTGATTGATTGATTGATATCTTTATTGATCATGAAATAAACATATAACAATAACATCCATCTGACCTACCATGATCAAAAGGATATAGCAAAAAATAATAATCTTACAGCCTGTTTCCATTGCGGTCCTTACTATGTTGTTGATTTAAATAACAAAATGTGTTCTTTGCCTCCTTTGATAAGGGTTTGAAATGTGTTTCTTGCATGACTGAAGCACCATGCTACAAACATTTTCTGTTCTCTTTATACCAGGCAGGGGTTCAAGATCACAGGGAAAGACACAAGGTAAGATTATATACTCTTTTACAATGAAAGAAAATCTAATCTGTTCATTACGCATCACGTACACTACACGACAGACCGTATGTTACTGACAGCCTGTCTTGTATGCAGACTGAGGCAGTGTGGTGGAGCTGATGCCTTGTGTGTTTGTGTGCTTTGTTTTTCAGAGAGCGATATTGACCAGCGAGGAGGAAGAAGACTTTGAGGTGAGTCTCTGCGCTTGTTGTTCGGACTGTCTCGTCTCCACTGTGACAGAGTTTAATGTTATCTCACAATCGATAGACCGCTGTTTGAAGAGATCCCCCTGACTGGCAGGTTATTGACTTCTCCGCTGGTTCACTTTTAGTGAAACAAGTCCTGACGTCTTTCTCTCTCCCCTGGAAGAGGGTTAGAAGAAACCTGTTCACTGGTTCACTCAGGTTATTAGTTTTTGTGGGCCACTGGTCAAGTTAAACTATATAACTAACAGTGAAAATGACAGATCTACAAGCTCACAACAACATGTTTGATAGGCTGAGTAAAAACAGCAATTTGTGAGCTTTTGGGTCTGCTAATATTTTAGCAGAATGTTTGCCTATTATTGCCGATTGTACGCAAGGTCATATTCCTTCAGTTTTAAACTATGGGTAGCTCTGGTCCATAGCTCTAATGCCTTCATTAGAGCTATGGACCTACCAGAGCTAAACTATGGGGAGAGTTGAAGAAAGAGTCATTGTGGAACAATCCCGGGGTGATGATGATTTTGGGAGTCACTACAATTTACGTCTGCTGCACATTCCATGTTCTTTTCTTTGCCACAATAATGCTGTCCCAGTACATTTGCGATCAAAAGCAGCTTCTGACAGACAGAAGTTGGTTCAAGATCCTGCAACGAGACCATGATAATGCACAAACAACAACAAACTAATATAACAGTTTGCCACATGCAGCATTTGGCCAAGATCATATTGGGGATCTTATATGACATGCAATAAAGTAATAAGATAGCCGATATTGCACAGTGAACAGCATGCTGTACACACAGCGTGGGACACAGTTAATTCATTTGATTCCTTAATTTCATTTCCAGAAAGGTACACAGATTCCCAATGATATGCTGTATTTTGAACAAATAGGATTGTTGTTGTGATCTATTGGTGGTCTTGTCTCACCTGTCTCTTTTGTGTATGACTTGCATTGGTGGTGACAAAAGTCATCACATGTTCTGCTCTGTACCTGCAGTGTTAATTTCGTTGACTAAAACTATGACGAAAAATGTTCGTAGACCACCCTTTTTCACTGCCAAAAATATTAAAAGATGACTAAAACGAAGACTATTGTGAGAATTTTGTCCAAAAAATAAAAACTAGACAAAAATGCTAGGGAGGGACGGGTGGAGAAGAGATCCAGTAGAACTAAGACAAGTCATTTTATGTTTGGTTTCGCTCGCGTGGTGAGCTCTGAAAATAGCAGATCTGACGCTATTTTCAGCATGCATGCAAGTGTAAACTCAGCCATCAAGACACCATCAAGACTAATGGCTAATCAAGACTAAAACTACACCTTGTGGCCTGGGCCGTGGCTCAGCGGTCCAGGCACCTTGGCTGGTAATCCAGTCTGGCAATGTGCTGCGGGTTCGACTCCCGATCCCGACGGCCTTTACTGCATGTCTTCCCCCCCATCTCTCTCCCCATTTCCTGTCAGCCTACTGTCTGTCCCTCCATAAAAAATATAAAATAAAGACGAAAGCTACAAAAAAACTACACCTTGTCAGGCGACTAAAATATGACTTAAACCGAAGTGTCTTTTATTTATTAAAAAAAGGAAAAATCAAGGAAATCAAAATGAACCCTGCCCTGTGCCCCTGTGCGTGACGTATACAGGCCGTCCGTGGCGACGACATCACAGTGAAGAGCTACAAGGTGGAGAGCCGCATCACGTCGCGCTTCGCCCACACCACCGTGCGGAGCTCCGTGGTCAACTCCGGCTCCAAGTCCCAGAGCATCGGCTTCAACGTCCAGATCCCCAAGCGAGCCTTCATCACCAACTTCACCATGTGAGCAGCCGGCCGCTCCGCTCGGCGTCACACAGAAGCCCCTAGGCACACATTTTCAGGACGGGAACCCCTTTTGCAACCAGATCTTATTTTAATGATGTTTGGGAGACAAGAAACACTTTCCTGGGGTTTTTTATGTGGGGTAATATGTGTTTGTGGACTCCATCTCCATGATGTCATGGTCACTGGGCTCACTTACTTCCTGGACTACATGTTGTCTCAGTAAATAGTCTGGATTTCCGGTGGTGAGGTGACCACCGGAGCTGTAATAACATGGAGCGGTGGTGAGGTGACCACCGGAGCTGTAATAACATGGAGCGGTGGTGAGGTGACCACCGGAGCTGTAATAACATGGAGCGGTGGTGAGGTGACCACCGGAGCTGTAATAACATGGAGCGGTGGTGAGTAAAAACAGAGGCAAGGGCTGGGGAGAGCGGTGGTTTGCTCTTCACCGCGGCTCCGTGACGTCATGTTGTAGTTCGGTGGTCACCTCACCACCGAAAATATTACACTATGAATAACGCTTAAGACATGGCCTCCCCCTATCCACAAGGAGAAGCAGTGCACCAAAGCATTATGGGAATTGTAGTTCAGGAAGGAAGTGAGCTCAGTGTCCATGACGTGACCCCGTTTTTCCTACACCAGTGAGGGGTGTTGAGGGGCTAGCCCACACCGGGCCTGCAGCAGTCAGCACACACAGAAGTCAAGGCAGACGACTGTGGAACGTGAAGCACAACGGAGCTGCGCTTATGAAACAACACAAATAAAACCTTCAGCGAAAACAGAAGCCCAACACGAGGATAAAGGAAACATTCAGTCCAAATGTCCAGTTGGCTAATTCACAACTACTACTTGCCCCCCCTCCCCCCCCCCCCCCACGCCCCTCCCACCCCTCACTGGTGCGAAAAACGGGGTTGCGTCCATGGACACTTTGAAATACTAAAATATCTAAAAACTAATATCATAAAAACCCCCAGGAAAGTGTTTATTGTCTCCCAAACATCATTAAAATAAGATCTGGTTGCAAAAGGGCTGAAGTGGCCCTTTAAGCTATATTTAGACCAGGCCGATTCTAAAAAGAATTGCTTCTAAATCCTTTTTTAAACAGTTTTCCGAAAAACCCATGTTTCTATGTCAGTGGTGCTCAACTCTTTTCATGTCAAGGACCTCCAGAATTATCTGTATTTTTTTCACCATTGCCAATATGATGTCGCCCTCTGATTTTATTGTATTGGAAAATGCAACCACAGTCAAAAGCGACGACTACTTGCGTCGTAGATGATGTCAATCGACTTGCATTGTGTGGAGAGAGCAGTTACAATGTGTCTCGTTGAGTTGATTCCTGTTGTTTTGCACTCGTCCGTCATCGACGCCATGTGTGCAGGAACGTGAACGGGATCATCTTCGTGGGTTCAGTGAAGGAGAAGACAGTGGCCAGGAACCTGTATGCTCAGGCCAGAGCCCGAGGCAAGGCAGCTGGCATTGTCAGGTATACAAGAACAGAATGCAATGTCTTTTAGAGAGATCATTATTTATACTTAACCCATTTTAGGCCTGACAGTTTTCTGAAATACTATATGTTTCTATATCAGTGGTGCTCACTATTTCATGTCAAGGACTGCAAAACTTATATGTCTTTGGCTGCCGACCCCCATCTGAAAATATGTTGTTCCAGGGGACCCCTCAGATGCAAAGATTTGAGTTAAAAACGTTCGCTGTGAAAGAATATATATTCAAAGATTTGCGCCACATTTTCACAGATTTTCAAAAATAGCAGATCTGTCAAGCGTGGCCCTCGGTGCCGCACTATGAGCTTGTAGATCTGCTATAGCTCAAGCATAACATAATGCTTAAAACACCAGAAACATTCACTTCACATTTCTCACTCTATTTTTGGCAAGCGACACCATAGTGCAACAAATCAGAAATTAGGCTCAACTCCACCACACAGCACGCAAGAATCCCCCATCCTCTGTGATCTAGGCTAGCAATGCTTTTTTAATGAAATGTCAGTTGTTTATGAATCCCTTGAGCATTCTATATGCATGTAGTATCGTTGCTGTCGGGAGGAAACCTCATAACTCCATCTTTGAGGTTTTTTGGCATCAGTGCTAATTGAAACCCCTTTACGTCTGTGTGTTGTTTCGGAAATATTGAACCAATGGAAAGTAGTAAAAAGTGCTTTGGACAAAACCTCTTAACTCCATTGGACCCTCAAAATGTCTTCTAAAGCAACTAACTCCACCACCAACACCAACTTTGATGAGGCTGTAGTGCTTCGTTTTAAAAAATATAAGGTTTTCTTAATTTCCTGAAAAATGTATATTTTTCATTTCCTGAAAATAAACATTTTGGAGTAATGAGGTTTCCTCCCGACAGCAGAGCATAGAATAGACAATAGAAACTGCGACAGCACGAAATAGGAAAACCTGTCAAAACAACGAAAAGGAAAGCAGAAAACACGAAGTGACGACAGACACGTCTTCACCAACGCTGACTCTTTCTTCTTCTCCTTCTGCAGGGCCAATGCGCAGGACATGGAGACCTTTAAGACGGAGGTCCACGTGCCCCCCGGCAGCAACATCGAGTTTGAGCTGCACTATCAGGAGATGATGCACAGGAAGCTGGGCTACTATGAGCACATTCTGCACCTGCAGCCTGGAAGGCTTGTGCCTCAGTTCCAGGTGTGTGTGTGTGTGTGTGTGTGTGCGTGTGCGTGCGTGTGCGTGAGTGCGTGCGTGTGTGCGTGCATGTGTCACTCAACAAAGCCCCCTGCCTTGACCCTGCCTTGTCTCTTTCTATAGGTGGATGTGTACATCTTTGAGCCTAAGGGCATTGCCATGGTAGAAGCACCTAACGCGCTCGGGGAACAGTTTGAGGAACAAATCAAAGTGACCTCCTCTAAAGACAAGGTAACACGTGCGTCTAATTTTTTTTAATTTGCAGCCACTTATTTGATAGCATGTAGGTTGTCTTATCTAATGGATTGTGTGTGTGTGTGTGTGCGCACATGTGTGTGTGTGTGTGTGTGTGTGTGTGTGTGTGCGTGTGTGTGTGCGTGTGTGTGTGTGTGTGTGTGTGTGCCGTGTGTGTGCGCGCATGCGTGCTTGTCCGTCCAGGCTCACATTGTCTTCAAGCCCACGCTACAGCAGCAGAGGAAGTGTGCGAACTGTACGACCACCGCCATCGATGGCATCTTTGTTGTCAAATACGACGTGCAGAGAGACAGCAATGCTGGGGAGCTGCAAGTATGTTGGGACCCCCCCAAAAGAATCATATTTGAACTGGGGACCCCCCCCCTATTGCTATCTCTGGGACCCCAATGTATATCGTAAAATCAAAGTTAATGTAACTCTGAGAGTGTGGACCCTAACGGGTCCATTTGGTTTCATTCGTACAATCTCTGAGTTACAGACCCATAAGGGTCCATTTGGTTCCTAACTATCATTTAGCTGGGGACCCCCTGGAAATCCCTCAAGGACCCCCAGGGGTCCCCGGACCCCACTTTGGGAACCACTGGCCTAAACCACCCACCAAACTACGATATGCTGTTGTTTGTTGTCCAATCTATTATTTGATTAGAATGGAACTGCAATGGTGTTGCTTGTCGTTCATGGGCTAAGTTTGTCTCCTCAAGGTCTCTGACGGCCATTTTGTCCATTTCTTCGCTCCGGCCAACCTCTCGCCCCTCCCTAAAAACATCGTCTTCGTCATTGACGTCAGCGGATCGATGTGGGGAGTCAAGATGAAGCAGGTGAGAGACATTGGAGCTTTTTTTATTTACATGAACGTTGACCCCTCCAACAGGTCACCCCCCCCCTCTCTGTTTCTCCCTATCTCCTATGCCCAATGGTGGAAGGTAACTAAATATGTACTTAACCTATTTAGTTGAGATGAAGAAAATGCCAGCACTCATTATATGTCCTTTTACATGACTTTATTTACCTCTGAGACTGAAAACGTACGCGTTTCGGCCTGTCTGGCCTTCCTCAGTGTTTGTGACAAGACAACAGGAAGTGTGGTAGCCTATTTATGCATGAGTATGAGATACAATCAACAGTAATTGAACACAGGTGTCAACCGTTCATCTTACACAGTATCAATAAGAAGGCTCTATTTATGGTACCAAGACAGGATAAATATCATGTAAGCACAATAGAATAAATAGTAAAATAAGAAAATATGAATAGGCTACATCACAATGAGCTATCATAATGAATGTGGGGCCTGCCCCTAAAGTGCCTGGGAAGCTAATGGACTAAACAGACAATGATACATCTTAAACCCATTAGAAATGTATAAAGACTATAGATAAATGGAAAATATTAATAGAAAACATTAAATATAAACCTATTTAGACCAGAGGACGATTCTTAAAATAATGTCTTCTAAATCCTAAAAGTTTTCTGAAAAACCTATGTTTCTATGTCAGTGGTGCTCATCCTATTTCATCTGTATTTGGCCGTGGACTCCCATCTGAAAATATGTTGTTCCAGGGACCGCCCCCCACCAGAAGCAAAGATTTGAGTTAAAAACATGAAAGAATATATATTCAAAGATTTGTGCCACATTTTCACGATAAAAAATAGCAGATCTACAAGCTCGTATCTTGAGCTTGTAGATCTGCTATTTTTCAATAGCTAAAGTATAACATAAAACACCAAAAGGGAGTTCCCGTCCAGACTATAGGCTGTACTATATACAATTTTGAGGTGTTTGTACTTTACTTGAGTATTTCCAATACTTCTACTCCACTACGTCTCGCATCCACACATTCTTGTACGTTTACTCTGCTACATTTATTTGAAACCTTTATACTTTGTAGATTTTGATTATTATTACAAAGCAATGCATACATTAAACACTTCAGCCCTATATAGCCTACAAAGGCCATTTGAAAATAGACAATCCTACAAGCTCACAATGCGTCGGAATGTGACGCATTGTGAGCTTGTAGATCTGCTATTTAAAAAAATATTTGTATACATTTTATACAACATTCTGCACAATGAGTACTTTTACTTTTGCTACTTTAAGTACATAGTTTACTGAACCTTTACTGAAGTACATTATTGTATTGAATTCCAGACTTTTACTTGTAAGTAACAGAGTATTTCTACATGCAGTATTGAAATACGACGCACGCACGCACCCACGCACACAAAGTAAAAACTTTGAGTACTTTTTCCACCACCAGCGTAGTGTAATGCTTAATCGTGTCGTCCACAGTTAAAGGTATATTCAGTGATTTCACTCAAAAAACCTTAGGTTTCGTTTTTGGCTGTGGGACCCAGCCTTTCGTCCAATCAGAGTCAAAAACGAAACCTAAGGTTTTTTGACCCCCAGGGGTTAACTGGGGACAGGGAGGAACTCCTTATATGGCCAGCACACTCTATAGTAGGGAGGATTATCACAACAAAACAAAAAAATAAGTGATATTTGAATTAAGTGAAATCACTGAATATACCTTTAAGTCTTGTATTGAGCTGTACTAGAAATGTACTGTAATTCTCCAAAACTGTTAATAAATACTGTTCATCAATCAATCAATCCTTTCTCTCTTCCTCTGTTGCGTTCCCATCCATGCACTATTTGTGAAACACTAGTGCCCTCGTGTGGCCATTGTCCAGGGTGTATGTGACCTGAGATCAGATTCTAAAAATGCCTTCTACATCCTGACAGTTTTCTGAAAAAGCTATGTTTCTATGTCAGTCGTTCTTTGATTTTTCAAAAATAGCAGACCTACAAGCTCGTAGCGCGCCACTCGGTGGCGCGCTATGAGCTTTAGATCTGCTATTTTTCAATAGCTAGAGCGTAATATAATGGGTTAATAGAAAACAAAACCCCCCTCGTGTCCTCTGTCTGTCCCATGCAGACGGTGGAGGCCATGCAGGCCATCCTGGATGACCTGACCATCGACGACTACTTCAGCATCATAGACTTCAACCACAATGTGCGCTGCTGGAACGACGACCTCGTGCCCGGCTCCTCCATCCAGATCGACGACGCCAAGCAATACATCAAGAACATCAAACCCAACGGAGGTGAGACCGAGGGACGTCTGTGGCGAGGCCCGGCCCGGCCCGGCCCGGGGAGGGCATGAGTGGTGGGGGAAAAAAGTACTCACATTTACTTGCTTAACCCATTCACCTCCCAAAACAAACTGGTCAGGCTCCTACTTGGCCTCACCCCCCGAACCCACCTCACCCCTGCCCACTTTGACAGGCTGGGATGGCTTAGGGTCGACGACAGAGTACAGCATCTTGCAATGGGTCTGGTCCACAAGATTCGATACACCACCAAGATACCCATGTACCTGTCTAAATACTTCCTTAATGTAAACGAAGTCCACACCCACAACACCAGAGGGAGTGCAACAAACCATGTACAACCCAGATTCGGCACAAACAAGGGACTAAATTCTTTTCGCTCCTATGCCACCAAAATGTGGAACGCCCTACCAACAGTCATTAAGACATGTGAATCCCTTGACTCCTTCAAAACCGCTCTCAAAGGGCACCTACGGATGGCTACAATTCGAAACTGGCCTCTGTAAAATCTGAATCCCCCCCACCCCCCCCCCCCCATTTTCCCTCACTGTATATTGTATCTTTTCCCTTTTTTGCTTCCCATATGATGAATTCCTGTTCTGTACTTTAGCTACATAGAAATGTCTATTTGTATGTCTCTAAATGTCTGTATGTCTTTAAATGTTTTGATGAATTGAACAATGTGGACCCTGTTGTAAACAAGTGTAATGCTTAATTGGGTCGTCCACTCACAGTTGACAGTCTTTGTATTGAGTTTGTGCTTAAAATGTACTGTAAATTCTACAAACTGTTAATAAATATTTCAATCAATCAATCAAAAACAGGAACCCCTTTTGGTGTTTTAAGGATTTATGTTATAAAATACTTTAGTTAATACTTTACTTTCGCCTTTATTTTATATTTTTTTATAGAGGGACAGACAGTAGGCTCAAGGACCCTCACATTTATACTAATTAGCCCGCGGACCCCCGTTTGGATCCATTTGGTTCCATTTGTACACTCTCAGAGTTACAGACCCATAAGGGTCCATTTGGTTCCTAACTATCATTTAGCTGGGGACCTCCTTGAACTCCCTCCAGGACCCCTGGGTCCGGGTCCCCAAACATTCAAACAAACATTCTGAAGGTAAATCTCCGTGCCCTTCTTTCCACTCCAGGCACCAACATCAACGAGGCGCTAATGAGGGCGGCGCAGATGTTGGTGAAGGCATCTAACCAGGACCTGCTGGACAAGCGATCCGTCTCCATGATCATCCTGGTGTCTGACGGAGACCCCACTGTTGGTGAGTGAGACCCATGTGCCATCATCATCTGTTGGGCCATCTGTTGCAGCCTTTACCTACACTGTCTCAGTCATTATACAGCCGAGAGCTGTTCTGTTTTCAGTGATATATCCTGGCGCTGCCACCTGTCTGTGATGTTTGGTTCGACAATGTCTGACTGCTATGACTCTGGCGGTATTTTAGTCCGACGTCATTTTGTAGTCCTACGTTACGTCCGCGTCCAAGTGGCACCAGCTTCCGTCCGCTTCTCATTGTAAATAGTGTGAATCTTGTTACAATAATGTTATTTTTCAGAAAGGAAGCCATCTTAATGCTTCCAACTCGAGTAGAATTATTAATGTTCTGTACAAGTGTCCATGGCAAAGAAAATATATGATGTGAGGCAATAATAAAGACTATTATTATTATTATTTGCTCAGTACAATATTTCTGGGGCATATTTACAATGTGTGCAGGGTTGAGTACGTTGAATCTAGTTTGCATTAATACGATCTCTAATGGAGGATTTAGTTGACACAATGAAATAAAATGGCGATAGTATTCAGTGTGGGGCAGACAGCCTGTCACAGCCAGATTCGGGAGAGCTTTGTTGTTGCAAGGAAAGGTGTAAAATTAGACTTTATGGGAAGTTGCACCTTGTTAGCACCTTGCTGGCAAGATGGCCGCGGCCTGAATATGGTCACTTCCTTGCTTACTGGCTGCTTGCTTGTAACATACTACTAGGAAGTAAGCTTTAAGGCCCTCATTTATCAATCGGGTGTAAAATCTGCCACAGATTCGAGTGCAGGTTTCGTAGTACACCCACGTCGCCACGGCATTTATAAAGTGATTGCAAACAGCTGATCATTCCTTAATTTTGTTCTCACGTTAATAAATGTCACGGCTGAATTGATCTGGCACGCCCTAAGAAATCAAGCCTCGCCCTCGTTTTTGCGACATGAACAACGGCAATACGTTTCCTGAAACCATGGTTACATGAAAAAATAGGTTTCTCCCGTGCCTTGCTGCCCGCCTCACCCCCCTCTCTCATACACACGCACAGCACGCACACGCAACTTGCAAGCCCAACTAACTGGTGTGTTGTTAAACAAATAAAGAACGAACACCTGCATGAATTAAATAAAGTTGTAGGCCTACCCTGTCTGTTTCACTCTCACCTCGCTTGCCTTGCTGTCATGCACGCACGCACGCACGCACCTACATGACACATTAAAATAAAGCTGTCTGTTTCTCCTCTCGCTTCGCTTCCCTTGCTGCCCGCCTCACCCCCCGCACGCACGCACGCACATATCGCTATTTGCAACTTTCACTGTGTGTTGTTAGTTGTATATTAAATTATTAGAACGAAAACCTGGCACGGTACATTTGGCATTCGAGCGACGCGTCGGGTTTATTATATTGCACATACCGTAAGAAAGACATCGGCCTTCATGCTGTAGATTAGGCTACAGTAGGCTATACCTGCACGTTGGGACTCTCCGCAGCTGAGCTGCAGCACTGTCTGCTGCACTATACTCTCCAACGTCCCGTCATGGAAATATTTCAGCACAGACAGCCCAAATCCTTGCGCGATTTTATCTCCTACTAATTTCATATGACACATGTATTCCTTAACATTTTTATTAATTTTTTACATGTAGCCCATATACATTATACATACATTTTATATAAACATTTTAGGAGTGAATACATATATGTTTAGATGCCTGTGACAGCCTCTCAGCAGTTCAGACAAGGCTGCTCCGCTTGTGTAAGACAGAAAAAAGCGTACGGCAGCTCATGACCAGACGTGACTATTTGTCCTACTCAAGTTCAATTTCAAGCTTTGCCGGAAATGTTAAATGCCGAAAATGTCGGTAATTTCGGCGTGCGCCCATATTTTGGCGTACGCACGGTTGATAAATGAGGGCCTAAGTTTCCATATAGCTGTACTTAAGTTTCTCTGTAAAACTATGTAAACCCACTGCATGTTTCTGCAGGAGAGATCAAGCTCAGTGCCATTCAGAAGAATGTGAGGAAGGTGATGAGGGCGGACTTCTCTCTCTTCTCTCTGGGTATCGGCTTTGATGTTGACTATGACTTCCTGGAGCGCATCGCCATGGAGAACAGGGGTGTGGCTCAGAGGATCTACGCCAACCATGACGCCGCGGAGCAGCTACGGGTATGACGGCGGCAAAGAGGACCTAGTAGGAAGTATAGAATACGATTGTTCACATGTGGATGCTTTGGGCTTCACGGCGGACGATCCAAGAAAACAAACAGATGTACAGTTGTGATATCATAGTCAGGAGTCAGGAGATATCAATCCAATCCATCCATCCATCTTCAACCGCTTATCCGTAGTCGGGTCGCAGGGGCAACAGCTCCACCAGAGTTCTCCAGACTTCCCTCTCCAGAGCAACATTAGTGACGTCCTCCTGTGGGGGATCCCGAGACGTTCCAAGGCCAGTGAGTCGATGTGTTTCCTCCAACTGCGCCTTGGTCTGCCCCGGGGTCTCATCCCAGTGGGACGTGCCTCGAGGACCTCCCTATAGGGAGACACCCAGATCCAATCCACTTTATTTATAGAGCACATTTAAAACAACAGTGTTACTGTTGAACCAAAGTGCTGTGTAGTCTGTACACTCAGTTTGAAATTACAAAAAATAGTTAGAGCAAAGAACAGTACACAGTATACTATCTACTATAGGCACAATGCCTGGTGGAAACAGTAAGTCTCGGTCTTGAGTTTTCGAACGACAAGGAGTACAAGTGTTTCCAAATGTGATTTAAACACAGGCAGGGTTTGCAAACATGGGGTGGCTGCTCGTTCCCCAGTTTGGGCGCTTCAGCGGAAAATGATCTATCTCCCCGCTTCTTCAGCTTTGTTGGTGGGACCTTAAGATGTGACTGGACATCACCGGAAACAAGTCATGTAATGCAGTGGTTCCCAAACGATTTCATGTCAAGGACCCCCAAATTGACACGTATTAGTCCACGGAACCCCATTTGAAAAGATATGCCATGCGGGGAGAAGATTTCCCATAAGAGAGGCTCCAGCAGAGTGATTCTCAACCATTTTAATTTCAAGGACCCCCAGCTTGACATGCATTAGGATACGGACCCCCATTTAATGGCATTTCTATCTCTGGGACCCCAAATTATATTGTAAAATAAATGTTAATTTAACTCTGAGAGTGTAACAAATGGATGGGTCCATTTGGTTCCATTTGTTTTGTTACACTCTCAGAGTTACGCTCCCATAAGGGTCCATTTGGGTCCTAACTATCATTTAGCTGGGGACCCCTGGAACTCCCTCAAGGACCCGGTGCCCGGACCCCACTTTGAGAACCACTGATGTAATGAAATGAATCTGTACTCCTCGATCATGCCCTGCTAGCTATGCACAGCTAGTTGTGGATGTCGTTTTGAATGTGCACATTAAGATTGCGACCATCATTCAAACTCTAAACACATTTCCGCCGGCATGTTTTGATAAAGTGTCATCCACTCTCTGCTCTCCAGGCGTTCTACAGACAGGTGTCCTCGCCCTTGCTGAGAACGATCACCGTCCAGTTCGCAGAGGACTCTGTGTCTGACGTCACGCAGAACCAATTTGACAAATACTTCAGCGGTTCAGAGCTGGTGGTGGCTGGGAAGGTGCTACCCTCTGAGGTCAACATGCTGACCGCTATCACCACAGCATCTGCTGTGAGTAGCACATGCACCATCACGCACGCATGCACACACGCACGAACACACGCACACGCCCTAACATAACTCCCTCCTCCTCTCACCACCCCATCTTGTCTCCCAGGCCCGTCTGGATATGTCCTTGGAGACAGAGGCAGACACCATGGCGCTGGACGCAGAGCTAGCCAAGCAGCAGCACTCTTTCACAGGCTTTGCCAGGCAGATGTGGGCCTATATCACCGTCACCCAGCTCATAAGTGAGAGGTAACACACTTAGAGAAATGATGTGGGCCTATATCACCGTCACCCAGCTCATAAGTGAGAGGTAACACACTTAGAGAAATGTGTACCTGAAGTGCGATGAAGAGACGCAGAGGCATGATAGGAAAATGGAGAACTTCGAAAGTATCTTAACACATTTTGGGGCGGGAACCCCTTTTGGTGTTTTAAGCATTATGTTATACTTTAGCTATTGAAAAATAGAAGATCTACAAGCTCGTAGCTTGTAGATCTAGATAAAACAAATTCTACATTAGGCTGGTTTATAGGTCCTTTTTTTCCCCCTTCTTTTCAAACTCAAGGTTTTAACTGTGTGTTTCTCCTGCAGATCCCTGGCCACAACGGCTGTTAAGAAGAGAAAGATCACTCAGAGGATCATGGCCCTGGCTGTGGAGCACCAGTTTGTTACTCCTCTCACCGCCATGCTGGTGGAGAGTGAAGGAGGCGCTGAGAGGCTGCTGGCAGACTCCCCTAAGGACCCCAAACACGGCTGCTGCTCAGGTGTCTTACCAAATCAAAGAAAAACTATCACATTCTCATCCACAATAGTCATATATAGATGCAGGGAACCGTCTGCCATGAGCTCAAGTCTACATCTGCTGAGTTGACTTGACTCGTATAGTTAGTTAGTGTTCTTGTGTCTGTTTCTATGTGTAGGATCCGGAGGGTTGGTCTCTTCTGGCATTTCTCCAATCCGGATGCTCCATGAACCTCCTCCCTGGGTGCAGATGACCACCCCTGCGCCTCCTAGCCAGGCTGCAGGCGCCCTGACTGAGCACATCACCTTTGGTAATGCGCGCACGCACACAGAGTTTTATATCATTGGTTCTCATCCAGGCAGGGACACCCAGGGGTCCTTTGGAGTTTCCCAGGGGTTCCACATCAAAATGAGGAACAGTTTAAACATTACAATTTTCAGCTATTTTCGAAAAGTGTTGACAATCTTCTCTTATGGGGGTCCCTGGCACAAAATATTTTTAAGTGGGGGTTCTGCAGCCAAATTCACATCAATTTGGGGGTCCTTGACATGCAAAACACTGTTTTACGTAATACATACCCCACTGTAAATTGTGAGGTGCGAGGTGTGTCGGCTAACAAGCTTTGTTTCTGATCCAGTGGAGAACGACCCACACTTCACAGTGCACCTGCCCAGAAGCAACATGAGTGTCTGCTTCAACATCGACTCCAAGCCTGGTAACATCCTCAACCTGCTGTCTGACCACGAAACAGGTAGCTATTTCCCTGGCTTATTCCCTGGTTTTAGTGCTTTGCACCAAACAAAATAACTCCAATGACATATTGGACATTTGCACAGCACAAAGACAATGATTGAAACATGTAAGCCAGATGGTTTCAGCATGGCAGTCCATAATAACCATCATAGCAGCAATGATAGAAAGGCCTGAAACTATCTTAAGATATTGCATTGAAAAGTAATGTCAGCTACTTTCTTTTTCACGAGACAGCACCTGCTTAATAACAGGCCTTCTGTGCTTACTGGCTCACTGAAATAAATGGATGATGAGACTCCTGAACTTGCTAGTAGTTTAGCAGTTTAGTAGGCCTCTACTAGTACTAGCCCATAGTTGGGAAATTGGGATTGACGTGTGCTGATAGCACCTATTCGATAGGCAATCACATTGAATGACATCTTTCACGTCAACTTCTCGTAAAAGTCCAATTTAACATTTTATCAATGCAATTTACAATATTAACTCTCAGTCTAGCATTGACTGTGGACTGGCTACCATGCATGACTGCAATCAATTTAATATTGCATTGCCCACCACCACCACCACCACAGAGGTTGTGGGTTCGAATCCACCGTATTGCATCCGGCATTGTCGTGGCTTCTATATGCGAACACAATATTGGCCGTGTGCGGGGGAGGGAAGCTTGGCGGGGAGGGTGATAGGACATTGGTCATGTACAGTACTACAGGCTGAGTAGCGCGGCACCGGGGGGGGGGGGGGGGGGGGGGGGGGGGGGGGTATTGGGTCAGGACAACAGCAGTGACAACACTATTAATTGGTACCCTCACAAAAAACATGCAGTAATCCTGGTCACTAAACTGCCTCCCCCTGGCCAGCCGGGGCGCCTGATGGAGGGGAAAGGAACTGGTTGGAATAACGTGTTCCTTCCACGCGCTACATCCAACCAGGGAAACTCCCCCTGTCAGGTGTAAAGGAGCAACTTGGACACTCAGGCATGAAGGAAGCATGAGTTCAAGTCCGTTGCTCTCCCCTTGTCCCCCATATATGGGGACTAGGTTGGTGGAGGGTGTGTAGAGCCCAGGGGCCAGGATCACATTAGATGATTGACACAGGGGTGAAAAATGGGTTACAAAATCGTGGGATAAAAAATATATATAAAAAAAGAGAATTGGCATAATGTCTAAATTGCCTGCAGGTGTGGCAGTGAACGGTCAGCTGGTGGGCTCAAAGCGCCTGAAGGGCAACAAAGTGAACACCTACTTTGGGACCATCTCGGTGTACTACCAGCCGCTGGGACTCAGCGTGACGGTCGGCACAGACCAGATCGTACTGACCGACGGCAGGAACAAGCACAACTTCACGTGGAGAGCCACGGCAGACATCGCACAGGACGGGTAAAAACAATCACGGTTTTATTTTTAGGGGTGAAAGTGTGCTGGTGTTGTTTTTAGCAGCAACATTTTTAGTTTTCGTCATAGTCTCTTGAATGGTTTTCACTTAGTTTTAGTCACATTTTAGTCACCTGGGATGTAGTCTTAGTCTAGTTTTAGTCGACTAAATGTCATAATATTTTAGTCGACTAAATCTACAGGTGATTTAGTCGATTAGAATGTGTTTTGGCGGGCCTTGATGCCGTCGTAATGACTGATTTTACACTTGCTGAAAATAGCAGATCTACAAGCTCACAACGCGTCATAGGTAGCGCGACGCGTTGTGAGCTTGTATTTTGAGCTTGTAGATCTATTTTGAGCTTGTAGATGTATTTGAGCTTGTAGATCTATTTTCAGCATGCAACTAATTGTAAAATGACTTATACTGGATCTCTCGTCCTTCCTAACATTTTAGTCTAGTTTTTATTTGTTGATGAAATTGTCAATATATTTAGTCATCATACTGTAGCTTAGTTTTAATTTAGTTTCCATTTAGTTTTAGTCAGTGGAAAAAGGTAGTCGACGAACATTTTTTGTCTTGGTTTTAGTCGACGAAAACAACACTGAGTTTTACACAGGGGTCATGGAGGTGCATGACACTGACACTGTACAGTCAGCTATCCATTTAACCGCTTTCAACCCAGTGTTCTTGTTAGAACTGGGCAATAAAATAAATAAAAATAGCAGATCTCTACATGCTCATAACATGTTGCAAATTAGTTTTGTGAGCTTTTATAGATATTTTCGCTATTCATCATACAGTGTACAGTGACTATACAGTGTAGTCTTGGGCATAAGGTTGTTAAAAAGTCTTAATCAATTTCTTGCAACCAACCTTTTCTTAATGGAATAGCAAGGTATCAAGATTATTATTATGAGTGTTGAGTGTAATTAAACAGGAATACTGTACTGTCATTGTGTTTCAGGGTGAGGGTTACCATTGTGAAGGACTCCCATGTCACTGTAGCTATAAATGATACTATGAGGTTCATGGTGATGCTCCATCGTGTTTGGAAGAAACATCCAATCAATGTAAACTTCCTGGGAATCTATATCCCTACAGACAACACTTATTCCACCCGGGTCCATGGACTCATAGGTAGGTTTTCTATGTGCTGACAGGTACAATGATGAATTGTTGTGACATGATGCTCAAATTGCACCATTAAAGTCCTTCTGACGACTCGTCATCATGGCTACTATAATGCAGTGAAGGGCCATCCATGACAAGCTCTGTACGGTAACTATATCGTTCACCGCGATCATTGTTATATTGTTTTAAAATCCACACCACACCCTCACAAAAACATGCAGTAATCCTGGTCTCTAAACTACCTCCCCCTGGCCAGCCCTGATGGAGGGGAAAGGAACTGGTCGGAATAACGTGTTCCTTCCACGCGCTACGTCCGGCCTGGGAAATTCCCCCCTGTCAGGTGAAAAGAAGCAGCTTGGACTCCTCATGAATAGAAGGAAGCATGAGGAGTACAGCCCCCCCCCCCCCCCCCCCCAGGTTGGCAGAGGGAGTGTAGCGCCCAGGATTACATTAGATAATTGACACTGGATGAAAAGAATGGGTTGCAAAATCGTGGGATTTTTTTTTTAATTAAAAACAAAAAAGTCCAAACCACAACTATATTTGTAGTAATAATTATAGTGCTTATTGTGGGTGGCCCTAAAGGAAGCTGTTTTGTACCCACTGAGCAATAGTCGGATATTAGACTTTTATAACTGGCCTAAGCTTAGCTTAGACGTTGATTATCAGGTTTTAAACATCTATAGACGGTCTATAATATAGACTATATAGCCTACCTGACTATATATCTGAAAATTAGGCTAGGCTTAGATTAGACGTTGAATATATATTGTATTCAACGTCTAATCTAAGCCTAGCCTAATTTTCAGACCATTTATAAACCAATTTTAGATGGCCATTTAGATGTCTAATATCCTGAAAAGTTCTCAGTGGGTAATGTGTGCTTTGGATTAATTGTGAAATAACAATAAAATCCGCAGATCAGAATGGTGCATCTTGATTTTCTTTCTGCTTTGGATTCTTTCACACGCCTTAATGCCACTAATCGGAATCAAGAGCACAGTGATTCAATCAGAATAACCTCCTAAACTGTAACAATTCATCTTTTTCGTACTACTTCATTGGGATGTTTGATGTCTGAAAATGTTTGCCGTGTTTGTGACCTTCCAGGGCAGTTTTCTACAGTGCCTGAGGTGAGCGTGCACAACATTCACAGCGGAACAGATCCTCTGAAGGACGAGGCCACCATGAAAGTGAAGGGACACAAGTTGGCCGTCACCAGGTAAATGAAATACACACAATGGATTATTCAACAAATAACCTATAAGCCTCAGTAACCAGGCTTTTACTTTCGTTCGCATTCGGCTCAAAAAACGAATGGCTGCTAAAAAACAATTTATGCGTCCGTCAGGGGCTGGCAGAAGGACTACAGACAGGATAAGAAGCGGGGCACAGATGTCTCCTGTTGGTTCATACACAACAGTGGAAAAGGCTTGATCGACGGCCATTACACCGACTACATCGTCACAGATCTCAACAGCTTCCTTCAAACACACTGAGCCTCCAATGACATTGCTTTCACAAGGATCACATGACTCAAAGTGGGATGGGTATAGATATGAGCTACATAATAATACAAATAAATTGCCAGTGCCATACGCTGCTATTTGTTTTCTGGACCAGTGAAGCCTTAATTAATTTAACAAAATGCTACAACCACTTGAAAGGGTGAGTATACGTTCTCAATGACAAAATGGTCCAAAGGAAAGAGGGGATGAATGTATGCAGCAACTTTATTTAATCTTAAAAATATATTACAAAGTAAAAGTACATATTTCTCAGCGTATCACCATATCAAAGGACTAGAGATGCTCCGATAATCGGCCGATATTCTCTCTGATCGGTAATCGGCATTTACCCTATCTGGAGAAACTGATCTTTTACACCATTTAAGTGGTAACAATGTCAATCAGATACATCATTTTGCATTTTTGTGACAGGCCTAAACATACACATACTCCCCTTCCTCCCCACACACAGGAACAGTTTTGACGTGGGTTTTGACATATAATCATTTTGGAAATATTAAAATTTGCAACATTTCACAAGATCGGTATCATGAAAAAAACCCATCTGTGATCGTTATCGTAAACCTGATCGGAGCATCCCTACAAAGGACACATGATTCACTTTTGTTGTATTTTATTCAAGAAAAATGATACATCTTCATTGTCAAGAGCGACTTTGTTAATTTCACCAAATAAAAAAAAAACTAAAAGACAGCTTGATCTCGTTCACCTATTCTGGAATAAAAAAAGGTGTAAAGGTGGTAGCTCCACAGACAATGCACTGTGGATATCTATATATATATATACAGGTTCGGAGGGAGCCTGACACAGTAGAGTCCCTCAGCCATTGGTCAGTGAGGGTCTTTAGGCAGGAGGGCTGTCCAGTTTTGAAAAGTCCTCATAAGCGATGCCTTCGACTCGCCTACCTTTCATGCGACCCTGTAGACGAGACAATCCAAATGTTAAGACATACAGTAGATATGACTCAGTGTTATGTATCTATTTGAGAGATGGGGGGGGGGGGGGGGGGGAATGGACAGACAAAAGGTGCAAAGAATGAGACAATTTTGTACTTCTCCCTTACCGAGTCGAGCAGGAGTGCAGCACAGAACTTCTTCTCATCTATGCCCTCCAACACAGCCTCTGTGTCTCTGTACTGGCCGTTCAGAATCAGGACCCGTCTACCTGCAGGCCACCGTGCAGAGGGGTGTGGATTAGATCAAGACCCCGGAGTTGAGGTACTACATATTGAGCCAGAACAATCTTGTGTGTGCAGTGCATCCTTACCCACTGCAGGGATAACGGTCTCCAGATGACTCTGGTCTAGTTTCAGTTTGTCTCCCGAGCCAATAATCCTCACTACAGCTGTGTATTTGTCTCGCACTTCCTGTGGCAACGGGAGTAGAGATAGAAATGTTAAGTCACGCTTGCTCGCTTTAACTCGCACACAAGCACACGTCACTTTTAACTGAATCCTGCGTTACCCTGATGACTGCCTTCTTCTTGTGGTATTTCTCTCCCAGTTTCTTAGTGACAACTTTCACCACAATGTTAGGCTGCAGCCAAAAGTCGTTTCGGACTGACTTCTTCTTCTGTTCCTCCATCTAGAAAATAAAGACATCACGAATGGTTTATGTGTTTCACTGACCCTATTTTGCATAAAGTACAGATAAACTACTTTTCAACCATTACTAGATATGAATACACATGGCAGACACATTATAGGGGTAATTCAGACCGCTGCTATTTCTCACTACAATGTTCCATTTCTAAATGTCCATTGTAAGGATGGTGCCATTGTAAGGAAGGTGCCACGTGCCAAAGGAAGCAGATTACAAGATCTGCGATGTACGTACGTCGTACAATAAAGTATAAATCAGGCTTAAAATGGTTTAGTCTCAACACAAATCTTTGGTCTGAACAAGGCTAATAAACGGTAAACACACTGACGCAATACCTCCATGATCTCATCCAGGGCACTTCTCTTCTTCTTTTCTTTGGACTCTGAACCAGAAGACAACTCTTTCCTCTTTGCTGATGCCGCCGCCGCTGCCAGGGCACTTGGACCTTTGACAGGACCCTTGACAGCACTATGGAGACCAAGTTATGAACAAATTAATAAGTGACAATTGCCATGTCATTTATGTAACAGATGTAACAGAATGGTATTCCAAAAGAGATTTCCTCTGTACCTCGGTTTAGAAGGACCTGCTGCAGAAGAGCACGCTCCCAGATTGAAGACAACTGAAAGAACAAGCAGAAGTATCTATATACAGCCTTTAATTAAAGCTACAATCTGGGACTAATTTTGATGAATACAACATTATTTTAACTGTATCATATAGTATGTTAAGACATAATTAGCCCATCTTCAGTGTTTGGAGGGGCGCCATCCCCTCCTATACCCAGCTTTGTGTGTACCCCATAGCGATGATTTGATTGGCTGAGCAATATGTGAACCCCATAGTGGTGATTTGATGGTGTGATTTTTATTTGAATAGCTTGTTGTTGAATAAGCACCACTACACACAACCTGCAAAATGTTTTAGCTTAAAAAAGGAATGTCTCAGAGCAAATGTGTATATTTATGTATATAAAAGCGCTAAGCGGTATGCAATCAATCCCCGAGACTAACCTTTTTCGTCTTCGTTCTCACGCTTGAGCTCTGTATAAACTGGTGTTTCCTAGGGAATAAAAGACAACATTGTTTGATTCGGCGGAAAACATCTTGTAGATCTTGCACAACAAAAAAAAACACTTTTTTATGTTAGTATAGATGTCACATAGTGTCCTATTGACGTGCATTGTGTCCTCCTTGGCTGAAGAGTGTGTGTGTGTGTGTGTGTGTTGAGGGGGTCACCTCTGGTTCTTTGCCCTCAAGGCCTCTGCGGACCTGCTCCTCGATGAACTTAGCAGCACGCTCCTCATCATCCAAGTCCTGTTTCTGCTTCTTTTCCAACTCCTCCTGACGGCGAATTGTCTCCGGATCACGGTCAATGTACTGAACATACCAGCCTTTAGGGGTCTCGTCAACCTTGGCCAAGCCTAGGGGGTTCCATTAAACAAGATATATTACACACTATAAAGAATCTGAATTCTCTATCTCAAAACCTGACATTTCACCACTAAAGCAGTCAAAGAAATACACCTTGGTGTAGCACTTTGAAAACATTACAGGCCACTGTAATGTTGAGGCTTGAAATGAAATGAACTTTTGACAAAAGTAACTTTTGTTAATTTCAAGCATTGCAGTAGTCAGTTATTATCATACTTTTGAAAACTATGACAATAACTAGCAAAGCCACTCCAAACCACTGGAGGGGGCAGTTAGCAGATAGTGAAGGTTATTCACAGAATTAAGCATTTGCTCCACAGCTGCATAATGTTGCATGATTGTGGACAAGGATGGTGTTGCATACTGCACACTACAAGCAACTCCGTCAAAGTTGGAAAAAGGATCTTTATCAGATACTACAGACCCTACACAAGGTAATCAAACGTATTTGACTCATGAATAAGGAACATAACATCTGATGCCACTGACATTTAGGTCATTGTCTTTGGTAATTTTGGCATCTATAAGGCCATGTATTGGTGGTAAGAGAACAGCTCGTTGTGAGCGCCAGTGAGAGCTCCATTCCTTCTGGATGGTGAATTTATGTAAAACGTTAGATGAATAACTGAAATCCACACATCTCACATACGCACTGTGCCCACTGACCTTCTTTCCCCAGCCACTTTGTAAAGTCTGTAAGCGTCTCCCACTGTGTGGAGTTCATATGGACATGCTCCCTGTCACTGATGTACTCGTTATAGATTATGTTGTTATGCACTCGCTTGGTCCCTGCAAAGAGAGAGAGAGGGGGGGGGGGGGGGGGGTGGTTGGAGAGAAGAAGATGCTCGTTATTTGACTGTAATACGCTTTAACTGTGAAGTTAAAGTGGGAAAGTAGTTGGAAATCAACACTTACCAAAACGTCTTTTTAACAAGTCCAAAAAGTCATCTTTAAACTCCCTAGGAAAGCAGAAAAATTAACGTCAGTTCTGCCGCCTGGAGTCAGTGTGGTGAAAGGTTAACATGCTAGTAATAGTATGTCTTTATAAGACAATCACAGCATAAAACAGGACTCACGTTGAGAATAAGTCCATGAACTGGTTAGGGTCTTCTGAGGCCAACAACAGCTGCCTCTGGTGGGACTCCGCCATGCAGTGACACTTGAACCCATTCTGTGAGCAGAGAAATCAAGAGAAAATGGGACAAAAACAAAATACAGCTGAATATTATTAAAACTGTCTGGTGATAAAAGAAAGGTTATTAATCTGCTGAGTGCTGTGATTGGGGAACCGATACTTTCGGGGCAGCGGTGGCCTAAGGGTTAGAGGAGCGCCCTTGTTGCCGGTTCGATTCCCCGGACGGGCAGGAAGAATCTGGGTCGGGAAGTGATTGGTCATCACTCACCCAGCACCGCTGAAGTTCCCTTGAGCAAGGCACTGAACCCCCAACTGCTCCAGTGGAGCTGCTTCGTGGCCAACAGTATAAGACTGTGGTTGTACTGGTCAGCTCCCAGGTTTTAATGTATGTGTCTGTCTGTGTGTTTCTATGTGCAGGGCTACCCTGGGTGGGAAGAAAGAGAACTTACCTGTAACCTAGCCAGTAGCTACATCAAACCCATGAAACAACCTAGCCTCAGTTACCTCACTATTGAACACACTAACACAGCCAGTTTTACCTTTACCTAAACACATGGCTAGGTGGTTTGGGCATCTGGTTAGGATGCCTCTTGGGCGTCTCCCTAGGGAGGTCCTCGAGGCACGTCCCACTGGGAGGTAAGGTTGGGTGATATGCCCATTTTTTTCAATCGCCCATTGTCTGTCCAAAAAGACAATGGGCAGCTCACTGCGGGTTCGCTGACGTGCTTGGACTCGGAGTCAGACTCTGAGCATTCGATGACACTCACAGTTTCAGTTAGCCCCTTTCGGGACCCTTGTTACCTTTTCTGAAGTTTGGACAACGGTACCCTAGGGTCCCTGATAGCTTATTCCACTCTCCATAGGACGCAGATTTACCCACTCTTTGTTCACGGAGACCTTCTCGGTCGCTTGAGTGTTTGTGAGAGGTTTCAAAGATGCATACAACAGCTTTAGGAGACCGCCGCAACGTGTGCGAAGCCGAAGCGGCGTTAACCGCTGTTGCCTTTAAGTATTTTTTATCTTTTTTTAAATTTTTGCTTCGCTGAAATTCTCTCTTCCTCACTCCCGCCTCCCACGACACAACAGCATTATAAACATCCTGCATGTACGCGGTCGGCCAATCAGAGGCAGTAACTAGGACGTGCAGCTAGCCAGTCGTGGGAAGTCAACAAGGAAGAGAGGAGAGATAATTTCAACGAAGCAAAACTTTTAAAAAAGATTAAAAATACGCAACGGCGGTTAACGCCGCTTTGCACACGTTGCGGCGGTCTCCTAAAGCTGTTGTATGCATCTTTGAAACACCTCACAAACACTCAAGCGACCGAGAAGGTCTCCGTGAACAAAGAGTGGGTAAATCTGTGTCCTATGGCGAGTGGAATAAGCTATCAGGGACCCTAGGGTACCAGTAGGGGCGCTGTTGTGCCAGAAACAGAGAGAGAGAGACAGTGCTGCACTGTTGCCTGCTAATGTGTGAGAGAGAGAGAGAGAGAGGGAGAGGGAGAGGGAGGGGGGGGGGGGGGGGGAGTAGATTTTTTTACAATGGGTTAAATCTAGAGTTGCAACAAGCTCCATCCACTTCCTATTCATCTTTTTTGGTTTGTGATCTGCTTGTCTTAAATGACGTTAAACTCACCAACATTGCAGCTGCAGTCCAAGCTTGAATTATCCTCTTTCAATCTGCCAAGCTTGTTTTTCATAAAAATCCCCATAGACATGTTATGAGCTACTTTCTGTCCAAAATATTCCAAGAGTGACATTTCCGAGCCGCCATTTTGTATTTTTGCAACGTGCCGTAAAACAAGACGTGAGGGGGAACGCTTGTTTAATAGAAGGCTGTGTGTAATGGGGCGTCGCACTGTGTCTGCCTCTTCTTTGGGTGTCTTACCTGCGCAGGTAAGATTCTACGTTGCAAAAATACAAAATGGCGGCTCGGAAATGTCACTCTTGGAATATTTTGGACAGAAAGTAGCTCATAACATGTCTACGGGGGATTTTTATGAAAAACAAGCTCGGCAGATAATTCAAGCTTGGACTGCAGCTGCAATGTTGGTGAGTTTAACGTAATTTAAGACAAAGCAAAGACAAAAAAGATGAATAGGAAGTGGATGGAGCTTGTTGCAACTCTAGATTCAACCCATTGTAAAAAAATCTAGAGTTGCAAATTGCGGCTAGGGGGGGAGTTGCACCACTCAGTTCACACGGGTGTGATTTTTATTTATTTATAGTGCACCATCCCCAAGGGGTTTTCAAAATCAGCAAAAAACACAATAATAACTCATGTTTCAGGGCTAGTAAAGTACAAATACCTCATATGTTCTTTAATTTACTTAAGTACAGTACATTATGTACTTGGTTATACTTTCCACCACTGCTAGTTGTGTAGCCCCTCTCGGAACCCTCCGTAAAGCTTTTCTGAAATTTGGATGTCACTTTACGTAGGGTCCCTGTGCGTATCTGTGTTTTCGTATTGAAATGATAGAACGCGGACATAAATATTGTCGTTAACGTCGTGTCTGCGTCGTTTGGCGGCTTATTTTAATTTGAGTTATTCTGAATGTGTCAACTATAAGTACCTATACATACCGCTGCGAATTCTCCTGTGGCGCGGAAGCCGTTAAGTATTTTTAATCTTTGTTTGACCGATTTGGAAGCTTTGATTGTTATTGTTTATTTACCGTTTATTGTACCACCTCCCGATGTGCGGTTGGCTTGTGCATGGCTACGTTCCTGCCTCTGATCTGCTCTGTCATAGCTATAGCCACTAGCTAGCCAGATAGGCGGTACAATGAGGTGTCAATAAACAAGGCAGGAAGAGATGAATCCAAGCTTCCAAATCGTTCAAACATAGATTAAAAATACTTAACGGCTTCCGCGACACAAGAGAATTCGCAGCGGTATGTATAGGTACTTATAGTTGACACATTCAGAATAACTCAAACGAAAAGAAGCCGTCAAAGAGCGCAGACAGGACGTATCTACGGTATTTATGTTTTATTTATGTCCGCAGCAGGGTGGAGGTTAGCCCTCCAAGCAGAACCCAATGGTACTGAAGTTTCTGACATTTTGACGACACAGACCATGGGGTCCTGTTCCAGCAGTACCATGCCACCTGATACGCACCCATTTTAAAACATAAACAACATGTTTCGCTGCTCCCCGCGCTCTATGACGATATAATTCAGTGTGAGGCTTTCTGAATATGTAAAGTATAAGTACACATACATGCCGCTGCGAATATCTCCTGTGGCGCGGAAGCCGTTAAGTATTTTTAATATATGTTTGCCCGATTTGGAAGCTTGGATTCTTCTTTTCCTTCCTTGTTTATTGACACCTCATTGTACCGCCTATCTGGCTAGCTAGTGGCGCTATAGCTATGACACAGCAGATCAGAGGCAGGGACGTAGCCGCACAAGCCAACCGCACACCGGGAGGCGGTACAATAAACGGTAAACAAACAAGAAGAAATAAAGCGACCAAATCGGTCAAACAAAGATTAAAAATACTTAACGGCTTCCGCGCCACAGGAGATATTCGCAGCTGGATGTATAGCTACTTAAAGTTACCGAATTCAGAATAACTCAAGGAAAATAATGGCGTCACATGCCGCGGGTCCTATTTTAGAGAGAATCTCCACTTCCGCGTATAGGAATTTCCATACGAAAATACAGTAGTGAGCAGGGACCCAACGTAAAACTCAACAAAATATCAGAAAAGTTTTACGTAGGGTCCCGAGAGGGGCTAGGTGGAGGTGGAATAGGACCCCATGGTCTGGGTCTCAAAAATGTCAGAAACTTCAGTACCATTGGGTTCTGCTTGTAGGGCTACTATAGTTGTGTAGCATTGGATTATAGCTCTGGTCCATAGCGTTAGAAGTCCTTCTCTAACGCTATGGACCATGCAGAGCTATAGGACAGAATAAACCCACAATATCTCCCATCTTTGACCGCCCCTCATTATTACTACAAATTGCTGATAGATTGGAATCTAATGATTAGATGGCTGGCTAGCTAAGCTTACAGCTGACCAACATGGCTTTGTTGTTGTCTCATAGTTATCGGTATGTGCATGGTTCTCACCTCGTCTCGACACTGTTTCTGGCACATCTGGCAATACCATCTCAGCTTCTGAAGACCCTTGGCTTTGATTCTGTTGCCTATCGCCTTGGGGCTGAAGAAATCTGCTTTCCCCATCCTTGATTGTAAAACTAGATGGCGTTAAAGTGGCGCTTATTTGTTTGTGCTTATTTGTAGCAGTGTGCTCACTGTGATGCTAGGCTAGCTAACTGCTCAACAACTTCAATCTCCACTCGGCACCCTGACCCCACTTCGTTCGTCATCGGAAGCACTCGACAATAACGAGATATCTCGCGAGACTTGGGGGTTATTTTGACTTATTTTTTAACTTAACGTGGAAGATCAATGATCACATAGTTGTGGTTTTTTTCTTTGTTCATTTATTTTTTTTATTTCATTTTGTTAAATACATTGTTTTATTTTATTTTTTACCTGAAAAGTTAAAAATAAAGATTTTCAAATCAAAATAAAACAATCGAAATAGCATAGGAGATGACATTGGCAATCTCGCGAGACCTTCGGCCATCTTCCATATTTACTCGGCGCCTGCGCAGTGCTGCATCTCTGACCTTCAGTAAGAAGCAATCATGTTCGCCAGGACCAGCGCGTTGGTGTTCTCCCCACAATGGTAAAGTAACATTATTTAATACATACATCATGGTTTAGTTGTTGTGGCATGCGAATAAGCTGGCGTGTGAACGTTAACGTGGTCGATTAGAAACGCACTCATTCATTTGCAAGGACGTGCTAACTGTGTGTGTCGTGCAGGCCAGGGGCTGAATGACATACTGTGTGATTTAGCCCAAGTTCAGCCGCTGTAGCAGCTCATGCTAAGCTAACACGTAGCTGCTACATGACATTTACTGGCCGTCCTTCTATGTCATTGTCTGATTGTGTTGCTGCCGAACTCTCCGTCATGCGAAGTTCTGCTAGTCAACACTGCGCAAATAGTATGTCCAGAAAACGGGTCATTTTGACTGTCTAAAACCTAATTTCATTGTCTTGAATTTAATAATGTATCAACGTGCTAATGGGTAATCCAAGTTGGCTTGCATGGGACTGTCGCAAATTGAAATGTTGTGTATATATTTGTCTTCCCCCATATGACTCTGTCTGCTGCATTTAATTTATTGGCGTATTTAACCATGTAACAATTGTGATTATGCTGCTTGAGAATCTAAATGTTTGGGCTACTTGCAACAATTCTGAATGCGTTCTCTGCGTTTTGCAGTGGGCAGTTCAGGAACATGGCTACCCTGAAGGACAGTAAGTACTTTTTATGTCAACTATTGCAGACCTGTTACACAGGTTCCAGTACGCAGTTGAATATATATATATATATAATTGTATTTTTTTTCTTCTCATAAAACTATTATACACATTGACATGTTATGTATATACCCTATTAGCCTGCATATAAGACCATTCTTTTTTCCCCTCTCTAATGGAAATATCCTAAAAAACGTTCGTATTATAATCGGGGGGACTAGACTTGATTTGACATTCAATGTTCTTTTTCCACAAATGTGTCAAATGGGGGTCGTCTTATAATCAGCACTGCATACATGGGAGGCTTGCTGTTTTTTGTTTTGTTGATACTGGAGACGGCTGAGGGCTGTTCTTGTGTCCCCTAGTCAACATTCGGTTGAAGTCCGTCAAAAACATCCAGAAGATCACCAAATCCATGAAGATGGTGGCAGCTGCCAAGTATGCCCGTGCCGACAGGGCACTGAAGCCTGCCCGTGTCTACGGAAATGGTGCCCTGGGTATGTATACCAACAGTATAGAGCACCGAAGTCGTCCAATATCGGTAGAGGGCGCTAAGTCCACAGCAGTGTTGATTTCGTCGACTAAAACTATGTTTTTTTTTTTCACTGTCAAACTAAATAAACTAAGCTATGAAGACTAAATATACTGACAATTTAGTCAACAAATAAAAACTAGACTAAAATGTTAGGAAGGGACTAGTGGACTAGAGTTCCACTAAGTAATTTTACTATAGAGCACCGAAGTCTAACGTCACTTTCAGTAGAGGGCGTCAGTCCCCAGGTTCATGTATTTGTTTAGTTGCATTGAAATCCCCATTGAGGCGATTTGAGATCGCCTCATATAACAACTGTGTTTGAAAAATAAACATGTCACCCCGGCCGCTTCACTCATATGGATATGAAGAATCAACTGACTGAGAGAAAACGCTAATGTTACTGCTGCTGAATTAGTTAGATTTTCGCTAGAAGCAGACTGTATCATATATGAGTGACTGACTGTTGCAAACGATACAGAGACACCTTCCCGACAATAACGCCGAGACAGCTTGTTTATTTTTGGACCACAACGCTTATAGTAGACGATATTAAGATCACCCCATGTTATTCTCCATAGAGACATTACTTCCGCGAACCAGGGGAATCGTCGGGATGAGCGAGTTACGTCAGGACTTCGGTGCTCTATTGGGTGCATGCTGAAAATGGTCGTTCTACAAGCCCACAACGCGTCGCGAGCATGTAGATCGGCTATTTTCAGCAAGTGAAAACATGTCATTATGATGGCATCAAGGCCTGCCAAAATACATTTTGTTCGACTAAATCGACTGTAGATTTAGTCGACTAAAACTAGACTAACACTAAAACATTCCAGGTGACTAAAATGTGAAACTATTCAAGAGACTGACTAAAACTAAAATCAAAATTTGCTGCCAAAAACAACACTGGTCCACGGGTTCATGTACTTTTTATTTGCATTGTTTTTCTAAATTTGCAAACCCCATAGGGGGATTTTAGATCGCCTCATATAAGAACTGTGTTTTGAAACGTAAACAAATCATCCATGCCCAGTGATGTAATTAGGTTTCCAATGTAATGAGTCCCAGGATGCAGGGATGGTCTTGTAGATGAGTCCCAGCGACATTTGATGAGTCCCACTTCAGCGACGTTTTGTCAGTCACATTTTGTCATTTTTACAAATTGCAGCATTAAACTATCATTTCATTTTTTATTGTTATAATGTGGTTATATTCATGTAGAAATGTATGAAAGAAGTGAATACAATTCCAAATCTGAAAACTTTAATATTTGCAAAGATGTTTGCAACAACAGTGCAAAGTATGCAGAACAGTAAATAATATAATGGCACCAAAATAATGTAAAATATATAAATAATAATAATAATGTGGTGCAATCAGTGAGCTTAAGTATGGTGCATTTAATGCACTGCAGCACAGCTCATTTAAAGTGACTCATTGTCTGTTTGTGAATCGGGTCTGCTTGTTACGCTAAAACATGTTCCCCTAAATATTTCTGTCGGAGGCAGCACGGTTTAGTTGAGAGAGTTGCGACATCTCCGTTCACTGCTTATTCGTGGGGCTGCAACGGGTTGCAAGCGTCACTGATCACTCAATTGTCGTCACCCTCTCTCTAAACGGCTCTAGTCTACTCTAGAGGCTGCGCTCGGAGCGCTCCGCTCCCCGGTCAGAGCTCGCCTGAGCAACATGGCGGCGCGCTGTGTTGACAATGTAGTTACAACAAATTAGTGGTTCTACAACGATTTCTACATGGATTTTATTTTTTATAACATAGGATGAGGTCGGATGTGGGCATACAAAATGATCGTTTCCGTAGATTATTGTTTTACCGCATTTTTCCCCCCGCGATTTCTTTTCAGTGGGAGTACAGTAGTGCATCCCATGGACGCACAGGTTGATGGTCTATTGCGTCCCAAAACTATAAAGTGCGTTTTTGGACGCAAAACGCACCCTAGTTACATCACTGCATGCCAACGTTATGAGACACCACCGCGACAATATCGCAGAGGCAGTTTGTTTATATTTTGGGGAAATATTCAAATTTGCCTCTTGCGCCCAAGATCGGTATCGTTGGCTGCCGGCCGATCATGAGAAAAACAAACTGTCCCAAAAAATCCCTACATCCCTACTTTGAATTAATCGTTCAATTAGCAGACATACAGTTATTTGTAATGAGAGATCATTTAGATTTAGTTCGGTCCTGTGTTTATGTCTGCAGCTACTCTTGCATTCTAATGGGAAGATCAGCTTCATATATGTGTATATATATATATATATATATATATATTTTTTTTTTGTATAATATAAAAGCAGCGCAGTCATCCATCCAGGCTATGAGATGAGCATTACACTATTCAGTATTTTGAGTGAGTTGTGAGTTGTCACAATCCGAGTTGGCTTTGACCGAATACTTTATGAAACGTCTATGGGGAAAAATGAATTGGAAAATGTCTTCCGGGGCCCTCGTCATGAAAGGGGGCGGGACTGCGACACTATATAGACCTGAACAACTGCAGATGATGACATGCACCAGCAGCACTGCTGCATGAACACAAACATACGTATGATGCCTCATCCGCAACCGATCTGACTTAAATCAATACACCAAGTAAAGTTTGTCATTTAGATTTGATTTTGATTTACAGTTTTGCCTATTTGGACAACCTTTGATTAACTGCTGATACAAATGTAATTGACAATCGGAAAAGTAACAATCAGACTTTGAAGTACATAGAACTGTTAATGACATCTGTTCAGAATTACAGGCAGGAGTTTGACTGTCAAGGTCACAATGTCGTTTCTTTTTTTTTTTGCTACTCAGCAGGCGTTCCCACATAACTTCCGGGTGTCACACGCATACCCTCTATTCTTGGTCTATCCCTGTTTGCAATGTACTAGACATCAACTCCCACTACTTTCTGCACGACTTGATGCACCCAAGTCATGCTACTCATATGCTGAATTGGCGGTGCACGGCATCGAACCCATTACATTGTGGCCCAAATATATCATGCCGTGCTACTCTATTATGGCTGTAGGTAGAGATTTAAATTGCATACATTGCTGGAGATTTAATGAACTGGTGGGCGTGTCTACATCAAAGCATGATTTTAACAAATGCTGTACACTTTTTGGAAAATTCTTCCTCCTTATATTATAATAATACCTGATGATCATGTTTTAGGGTGATGCTAATGAGTTGTACTTTATTCCCCAGCCCTTTACGATAAGGCCGAGATCAAAGCGCCAGAGAACACCAACAAGCACCTGCTCATTGGTGTGTCATCTGACCGTGGTCTCTGTGGGGCCATCCACTCTGGTGTTGCTAAGGCCATAAAGGCTCAGATTGCCGAACTGACTGCCGCTGGCAAGGAGGTGATGGTTGTCAACGTAGGGGACAAGCTGAGGGGCATACTGAAGAGGTATACAACAGGATATGATGACGTTAACGTTGCGTAATGGTTCGTTTTATCAAATGCTCCTGTTTATGTAGTGTGAGGCAGCTTGATGTACAAGTACACCCCCTGTACATGACGGTAGGAGACTTACCCCAATGGGCCAATCCAATCCTTGATGTTGAGTGCCAAGCAGGGAGGTATTGGGTCCCATTTTTCAGAGTCTTTGGTATGACCTGGCCGGGGATCGAACCCCGGCCTCCCAGTCTCAGGGCAGACACTCGAACCACAAGGGCACTGTTGTGTTTAGCTCTCTTCTAACTGTGACGTTGAACGTGACCAATTACTTTACCATTCTTTATCCAATTGCCCTGATGGGGGATGCCGAAACACTAGAATACATTTGAATGTGTAACTTTGTAGCATTGCAAGTGATGATTGAGAACACGAGGGTTAGTCATGTTTAAAACAGCTACGATTACATAAAACCTCATTTATAATAGTGTTTCCCCAAGGATGTAGCAGTGGCTGTCAATATTTGTCTTGCATGCAAAATGCCCTCCAAAATAAGAAGTCTGGTGTCTTTGAGATTGAGTATGTAAATTGGGCACATTACTAGTCTCATTACGCTAACACTCTTTTTCCGCATCACAACTAAAACTAGCCAGCTAAACGATTATATTTATAACAATACAATTAAGCTAACAAGTTTGAATGGCGTCACAAAGTGTTTTCTTAACTTAAATGTATCTTCCATCAGGACTCATGGGCAGCACATTCTGCTCAACTTCAAAGAGATTGGCCGTAAGCCTCCCACCTTCGCCGACGCTTCCATCATCGCCTCAGAGCTGATCAACCAAGGATATGAGTTTGACCAGGGGACGATCATCTACAACAACTTCAAGTAAATAAGGCCCACCTTCATCATTCCTGTCTGCTACTTGGTCATATTTGCTATCGCAGCAGTGTAATTGACACCTCCCCCCCCTATACAGATCTGTCATCTCTTACCAGGTGACCAAGAAGCCCCTGTTCTCCAACGATACGGTCGCTAACGCAGGTATGGCATTTTACTGAAGTCCCAAGTAAACGGCGGTGAATTTTCCGTGTTGAACCAGTCACTCACTCACTGTATGCCATCTTGCCCGACAGAGACCATGGGCATCTATGATGACATCGATGCCGACGTGCTCCGGAACTACCAAGAGTTCGCCCTGGTCAACATACTTTATTATAGCATGAAAGAATCGACCACCAGTGAACAGAGCTCTAGGATGACCGCCATGGACGGCGCTAGCAAGAATGCCTGTAAGACGTTCTAAACTAAAGAATAGTTTAGACTTTAGAGTTTAGTTTTACTCTCCCTGCACTATGCATCTTCTGTTTAGATTTAGTCATATGGCAAAACTTCTGAGACTTCATCAAGACGCAACCTAATTGTGGGGTTCAATTTGATCCAAAACATGTTTCATATCTGTGTCCCTTGGACAGAATCATTTGATGTGGTGGTCTGTGACATGAAAACGTTTGAAAAGCCCTGGCCGAGTTCACAGCCACAACCTAGTTGGATGTAATATACTTTGTTGATCTGGGTCCCTGTGGGTCTGTAATTGGCCACCTCATTTGCCTGTTGTATGCTTGTCCTGTTTTTGTCTGTTCGCCTATTATGACATGCCTGCTATGGTTAATGAGGGTGTTAATGTTTTTGCATTGATACTAAATGATATATTTCCCTCCCTCTAGCCGAGATGATCGACAAGCTGACGCTGACCTTCAACCGTACCAGACAGGCGGTCATTACCAGGGAGCTCATTGAGATCATCTCTGGAGCTGCTGCTCTGTAAGAACTTTGAAAGTTGTCTCCATCTCTTGTCTTTCCTTTTGAAGGAACACTTTTCAGCCATGTCTCCATATATCGGTCCTCACTAATAAGAAGGTCCCATTTATCACCAGCCCAAATTATAAAAACTTTGGTGAAAACGGAAGCACAACACGAGGATAAAGGAAACATTCAGTACAAATGTCCAGTTCACAACTACTACTGCTTTGAATTTCTCCAACTATAAACTTTCACGACAGCAGGCAGCCGAAGTACAAATATAATTTATGAAAAGGCTACTACAGTGAAGTCGGTTCACGGAAGTTGATTTATGAAAAGGCTACTACAGTGAAGTCGGTTCACGGAAGTTGTAGGCTATGACGAGTTAACATATCAGTGGGCAAAGTTTTACATATACTTATATTATATACTTGATAGGGTCAAATAAGTAAAATTATATAGCCTTTCCATGAGTATATTTTTCTAAAGAATTCAAACAGCCTATAGCATATTACAAGTTATGCCACTTGAACCTAAGGCAACTAAAACAATAAAGGTCGTTTGCTGTAGTAAATAAGGCAGCGCCCTCCCACCCCTCAAAATAAGGCAGCGCCTCCTCACTGGTGCGAAATAGGGTAGGAAAAAGGACGCGACTGAGCTACCCGAACACAATTTATTGCTAAATAATGACTGTAACAAGATGCAGCCTAAAGTAATAATGGGGGGGCTCCCATGTGAATAATTGACAATAATTGACAATCTTCGTAAGTAAACTTTAATTTTTACAGAGCCTTTCAAAACGGTTACGAGGTGCTGTAAAATAAAACCATAAAATTCCAATCGGAACAGGACGGTGAGTGTCACCAAGACATGGCACTGATCAATCCAGCAGTTTGCAAGATTAGACTCACAGAGATGCACTCTGTGGCTTGCCTCTTACATAGAGCCACACTAGAGAAAAACACAAGTTTTAAATTTTAAATCCCTGCTAATGTCATCAGCAGGTCAAGGTTTGAACTATTACTATATTACTATACTACACATTGGAAAAATGAGGGCTGTTGATGAGATTATATATTTTGAACTGTGCCTTCACCCTACTCGCCTTAATTTTATATTTTAATTTATCAAATGATGGCCATTTATGACTTAATTTTGCGACCATTATAACTTGTCATTAGACCATTAGAACATCTTTGTGACCCACAGTTTTGCAAGGCTAATTCTCTTTTATAATCTGATTTGCTTCATTGGTGAACCCAGGAACTGAAGCATGTATTAAGAACAAAGGAGGTAACATCCATCGGTTTGTGCTGGTTTGGTTTGGATTGGTTTGTGTGCTTTCGCTACTAGACTAGTTGGAGGGCACGGTGGCACAGTTGAGGGCACGGTGGCACAGTTGAGGGCACGGTGGCACAGATGAGGGCACGGTGGCACAGTTGGTAGTGCTGTCGCCTCACAGCTAGAAGGTCCTGGGTTCGATTCCCGCTCGGGACGCTGTGGGCGCTGGCGGCGTGTTTCCTCCTCCGCGTCATCAGTGCCCATACCCGAAGGCGGGGTTGGTGAAAGGGCCTTTCTGTGTGGAGTTTGCATGTTCTCCCCGTGTCCCCTAGGGTAGGTACCCTCACAAAAAACATGCAGTGATCCTGGTCACTAAATTGCCTCCCCCTGGCCAGCCGGGGCGCCTGATTGGGGGGAAAGGAACTGGTTGGAATAACGTGTTCCTTCCACGTGCTACGTCCAACCAGGGAAACTCCCCCGTCAGGTGTAAAGGAGCAACTTGGACACTCAGGCATGAAGGAAGCATGAGTTCAAGTCCGTTACTCTCCCCTTGTCCCCCATATATGGGGACTAGGTTGGTGGAGGGTGTGCAGAGCCCAGGATCACATTAGATGATTGACACAGGGGTGAAAAATGGGTTACAAAATCGTGGGATAATTTTTTTTTATTAAAGACTAGTTGGAAGAGCATAGGTATTATTCTGTTTAGGGTGGCGGTGGCTCAGGGGTAGAGTGCCTGGATGCAGTGGATGGTAACCGTAAGGTTGCCAGTTCGAACCCGGGCTCCCCCAGAGTTACTGTCGAAGTGTCCTTGAGCAAGACACTGAACCCCTAATTGCTCCCGATGTGCTAGTTCAGGGGTGTCAAACTCAACTTGGGGCGACGGCCGCATTGGTCAAAAGGTCATTTGATGGGGGCCACAACCAGTTGCGGACGCACGCTCGATGTCTCAGTCAGTCACTGCTATAACATCTATCTTGCTATGCTATGCTATGCTATGCTATGCTATGCTCAGACCCAGCCAGCCAGCCACACATAGTGCTCAGACCCAGCCAGCAAGCCACACATATACAGTAGTGCTCAGACCCAGCCAGCCACACACATAGCTCCGTAAGGGAGTGGTTGCACCACTAAAAAAACTGAAGAGTCTACTGGAGATTGGAGAACCTGATTTTGGACATGATCTGATGCAGGACAATGTCACTATGACAGAAAGAGAAGATGGGTCTGGCCACATTCATTCACCCCATAATCTCAGTGGAAATTGGGGAATATGTTGACAATAGTCGACAGCTCTGCCGATTAATAATCGATTAATTGAACCCACCCCCCATATTAATCAATATCAGATAAAACTTATAAGATTTTATATTATGCACATGCCATGGTCACATAACCATTATACTGTATGTTGAGTGCATGCTTTGATGGTTACAGTTTTATAATCAGTTTTGATGAGTAAACCTTTGTGGAGATCTTCTCAGTTCTCATTGTATGCTAGTTACTGCCATTCAGGATGGAAAAAGAAGTAGTAAAGAAGTACTTGATATAAAGAGAACATGTTCAATTCACTAGTCTACACTCTACTCTACACCTGCCTTCATTTCATCTGATTGTCTGTCTGGCAGGCACTTAACAAGCGATCGTTAACTGTCTGTTAGAGAGAGGGTCAGAGAAGAGTGGCTTTGCTCAACTTGATATATACTTATATTCTCCACTCTGATGAAGGTACATGTTCGATATATCATGCAGCCTTACTTATTAGCCTATATATTAGCTATTAAAAAAAATAATAAGAAAAACCTGGGGTTTTTTCACATGGGTGAATGTAATGCACAATCTATGTAAAGCGCCTTGGATAAAGGCGCTATATAAATGCACCATTTACCATTTATAGACTGAATAGCCTTTAGGCCTTTTAGAATCCCTCATTAGTTTCTCCTAGGCCTCAGTCACATGAACGACAGCTGTCTTCTCGGTGTCTCCTGTGTCTTCAGCGTGCCGCACGGCTCGCACTGCATTTTCAATGGGAGTCGCATGGTTTGACGAGACAAGCTTGCTCACGTGGTTGTCTCGTCAACCACGTGACTCCCATTGAAAATCAATTGCGGCACAGGAGAAACCGAGATGACAGGGTGTCGTCTATGTGTGAGCGGCACCCTAGTGTACAGCCAAACCAAGTCTTAAGGGCCTACTTGTTTTTGTGTTCTTACTTGATCTTTTTCTTTGTATCTTTGCAGATAAACGGGCAAAATCGTCCCTCCTTGTCCCCTGCCAGTGGTTGTGGCTTACGTGCTTCAACGTACTTCGGACTTCAAACTGTCATCAAGTCTATATGAACATTTATGCTTATATTTGTAAAATATTCAGAGAAATAAACCTCTAACAGAGAACTGTTTCTTTATGTTCTGTTTTGTCCCTCAATAAATGTGTATGTGGTTGTGAAAGATGCATGGTGACTGTTTGCGATTTGTTTTACACAGGTCATTCTCTGAAGAAGTCTGAAATTGTTTATGAAATTAAGCTAAAGATCAACTGCATTTATTTTATTTCTTTAAGGTATTTCCTCCACCTGTGGCCGGTGCCATTTCAGTACACACACACACGCACACTCATTGGGCCTCAAGCAGGAATCAATATACTTGTATTTCTTATACTTATATCTTACTATATATATTTATATGCTTTTGGGGAGAGAGTTTCACGAGTGGTCTAAAGCACTTGGAACAAACTTTTGTTTTCAAAGTCCACACATTGTCCAGTGCAAGTATCATTTAAGCAACATGAGTATCAATAACTTTAGATTCTGTCAGATTAGCAGGTGCTCTCAAACTTTTTAAACTGGGACCTGATTTGTATGGGTGAAATTAGTCTGTAAAGCTGACTGCATGTGTAAAACAATACTTTTGAATTACATTTTTCATCAATGGGGTGTGGCATGAAGGTGATCAGTGGTCTTCTGGGTGTTATGGAAGCCCAGGTTTGCTTTGATGGCTCATTTGTGTGGTTGGGTCTGGTCTGGTGTCTCACTGACCAGCCAACTAGCACAGTGATACCATGGTCAGTACTACACCAGGTACTAGTAGTTATGGCTCTGTGGGCAGGTGCCAAGTGATGCTGGAAATGGAAATCTGCATCTTCATAAAGCTTGCCAACGTACGGAAGCACAAAGTGCTCTAAAACCTCCTGGTAGATGGCTGTGTTGACTCGGGAATTGACAAAACGGTACTTCAACACCAGCAGATTACACGTGCAAATAATCAAAACCGCATAAGGAGGCTAGAAATTGGCACCACTGGCAGAGGCTCAGAGCGTCTCATCAATCATAACCTTTATTTAAGTTCAGAGTACAATTGAGGGACAGGCCCTCATTTCAATGTAGCTGAAATACAAAACAAAATCAACAATCAATATACATTAAAATACAGCAATATCAAATATATGAATTGGAGAAAGGGTTTTAGGCAAACGATCAAAATAACATTATTCTACATTCTCTAATCGTGTGGACTTCTTGCAAATTAAGCAATGCATATGTTTAACAATGGTAAATGGTGCATTTATATAGCGCCTTTATCCAAGGCACTTTACATAGATTGTACATTACATTCACACATTCATACACCAGTGTCTTGCTCAAGGACACTTCGACACTAACTCTGGGTTCGAAGAATACCAGACGACTCTCCCCTTTACCAACTCGCCCCCACGAAATGTGTTAATGTAGTTGACAGTTAATTTAGTATTTCCCTCCCTCTCTGAAATATGAAATGATCTTGTATACAGATTTACTTGATTGTATAGAGGGTATGCGCGTGACATCATCATCATACCCGGAAGTTATGCGGTAATGTCTGTCAAAAAACGACTTTTCTGGCCTTGATAGCCCATACATCCAAACAAAAAAGTAAATCTGATTGCACTAAACTAAATGATGTTAAATGACATTAAATTCACAATAATTTGACTCTTGAGAGTGTAAAATTGAAACCAAATGGACCTTCATTATTTTGCACCTGGAGCACTCTCACCACCTGTTGTGGTCCCTGTCCCTGACTCCCTGGACACTGGTTGAAAACCAGTATAGCCTATAGGGCCTAACTAAATAGTCTATAGGAAATTCAAAGGCAATAATAATAATAATAATAATAATTTCAGATATGTTCAACAAATCAAAAAAACTAAACTAACGGTGAAAATAGCAAAATCTTTTACGGTACTTGTAGGAGTTCCCAAGTGTTCCTTATTTCACTGATTTTAAGATGAAGTGCATCTCTGTCTCAGCCTCACCTGTTGAAACAGTGACAGGCTGTTTTAATTTATTGTCGTTGCCATTTTACCAATTCGAGGTAACTGAGCCTGTACTTGTTCAGTTCGGTGTGTGTCCAGCAGAGTGCGCTGTTTGATAACAAATATCTGGTCTGTCAGCCCTAAATGGCCCCAACCTGCAGTCTGCACGGAAGTAGGATGTGTTGACTGGAAATGGAAATAATGGAATGCGTCCAAACGGATAATGCTGTAGAACTGATAGTTAAGTTATTAAAGTTAACCAGTGGAAGTCAGCTCATGCACCATCAGTCATTCATAGCTTGGCACAATCTACTTCTCAAGACATATCAACGGGTATCCTTCTCTGTGGCGGCAGAATAGACCAGTTGAACCTGCTGAATTGGAAAGATTTCTTCACTACAAGGCTCGTAATGACAGTTTTTAGTTTTTTTTACCCACCATTATAATGTTCTTAACTTCTTATCCATATATCAGTCTCCAGGTTTTCTTCAGAATATGTTTTTGATCAATTGATTGAAATATTTATTAACAGTTTGCAGAATTACAGTACATTTCAATCAACTGTGAGTGGACGACCCAATTAAGCACCTTGTTCAATTCATCAAAACATTTAGAGACGTACAAATAGACACTTCTATATAGTCAAAGAACAGAACAGGAATTCATGTATGACACTGATTTACTATTACACTATGGTGCATTAGGTTCTCCAACGTTTTATTTTCAAGGACCCCCATAACTCTGAGAGTGTACGAATGGAACCAAACAGACACTTACGGGTCCATTTGGTTCCATTCGTATACTCTCAGAGTTACAGACTTGTAACTAGGCTATCTATTTATGTTTGGTCCGTGGCAAAACTAATAAATACCGACAAAGATGTCCACGACAAGCCACAACGATTTTACATAATATGGCCCTTCATGGACAGACCAGAAATTAAACAATGGTGAATCTAATATATTATAGACCAGTGGTCCTTGATGGAGTTCCAGGGTGTCCCCATCTAAATTATAGTTTGGAACCAAATGGACCCTTATGGGTCTGTAACCGTTAGGGTCCATTTGGTTCACATTTGGTTCACATTAATTTTGTACACTCTCAGAGTTAAATTAACATTGATCTTACGATTTAAATTGGGGGTCCCAGAGATAGAAATGCCATTAAATGGGGGTCCGTATAGACTAAATAAAATGCATGTCAAACTAGGGGTCCTTGAAATTAAACGGGTTGATCACTGCTAGAGCCGTAAACATCTTCTCTTATGGGGGTCCCTGGCACATCTTTTCAAATGGGGGTCCGCTGGCTAATTAGTGTAAATTTGGGGGTCCTTGACATGAAAATGTGTGGGTACCACTGATATAGACTCAACACGAGAGGCTGGTGATGCTGGAGAAAGGTGCTCAGTAATTCTTCTCGCATGTTGTGTATAAGCACTGGCACTATATAGTTTGTGCGAGACGATTATCGCATGCATTTGGCAAGCGTGCATTCTTGTGCATGTGTGCCTCATTGTATGTGTGAGTGTACTGTGCATGTCCTGCAGGAGTCAGGACTTGTTTGCGTATTGTATATTTGTGCTTGTTATTGTTTGCTCCTGAGGGGAGCGAATGCATCTGAACACTGAAATTGCAGCCTCTGATAAAGCATATATGGTCACAGAGCAGCCTCTGATAAAGCATATGGTCACAGAGCAGCCTCTGATAAAGCATATATGGTCACAGAGCAGCCTCTGATAAAGCATATGGTCACAGAGCAGCCTCTGATAAAGCATATATGGTCACAGAGCAGCCTCTGATAAAGCATATGGTCACAGAGCAGCCTCTGATAAAGCATATATGGTCAGAGAGCAGCCTCTGATAAAGCATATATGGTCACAGAGCAGCCTCTGATAAAGCATATATGGTCACAGAGCAGCCTCTGATAAAGCATATGGTCACAGAGCAGCCTCTGATAAAGCATATGGTCACAGAGCAGCCTCTGATAAAGCATATGGTCACAGAGCAGCCTCTGATAAAGCATATGGTCACAGAGCAGCCTCTGATAAAGCATATGGTCACAGAGCAGCCTCTGATAAAGCATATGGTCACAGAGCAGCCTCTGATAAAGCAGGTCACAGAGCAGCCTCTGATAAAGCATATGGTCACAGAGCAGCCTCTGATAAAGCATATGGTCACAGAGCAGCCTCTGATAAAGCATATATGGTCACAGAGCAGCCTCTGATAAAGCATATGGTCACAGAGCAGCCTCTGATAAAGCAGGTCACAGAGCAGCCTCTGATAAACTACAACCACAGCCCAAGAAACCCAGATCTCTGCAGTATGTATGGGCACTCTGGAACTCAAGATGTGGGTATTCTTATCCCACATCGGAAAATCTTCCCAGACTCGGGTCTTTTGGATGTTGAGTCACCGTGTGTGAAATGGAATATAAAAAAATACTGAAAGCGGCTTTCTTGGCGGTTCTGTAGGAAGCGGAGAATTAACACGGCGTCTCCGCTGGCTGTTATCAGTCTCCTATTAGAATAGTCGTATGATTAAACTGTAAAGGTGTGTAACCGTGTACGCAAGGGTGATTTGACAGTCGGCGCTCTAATGTCTGTGTCATGGAGTGAGTCGAAGTGTGCGTGTGTACATGCGTGTGAGTTCAGGTGTGTTGCTGTGTATGAGCAGGCATTGTGTATGTGAGCACGCTCACCTGCATTAAAATGTATGTGTGTGTGTGTGTGTGCCGTGTGTGTGCCGTGTGTGTGCCGTGTGTGTGTGTGTGTGTGTGTGTGTGTGTGTGTGTGTGTGTGTGTGTGTGTGTGTGTGTGTGTGTGTGTGTGTGTGTGTGTGTGTGTGTGTGTGTGTGTGTGTGTGTGTGTGTGCGTGCGTGCGTGCGCCAGCCAGCCAGCCAGCGAGCGAGCAAGCAAAGACATGTGAACATTGTATTCGGGGCTCTCGGCCGTGGCTCTGTATTAGCTCCCCTCGTTATCGTTATCAGCCTCTCCCATTGTGACACAACGGGCGGAAAATGATTAGAGGAACAGGTGACAATGGAGGCAGAGATTTCATGCCTTTACCCGGGGCAACCGCCACTGTCAGGTACAGAGGCATTACACTCGCCAGAAGAGAGGGAAGGGAAGAGAGGGGCTCTTTCTTATTTTAAAACATTCATGTCTTCTTCACAGAGCAAAATAGGGGTTTCATTGGAGCCAATTGACTCACCCTCCCCTCCCTCCCCCCCACCCCCTCCCTGCCATCACTGGTACAAGGGACAATCACACAGAGAGAAGAGCATGGGAGCTCTGGTACTGATAACACACACACACACACACACACACACACACACACACACACACACACACACACACACACACACACACACACACACACACACACACACACACACACACACACACACACACACACACTGACACACACACACACACACACACACACACACACACACACACACTGACACACACACGCACATACCTCACCCATTGCTTTTCCCTGGTCTCCCAGGACCTACTTTATTTGAACCTGCCCCCCCCCCCCCCCAGCCCCTCTCTCTCTCTCTCTCTCTCTCTCTCTCTCTCTCTCTCTCTCTCTCTCTCTCTCTCTCTCTCTCTCTCTCTCTCTCTCTCTCTCTCTCTCTCTCTCTCTCTCCCTCTCCCCCTCCAACCTTCATCTCCCTTTTGTCCCTCATTCCACCACCCTCTTCATCCATATACACTGTTCTTCTTCTTCACCCCTCTATCCATCTATCTCTCCGTTTCTCTCTTCTGGGATCAGACCCCAGGAGAGGGGAGGAGGAAGGCCACGGTTGTTTCCCACGGCAACGGATGAAGTATTATGAATGTGTGTGTGTGTGTGTGTGTGTGCGCGTGCCTGCACGCGTGTGTGTGCGTGCGTGCGTGCGTGCGTGAGTGACACAGACTCTGATGTAGTAATGCCAGGGCATTATCTCATTCACCCCCTTATCTCAATGCATTCCCCTCCCCCCCCCCCATCCCCGAGCCCTACACAAAGCTATCTGCTCCGTGGACTTTTCTTACTATTTATGTCGGACAAGGTCAGGATCGTTTAAACCGGCCTGCCTCTCTCAGCCCCGGCAGATGAGATAGTGAGAGACGGAGGGAGAGACAATCGATTCCCGCTGTGCAGATTTATACCCCCACCCACCCAACTCTGGTCTCTCTCTCTCTCTCTCTCTCTCTCCCCCTTTGGTCTTTTCTTCATTCCCAACTCCCATTGCTGTGGTAACGGTCCCCCCCCCCCCGCCACCACACGCCACCCCCCCAACAGGATCCATCCGTCTCTTTAACGCGCGCCGACCACGGTGGAGAAAGAGCTTGCGGCGTTTAAAATACAGTAGTGGTCTTAAACTGGCCACTTTTCTCACGTCTGGTCCAAATGAGAGCGGCCACTCGCATCAATCTGGCCCCACTTGCTTGTGTCTTTCTGGAGCGCGCCGCCCGGGGGCCTATAGCGCCGTGACTGGTGACTGAGGCCTGCACAGCCACACGTTATGTTGAGAGAGAGGGGCAGAGAGAGAGCCAGACCATGGGGACACACAGACAGCATCGTTCTGGGGAAAGGGCTTTACGAATGAAATGGGTGACCCATACTTACTCAGTCAGGCTGAAGGTTTGGATGTGGAGCTGCAGGGCACCGGGCGGGAACCCCTTTTGGTGTTTTAAGCATTATGTTATACTTTAGCTATTGAAAAATAGCAGATCCACAAGCTATGAGCTTGTAGGTCTGCTGTTTTTGAAAAATCATGAAAATGCAGTGCAAATCTTTGAATATATATTCTTTCAGAGCTCAAATCTTTGCTTCTGGGGGGGAGTCCCTGGAACAACATTTTTTCAGATGGGGGGTCGGCGGCCAATTACATAATAATCTTGGGGGTCCTTGACATGAAAAGGTTTTAGAATGACTGACGTAGAAGCATAGGTTTTTCAGACAAACTGTCAGGATTTATATCAGAAGGCATTTGTAGAATCGTCCTCAGGTCTAAATGGGTTAAAAGGGACATTTCACCGCTGGAAGAAACTGCAGTCACTCAATGTTTATAGTATTTGTAGTGGATAACAGTAGCACGATTGGAGATTTGCACCCTCCAGAAAAATAATGTAGTATAATGTGTTTGACTAGGGTTTGACTGGATTGCTGAATTTCTACAACTAGACCGGTGGGGGGGAACGGTTCTCGAGTTGCGTGGATTTCACACGTACAGAGACTTGGTGCATTTAGACTTAGGCCTCTTTTAGACGGCGACCATCTCCATATAACACGTCAAAGTCCCGTTGCGTTCTCATTTTTTCTTACCCTTTACACGAGAACGCACACGTTATGATATGATGTGCTATTATGCTATACTGTCGCTAGGTGGCGATAACGGGCTGCCAAATAGACAGGTCACCCACGTACAAGAAGAAGAAACCTTCACGCAAGCCTGCGCAACACGGCTCTGGGCGCGCCACGGGATGGTATATATTTTATAATACATTAGGCTACATAAACGCTGCTGCCGCGGCTGCCGTCTATCACAAGGCTTTTTATTTACATCATGGTTTTACATTCAACATCGCTGATGAGCAGCACTTTGTAGGCGAGGAGGGAGGCTTGTTCAGGAACTCCATTATATCATAATGATATGGCTCTGCATCAATGTAATAAACATATGCGCTGTGAGCCAACATGAGCCATGATGTCATAAGTTTTGCGGATTCACCGTTTTGCCTGTTTATATGGAGACCATAGGAAACGGTGTTCTGAATGATTTCCACTCTGGAAGGCGGTTTCACTTCGATGCGTTTTCACCTCCTGAGAACACCGTTCTCGTCTAAATGACAGCGCTAAACGGTACTTTATTTTGCCGTTTTTTATGAACACCATCCTCGTGTAAATAGCACCTTAGTTGTACCCGTTACCACCCGTCTGTCCGTGTCCCTTTTATGCCCATATATGGAGATTTGAGAGTTCTGTGTCAGACATGACCCAAATATTGAGTGTTTTGTGTGGTGATGTCAGACCAGGCTATAACAGAACTGCAAGCTCACGGTGTGTTGCAAAAAAATATGGACAAAGCGTTCCTGGGTCTAACATGAACGTAAAATGAAGCCTGTCAGTCCTTGAATTGTAAATCGCCATCTTTCTAGATCCGTTTGGGCCCAGCTGGCCCATTGGCTGGCCCAGACAACGAGGCGGGACTTCCCCCCTTCTTCTTAGTTGGTTTTTATTTGACTCGAGTGGGAGGGGAATCCCGATCATAGACTGTAACGGTAGCCACGCCCCTCAGAACATACGCGACTTTATGGTAATTTTTTTTATAAATGGGACCATAATTTTCCAAAAAGAATATTATGACATTAGAAATGAGACTTTAAACTAGTGACTGGAAGCAGAAAGTATTCATGACCATGTTTATTAAGGTAATACAGTCTAGGTGAAGTTGGGCCCAAATATGGGGCTATGGGTTTTTTTTGGGCCCAATGATAGCGCCACAACAGGCCATTATATGAGCTTTCAGGAAATCCCAATTTGCTTATGGCTTCACAAAATATCTGTCTGACTGCCCCCCTGGTCGCATCGTGACATGTCGTGAGCTTGTACATCGGCTATTTTCACTGCCGCAACACGGCAAGCAACCAGTATCTTTTGGATACGATTATCTGTTATGACACCTGAATTTCCATGGGGATCAATATATATATCTATTTATGAGGGCAGATAGGCTCTATCCAACACGCATAAACAAATTAGCATCTGAGACGACATCTTGCTTTTTTTTATATTGTTTATATTGCACCACTTCCTTTGGTGTTTTATTTTTTCATTTTCTTATGTCTAAAAATAATCTATACATCTGTGCCTGCAGGGTGAGGCGGCACTGGTCCGGAAGGAAGGCTGCTGGTTCCATTCCCGGCTCCTCCTCGGCTGCAACGTGTCCTCGGCAAGACACTGACGCCCTAAGTGGCCCCGACGAGCAGGTTGCTGCTGCGCATGGCTGACTCCACTGTGGGCGAGTGAATGGGTGAGTGTAGCACACATTGTACAGTGACTTGAATGGTCTTTGGTCGACGACTAGAAAGCATGCTGTATAAATGAGGCCCATTTAACGTTTGAGAGAGAGAGAGAAAGAGGGAGGGAGAGAGAGAGAGAGAGTGGGGGAGAGAGGGGGAGAGAGAGAGAGAGAGACAGATATCCATGCCACTCATGTCTTTGGTTACGGTGGTCTGGCTCTATGATAGATGGCTCAGGCCAGCATCAGAGACCTCCAGCCTGGACCATGGGACAACATGTCACAGCTAGTTTCCGCACACTCTGTCTGTCCACCTGTGTGTGTGTGTGTGTGTGTGTGTGTGCGCGTGTGTGCGTGTGTGTGCATGTGCGACTGCGTGCGTGTGTGCGTGCGTGGGAGTGGGGGGGGGGAATCGGGTTCTTACCCCCCACTGCAACAGGATAGGTGGGTAAGGATGGGTGTGTGTGTGTGTGCGTGTGTGTGTGTGTGTGTGTGTGTGTGTGTGTGTGTGTGTGTGTGTGTGTGTGTGTGTGTGTGTGTGTGTGTGTGTGTGTGCGCGTGTGCGTGTGTGAGCGCTGACCCAGGTCTGTGTCCTGCTGTGTGCGCTGGCCCCAGCCCCTTTCCTGTCCAGACCACACCGCTAACCAATACCTAATGTATAGCTTTACATGTGTTTGCAGTGTGTGTGCGTGCGCATGTGCGTGCGCGCGTTTGTGTCTATTTGATGGTGTTCTCACCAGCCTTTCCCTTCATGGATATAACGTCCAAAGTATTCAACTTTCTTTTTGTCTTTCCTCCTCTCACTTCTTATTGCTGCATGCCATTCCGTCGTCCTCCGTTCTTGCACTAGCTCTCCGCCTCCTCCTCTCCATCAGCGACATTCCTTAAAAACACATCTCGGAGATTCTCCTGCCGATACGAGACAAATGAACTGAACTGTATACCTAGAGGAGAAGAAAAATAAGTACCCCCCCCCCCCCCCGCCCCCTCATTCTTCCTCTCTCTCTCTCTCTCTCTCTCTCTCTCTCTCTCTCTCTCTCTCCATGGCTGCCAGCAGACAGTGTGTTTCCCTGCGTAGCGGAGATATAGCTGCGGAATGACAAGCACGCCGTCTGATACCATATCCGCTCTGAATTACAGATCAGCTCCCCCTTTTTTTTTTTTTAAATGATATTTTAAATACTTGCTGCGGGCTGGAGTTTTCACAGGGTCTTATTTCATTGTTATTACACTACTACAGTATTTTTGTTAGAAAAACCAGTGTTGGCGGTTATTTAAATGAGGGAGAGCGGCAAAGAGCCCCCGTGCACTTCGCCGTGTTATTTCACTGCACCACTTTTGGAATCACCGCCACCCCCCCCCCTCCCTCCCTCCTGCAAATGTCTTTTTGGTGGGAATTAACCCATAATGCTTTAGCTATTGAAAAATAGCAGATCTACAAGCTCGTGTAGCGCGGCACTCTGTGCCGCTCTACGAGCTTGTAGATCTGCTATTCTTTCTGCTATTTTCTTTCCCTTCTTCTTGGCGGGAATTAAAGAGAAGCCGCACGGAACGACAAAGGCGAATGGCATATTCTAATTCGTTTGATTTGGTGTGTGTGTGTGTGTGTGTGTGTGTGTGTGTGTGTGTGTGTGTGTGTGTGTGTGTGTGTGTGTGCGTGTGCGTGCGTGCGTGTGCGTGTGTGTGTGTTGGCTGTGAGTCGGTGTATAGCCTATTAACACTGGATTCACACACAGAAGGCTGTGTGGGTCCCCTTTGTTGAGTCTTTGAATTACGTCTCTTATGCGTGCGGGGGTTTTGTCTTAAGACTCCATGCGGATTTGATTTGAATTGTTTGCCACAGCTCATTTGATCACTGTATTAATATGGGAAATAAAGAATGCCCCCCCCACTCCTGTTTTGGGGACCCAGGCACTAGGTTGACAGTGTAGCCCACGGCTGCCTGCCTGCTGCAGTGCCACCGCTGACCTCCTAGATGGTGCTGTTGCCCCAGCGATGTTGTGCGGGAGGACGGCGTGATGAAAAGGTGCCTTCAGTCAGTTCCAGTTGTTGGCTGAGCTCTTTGTGCGTTTGGCGTTTCATGATGGGATTCTCTGGAGAGCAGAGCATGGGATGGAGAACGACACTCCTTCCCCCTCTAACCCTCTCTCTCTCTCTCTCTCTCTCTCTGTCTCTCTGTCTTCTCTCTCTCTCTGTCTCTGTCTCCTGCCTGGAAAACACCCCAACCTTGACATATTGAGAATGAAAAAGATGGTTCCACATCCAATGCTCAGTTGTTGACAGCGATAACTCTCTTTTCATGTGTGTTTTTGATAAACTGAAATTAATGTTATGAGAAATTATGTTTAGATTTCCCTGTCTGTGAATATGCATCTCTCTCTCTCTCTCTTTCTTTCTCTCTCTCTCTCTCCCCCTCCCCACACATGTTTGTCCAGTTAGTTTGCAGAAATAGAACTGCAGGTAAATCACTTTGATTGTACATTGAACCTGTGCACGCACGCACGGTCACACACACACACACACACACACACACACACACACACACACACACACACACACACACACACACACACACACACACACACACATTCTTTGTTTATGATGGTTGACCGAGCAGTACACATTGAAATTCTTCGTGCTCATTTTTCCATTCGTATCTCTGAGGGTGTACACATGTAACCAAATGGACCCGTATAGGCTCGCTACAGCCTCAAAGGTAAAATAACTACCCTGCTCACCACCTCTACATTAATCTCCTTATTATATATATCGTGCTCACACATCCAATAATATACCCTCCCGGCTCCCACTGGTGGAAACTAAGTACATTTATTAAAGCACTGTACTTAAAGGGATTGTGACATAAAATGTTTTTTCTAATTTTTCTTAATTTTTTGGGGGTTTTCTGAGCTCAACTGCACCCAAATAAAACCTGAACTTTTAACATTCAGTACATTTTCTGTGGTCTGGGGTTTTCTGGCTCAAAGAAGTGCTCTGATTTTCCTGCTGTTTGTGATGTAAGAGCCAGAAAACCCCATATATGTCAATGGGATCTGCCGGCAGATGTCACTGTTTTCACCTGTTTTGCCTGCTTTCATTGCAGCTCAAAAGGCTGGAACCCCAGAGAAAACTCCAGACCACAGACAATCCACTGAATGTTCCAAGTTCAGGTTTTTTGGGTGTAATTGAATTGTAATAAACCAGGAAGTGAATGGCTGCGTATCTTTTCTACGTCCGAGCATAGACATGGTAACGCTCCGCCTGCCTCTGATTGGCCTACCGACACTGCCCGTCTTGCCTGTCCTTTGAGATGCAAGGGCACTCCGTGGTGGGAAATAATACAAGTACAGAATGGCAACACGCGACAGTAACTTGTAACTTTACTTTTTGTAGAAGAGGCAAACTAATATTGTTTGTGCCGTTTGCTTTGATTGAATAAAGTGTTAGTGTTGATTATCGTGTATTAATCTAATTATAGTCTTTAGCATCATACGTGTTAAGTATTTCCAATAGGCTCTATTGGAAATACTTAACACGTATGATGCTAAAGACGGCCATTTGAAAATAGCCGATCTACAAGCTCACAAAAGAGTTTAGTACATTTTGACACCAATACTTTTACTCAAATACATTTTGAACAGGTGTTGTAACAGAGTGTTGCTGTATTGATAATTTGACTTAAGTCAATAATCGGAGTACTTTTTCCACCACTGCAGCCTCCCACACACATCCACTATACTATACCCTTTTTCAGTGGTTCCCAAACTTTTTCATGTCAAGGACCCCCAACATCATACTCATTATACCCTGCGGACCCCCATTTGAAAACATATGCCAAGGACCCCCATGAGAGAAGGTTTTTATGGCTCTAGCAGTGAAGGGCCCCAGGTTTGACCTGCATTAGGCTACGGTCCCTATTTAATAGCATTTCTATCTCTGGACCGCAATGTATATTGTAAAATAAAAGTCAATTTAACTCTGAACGTGTACAAATGGAACCAAATGCGGGTCCATTTGGCCATACGGGTCTATTCGGTTCCTATACTTTTAGCTGGGGACACCCTGGAACTCTCGCAAGTACCTCACTTTGGGAACCACTGCCCTTTTTTACCCTGCACAATATGCTCCTTTCATCTCGACTCCTGTACTACACGTCTCACAGGCTGAGAAGAGCAGGGGTTCTGCAACCTCTTTGGCTGGGGACCCCCGGAAATGCTTTGGCCCTGTCTCGCGCACGTGTGTGCGTGCGTGCGTGCGTGCGTGCATTCTTTCGGCAAGTGACACTGTTGCACAACAGAGGGTAAAATTAAACATAAAGACCCCGACTTGACTTCTATAAATAGCGAACATCCCGTTTTGCCTCCATCTCCTTCCATTCTTATCATTTTTTACTTTCCTCCCAACCTCCCTTCCTCTCACTCCATCAATCACCTCCTGTTCCCTTACCTCCCTCTGTAATGCCATTAACTCCTCTCCTCTCCTCTCCTCTCCTCTCCTCTCCTCTCCTCTCCTCTCCTCTCCTCCACTGCATCAGGTTTGCTCCTGGCATGAAGATTGTGCTTCTATTGTTGTTTGTGTTATTATATTTGTGGTTAGGACAGTACTCCATATTTCCCTGGCACATTGTGTGTGTGTGTGTGTGTGTGTGTGTGTGTGTGTGTGTGTGTGTGTGTGTGTGTGTGCGCGTGTGCTTGTACGCGGCAAAAGTCCAATTAGGTCTACACGCGAAAAAACACTATACATATTTTTCAGATGGGGGTCGGCGGCCAAATACAGATCATTCTGGGGGTGCTTGACATTAACCCATTTTGGGCGGAACCCCTTTTGGTGTTAGCATTAAGTTATGCTTTAGCTATTGAAAAATAGCAGATCTACAAGCTCCGAGTGGCGCGCTAAGAGCTTGTAGGTCTGCTATTTTTGAAAAATCGAAAACTGTCATTTTCAAACAGACATTTTTAGAATCTGATCTCAGGTCAGAATGGGTTAAGGTTGAGCACCATGCTGACACAGAAACATATTTCTTTTTCAGAAAACACATTTTTAGAATCGGCATCAGGTGGGCCGCGAGTTAGCACCGGTATAATGCAACAGCCAACATGCAGACACAAACATGGCTGTATACTACATACAGTATACAACCACACACATAATATAGGCAGATGTATAGATATGGCAGGCGCGCATACAGAAACGCATGTACATAAAACCCAATCTTAAAACCCCATGCAGGTATATATGCATGAACACACCAGCCGCTTGCCAAGGTGCGCACGTGCACATACACACACACACACACACTCGCGTGCACACACGCACACACGCACACTCGCATGCGTTTTGCATACAGACATATACACACCCACACAGCTCATGTTTTTGAATACATGTGAACATCCACTCATACTCTCTCTCTCTCTCTCTCTCTCTCACTATTGAGGCTTTGCAGGTAGACATTTAGAGCCTGTGGCATTACCCCCCCCCCCCCCCCCCCCCACACACACACACACACACACACAACACACACACACACACACACACACACACACACACACACACACACACACACACAGCTATATTCTCACAGGCTCCTGTCCCAGTCCCAAATGAAACAGAGATATTCATGGCTCCTCTCCATGACCATAAATGCATGTAGTTGCAGCCCTGCTCTTTCAATTAGCCACAGTCTAAGCAGTGTAGTTACAGACTAATGGTCTGGTCTGAGCAGCCAAGCTCAACCAAGACCTGGGCTTCAAACGCCACCAGGTCACAGCTATGCCTGTGAGAACTGGGCTATACGGGACTCTCTGTGTGTGTTGTGTGTGTTGTGTGTGTGTGTGTGTGTGTGTGTGTGTGTGTGTGTGTGTGTGTGTGTGTGTGCACGAGTGTGTGCGTGTGCGTGCACGCTTGCGCGCCTTCCACCTTGTCAGGTGGAAACCTCATATGTCCAACCCAAAAAAAAAAAAAAAAAAAATCTAAAGTAACAAAAAGCTCAAAATGCATTGCTTATAACGTTTTTTTTGTAAGTGCGTGCGTGCACTCAGGTTCTCAGAGCCAGAGGTTATTTTTTCATCACAGTGCGTACGTGCCTGCTCGCTCTCTCTCTCTCTCTCTCTCTCTCTCTCTCTCTCTCTCTCTCTCTCTCTCTCTCAGGGCGAGCGTGTCTTTCAGTGCATTGCACGCAGGTCTGTTTTCCGAGGCGGTCAGGCTACAGTGATAATGTGGTTTCTTTTCCTGGTGTTAAGTAATCAATTCTGTGGAGTCGCTCGCTCTTCTTTCCTAACGCTGACACATAAAGAGCTGGTTATGACAGCGCTTTAATGAGGGTTAATAGGGCATTCATACAGCATGGTGTTCCGAGGCCAGTCACACAGAGCTTACTTTACTTTTTAGTTTCATTTATTTGTCCACGTGTGGAAATGTGTCTTCGGTCTCAAACAGTAAAAACAAACGGCAACAACAACGTCAACAACACTTATACACAATTATCTTCATGGCAAAAGTGCAGGACAACAGTGGCAAATACATTTTAAAAAAAAATCTAGCGAGACATGGTATCATTTAGTGCCTTAATGGCATTAGGAATGAAGGAATTTTTTAAGATGTTACGGTTAGCTTTTGGTGAGAGGAGACTTACATTTCCAACAGCCCAGTGCCAAGACCACTCGGAAGAGTATGTGTATCTCTGTCCGAGGGGTTAAGATCTGGAATGCCCTACCAGAGGAAGTCAAGTGGCAGCGGTGGCAGCGGTGGCCGAGTGGATTGCGGAGCGGGCTAGATATCGGAAGGTCGCCAGTTCGAATCAGCGGTCCGACACGTTAAAATTACCACCGTTGAAGTGCCCTTGGACAAGGCATTGAACCACTACCATGAAATGCTCCATGTGGGCCTGGCTGTAAACAAGTATCTGATGCTTAGTCCAGTTACCCTTGGTAAACTTGATTTACCAGAACGCATTTCTTCTTCTTCAAACACAGTAGCAACCTTTCAAAAAAAAATTAATTGCTCAAGCGAATCCTTTTGGCCAAATACAGCATACTATAGGGAAATTACGTATATGGTGGATGTTGACGTTATTGTATGATCAACTGATACATTTTGTACAGGTATTGATAGTCATTAGTGCTGTCATTATTAATAATTAATTAATTTATATTATTGTATTTATGTTAACATTAAAAATGTGAACCAAATGACATTACTCAGCAACAACATAAATGATAATGATCATTAGGGTGGAATGCTCGTATCTGACTTTTGTTTTGTGAATCTGTTAATGTAAGGAGTATTACGATTCATGTTCTGTTGTAAGTAGGATAGGCATTTATAAGCTTTTAGCTTCTGCCTACTCCTTTTGATCATCTTCATGTTTAGTTTAGTTTTCATAACAGCTTACATTCGTTGTCTTTAAATATTGTATCTGAAACTGAAGGATGATCAACTAAACTAAACTAAAACTAAACTAAACTAGCTTTTGGTGTTGGGGTTTATGGCGTTGGAGGAGTTAGTCTGGTTGTTGAGGGCCGTGGAGGTGGTGATTAGTATTTTGAAGTCTATTCTGTGCTTGACGGGGAGCCAGTGGTGGTCACTGAGGACTGTGATTTCTATTTTAGTTTAGTCATAGTCTTTGGAATAAAACTTAATTTAGTTTTAGTCACATTTTATTCTGTGGAAGAAGGGACATCCGCACACTGCCACTTGCTAGTTCAGAGCAATTTTATTAATTGAGCAACGTTTCGGTCTTGCGACCTTCCTCAGGCTTCCTCAGTCACATTTTATTCACCTGGAATGTGTTAGTGTTAGTCTAGTTTTAGTTGATTAAATCTACAGTTGATTTAGTCGACTAAGATGTATTTTGACGGGCCTTGATACCGTCGCAATGACTTGCTGAAAACATATATATATATTATATTATATTATTTTATATATTTTCAGCATGAAACCAAGTGTAACATTACTCTTCTAAAACGGTTAATCCCAATACTTGATTCTGATTGGCTGGTTACCGTCACGTGACCGTTGTAAATTGCACCGATAACCCACACCTTCAATCACTTTATATCATTCCCAGCTGATTCCGCATCTCTGTAGCTGTACTGGGGAAGGGGAGCGCTTGATTGCCTTACAAACCCATGCCGTGCGGGCGTCTAAGCACCGCCCGGCTCATATGACTGTGAATGTGTGGCTCCAGGCAGCCCCGTAAAGACATCAAGCGCTATTCTCCCGTCACTATAGTCTACTTGCGGAGCAAAACAAGGAAGTGATGTGGCTCGCTCTGGTGGCGCAAAGCTTAGCTACTTTTGTGAATTTAATAGTTTTATTAGGTTAATATTGCTATATGTTTGTAACCGTTTTAGAAAAGCAATAAGCCACTCGAGGCCCCAGCTTACGGGACATTTTACACTGGCTGGGGGGTAGAAGACCCTCCGCTGCACGTCAGGTCTGCCTACGCCTCCCAGCCATTGTAAAATACCCGGTAACCTGAGACCTCTCGTGGCTTATTGCTTTATTGTCCACTATAGAGCACCGAAGTCCTGACGTAACTCACTCATCCCGACGATTCCCCTGGTTCGCGAAAGTAATTTCTCTATGGAGAATAACATGGGGTGATCTTAATATCGTCTACTATAAGCGTTGTGGTCCAAAAATAAACAAGCTGTCTCGGCGTTATTGTCAGGGAGGTGTCTCTGTATCGTTTGCAACAGTCAGCGAAAATCTAACTAATTCAGCAGCAGTAACATTAGCGTTTTCTCTCAGTCAGTTCATTCTTCATATCCATATGAGTGAAGTGGCCGGGGTGACATGTTTATTTTTCAAACACAGTTGTTATATGAGGCGATCTCAAATCGCCTCAATGGGGATTTCAATGCAACGAAACAAATACATGAACCTGGGGACTGACGCCCTCTACTGAAAGTGACGTCAGACTTCGGTGCTCTATAGACCCTTCCTAACATTTTAGTCTAGTTTTTATTTGTCTACTGAATAGTCAGTATATTTAGTCTTAGTTTTAGTAATCATAGCTTAGTTTTCATTTAGTTTCCATTTAGTTTTCATCTGTGAAAAAAGATAGTCGACGAACATTTTTCGTTTTAGTCGACGAAATCAACACTGAGATGTCGTTCTGGTGAGCAGGCGGGCGGCATGCAGAGTCCTATACATACTGTAGTTTAGAAGCATTCATCGTACTGTTCTGTACAGTATAGCGTAACCACATGAAACCCAGCTTCCCTATTATGCGCCTATCGTAGCGGGCGAACATTCCCTATTATGATCGGCTATTGTCGGTGAAGAGTGACATAGAGCATACGCGGCCCTTAATGTGGCCCTCAGGTTAATATCGGAATACTGATATATTATTGATCTCAGCTGTTGCAATTCCAAACATGCAAATTGACATTGACATTTTTTACGTCCAATGTACAGTTTATATTTAGTTAAAGGCATGAAAAAATGATGAAAAAATGGAGAAAAAAAAATAGAAAATAAATAAATCTGGATTTCAATTCAAATATAGCAAAAATAGCTGTGCGATGCGTTTTGAGCTTGTAGATCGGCTATTGTTGCTACGACAGTATATGCAATGTGGCCCCTCTGGAGTGAGTGTGTAACTATAGTGGCCCACTCCAGGGATAAACAGGACGGGGGCCCCAGTAGCCTATATAGATCCCTGGCGGGGTGCCCTATATCGCCTCGTCTCTGTCAGGTGGGGGGAAACCTCATTATGTTAAACTTAAAACTGATACTTTTCAGGATTCAAAATCAAAAGTGTAGCAGATGGACAAGCTCAAAGCTTAATTGGAGCATGTCGATCTGCTACTTTTGATGCTTTTGTGTGACGCTGTAGTATAGGGCATTAATAAATAAATAAAAACGTTAACATATATGAGGTTTCTGCCCGACAACAGCGATATGGGGTTTATGTGGTTAACCTGAACGTGACGACTCCCCCCCCCCCCCGACCACCGGACCCCCAACACGTGTGTGTCGTCAAACTACCCCCCCCCCCCCCCTCTGCCCGGTGACAGGCATTTACAGGCCCTTCGCAGACTGTATGTGGGCTCGTCGTCGTCACTATAGTCATGCCAATCCCAGAGTTGGCGGAGTGTGGAGACGTTATAATTGCTTCATGAAACCTTAACTAGGGTGATATGAATAATCTGCCAGTGGGAGGGGAGGTTGACGGGCGTCCCGGTGCCAATCAGAGCCCAGGTAGTCCCGGGGCAGTGGAGCGTGGCCAAAACCATACCTGTCCATCCGGAAAAAAAGCCCATATCTGTCCCTCGACTTGCCTTTTCCTCTCTCCCCCCCCCCCCCCTAGCACACTGTTATCAGACCGAGGGGGCTGAGGCATGGAGTTTGCGAGGTAGCGTGCGCGTGTGTGTGGGTGTGCAGGTGGGTGGGGTGCGGTGCTGTTATAGGAGACCCTCTATATACCACCCTGATCAAGTCTATATCAGATCGTAAACACACTGATTGGTTGTGGGTCTTTGTGTGTGTGTGTGT
>NC_139714.1:21955155-21977655 GCF_964188405.1 Protomyctophum parallelum | reverse complement strand
AAGGATGCAGTTTCAGTCATAAGTTGGGTCCAGTCTGTGATCTCTGGCGTAGCAGAGCTCTTCCAGTTTCTCAGTATCAACCTAGCTGCAGTAATAAGACCTGCCGTCACCAATGCATGTTGTGGCAGCACCGTACGATCTCCCAAGAGACATAACCTTGGTAGTATTAGCCCCATCCAGTCTCCAAGTTTCCCCAGTACCTCTTTCCAGAAAGGCAAAACCACAGGACAAGGAATGAAACCTCTTCTGATGATCTTCGCTGATTGCGGCGCTCAGACAGACGCGTATCTCTCTCAGTCTCCGTGAACGCATTTGCACCGCCGTGCGTTGTGAGCTTGTAAATCGGCTATTTTCGTTATACGATACGGGCGATACGGGCGCACAATCAAGTCTTGAATCTGGCATATAGCGCGCTTCTGATGAGCGCGTTCCTCTGTGCTCCTCTCCTCTCCGTGCTTGGCATACTTTTGTTGTCTCCACCAGGCCGAAGGCATGTGGGGAGAGTATGTTTTGCACTCCGTCCGTCCGCGTGTCCGTCCGTCCGTCCGTGTGTCCGTGTGTCCGTGAACAGCTAATCTCGGCCACCGTTAACCCGGTCGATGCCATATTTTGCACACACACTCCCTGGATGCCAACCATGAACCTCTGCCCCAAACTTTCCAGAACAGCCTGTTATAGCGCCACCAGGAGGCCGCTTTGTGCAAAACAAGTTTTTGCACAGTACACCTACAGATTTTGTCCAAACATCACGCAAATTGGTACACAGTCTCTCTACAGCCATTCAACGAAACGGGTCTTTCAGATTTCTCAGACTCCATCCTGATTGGTTAAGATTGGCTTCCAAAGTTCACAGGAGTGCTCAGTTTCAAACAAAATGCTGCAAATCATGAACACATCGCGTGATTTCCGTGAAATTGTGCACCCACATTCCCACTAGGCCGAGGACGAAATGCCACATGAACAATTTCAACTCAGCCTCAAGGTGGCGCTATAACTCGCCAAAAAGTGTTTTTACCTCTAACTGCACGGATCTGTGGATAACCTGGTGGAGACTTGTGCCCAGAAGGGCACTTTTTCTAGTTTTGTCTGTGACGTGTGGGCGGGCGTGCGGACCGGTGTGCGTCATGTGTTTGCGTGCACATTCGTCCATCTTTTTGTGTGTCTGTCGTTCTATAGCCAAACAGGTTGACCCAAGACAATCTTCAGGGGCAGGAAAGCCCGATACTTTTGCTCCATTAGATAACCACACAGGGGTTAGTGCGAGGTCACACACTCACCGTGGGAAGTGTGAGGTGGGCACATGCGCATGCATGCACGCACACACCCACACACACACACACACACACACCGACACGCACGCACGCATGCACACACACTCTCTCTCACTCACCTGCACGTGTTTCTCAACGGTGTTGTTTATGCACGTTTGTGTTTACGTTGGGAGGATGTTATATAGGAGTTGTTTTTGTAGCCTTGCTGGAGGGTTGCTAAACGTGTTAACAGGAGGTCAGGACATTGTGTTCCGCCGCATCAGTCAACCTGCGCGCCGCTCGCAGCTCCGTTCTAAATCTAAAGCACATGATATGCCACCCGTCCCGGATGGATCTTCACCACTTCCGCTATGATGTTTTAGTGTGTGGCCACGGTCCACCGTGCTGGCCTGCATTGTGAAACAGAGTCAGTGTGCACTATAGAGCGTCGCTGTCCCGCCCCCTTTCAGAACGACGAGTGGCTCAGGAAATGATTCTCCATTCATTTTCTCCATAGGCTTTTCAAAAAGTATTTATATAAAGACGGTTACGCCGCGGACAAAGCCAACTGGGATCATGACAAATCATGACAACAAACACAATATTTTGTGCCGATCAAATAATTTGAAAGAAGAAAATAAAGGCAGGATACTAATTATTTGATCGGCCCAAAACATTGTGTTTGTTGTCATGATTTGTCATGATCCCAGTTGGCTTTGTCCGCGGCGTAACCGTCTTTATATAAATACTTTTTGAAAAGCCTATGGAGAAAATGAATGGAGAATCATTTCCTGGGCCACTCGTCGTTCTGAAAGGGGGCGGGATTGCGACACTCTATAGTCTGACCAGGACGTGGAACGCATGTTTTCTGTCTCAGCATCCACATTTCCCATGAGCCTTCACTCTGGCGGTGTTCTGCTTGCATGTACTGCTCCCCTCTCTCCTCCAACTCCTGGGAGTGTTCCGTATACCAAACATGTAACTCAGAAGCTGATTGGATGATGACTATAATTATTTGGAGGGAGGGAGGGGGTGGAGTGCTTTTTTATTTATTTTTTATGTTGGGGGGAGGGGAGTGTGTGTGTGGGGGGGGGGGGTGGTGGGGGACATAATGGCTTCCGATTTTGGGGAGGAAACGAGATGTAAATGAGGTAATTATGTGTCTTAACGAGGGCAAACAGCGTTGACATTCTAGCCCCGGTAACCAGTGTATTTATTTATAGCCCATAATAACCTTAAGTGGGTCTGACTGGAACATTGTCGGAGGGAATTAGAGCTGTCTGAACAGCCTGTCTTTTGTTTTCATTAGGTCCCGTATTCTTTGGAATCAACACGTTGGATTATAATTCACTTCGTCGTACGACAAGTAACAGCATGAATGACCTATACCAGCTCACAAAGTGTCTGCCATGTGATGTGCTGTGCTCTTGTAGCTCGGCAATTTTCCGTATATTTGAAAATATTTCCATCATTTTAAAGATGTGAACTTTTTGGGGGGAGAGAATGTGCCCAAAATAGCAACGCCAGGATCAATGTTGTTAAAGTGGAGCATTGAAGCGATTGATTGCGACCATAAGGTCGCAGATTACTATGAAAACCTGCAAAACCTGTCTGTCAGTCATATAGTCAGGCCGCCTGTCACGCCTTGTGACACGCTCCAAATGGCCGTCAGTCCGCCCCTTTTGGGGCGAGGACGCTTCTCACCCTCAGGGCGTCTTACTGGTAGTTGTATCGTTGAGAGAAAGCTATATATAGGGGAGAGACATTTTTCACTTTTCACTCTTTCACTCAGCGATCGTTTTACCTACATACTGGTACGTATATTTTCAAACAAAGGACCTACACATGTCCGCTATCATAAACCACTTCAAGTTTTTCAATTGATAAAACAGGTCGTGAGTTATTAAACCGAAATTGGATGCTGTTCCAATGTTATGCGCATATGGGACCGTATGATTTACAAATGTAACGCAGCTAAAAACGGTATTTAACTAATAGTTTTCAGCTTAAATAATTTATATTTCATTCAAACAACTGTTTTACATTGTGTTCATACCAAGGATGTGATAAGATAATGCTCAAAGTAAAAAATAGAAACAAAATAATAATTGATGTACGGGAGACGGTTGTAACGCGTCATGGTTGTAACATGCACGTTATCTCTTGATTGGTCAACGCCATCATGACGCCATCGCGTCAGTATATGTACAGCAACGTACTCTACGTGCCCAGGAAGTGTTTTCATCCTGAAGTTATATAAAAATGTTCACCTTGAGGTTCTGTGTTCTACAAATCTTTTCTTTGATGCTGATGAGCTAAAGTCCACATGGATGTCTACATGATTTATGTTCTTCATTAGTTTGCATCGTTTTTATGCATTTTAGTTCTGGTCTGTAAGCAACGCCAAAGAAGGATCAATTCTTGTGGTTCAAATTGGTTCAATTGTAACAAACGCCATGCCATATCATGCAATATGTAATATTTACATATTTGACATATTGCCCAATATTGTGTTGAGTTAGCTGACTTTGAATTACAGTGTAATTGTGATTTAGAATACACTCTGTAATTATTACAGAGTGTATTCTAAATCAGTTTAGGGTTGTATAACATTGTACAACTCAATCAATCAAACGTTTTATCTTTTTGTGTAACCAGTGTATTTTCCCATTGAACTGACTCAAACGCTCAAACTGGCACACCCGGTGATATTTAATAATTCCCTTATGTTTGATGCATTTTCTTATCACGTCCATGGTATGAAAACAATGAAAATATAATTGATTTAAGCTGAAAACGATTTGCGTTGTTACATTTATGGCGCATGCCGTTACAATTAATCCCTTAGGATATGCGCAACAAATGTAACACTGGAACAGCGTCCACGTTGTTTACGGTTTAATAACTCCCGACCTGTTTCGTCAATTGAAGAACTTGAAGTGGTTTATGGTAGCAGACATGTGTATAGGTCCTTTGCCTGAAAATATTACAGGTAAAAGGATCTCTGAGTAAAAGAGTGAAACGTGCAAAATGTTACACCTCTCCCCTACTTGGGAATTCAGGGAAAAGTGCATAGAATCAGGCCACAAAATAACATTTCCACTGTTCTCAGGTTCTTCTCTTTGCCTAACTAGTCTGTAGTTATAAACAGATATCACTTATCAGTCAATGAAAATAAAGCTTGCTTCCTTAACCACTTCGAGTTTCAGTGATTTTTGGCTTGACTCGACGCGTCCCCCTCCACCTCCATGTAAGGTTGAACTTGGCCAGTTATGGTTCTCTTGTTTTTAATAAAACATGAAAAATTGATTTAAGACGAAACGAAGTGAAGTGGAACTTGGTGGTGGGGTGGGGGTGGGTAAATGTTTTGGCATGCAGGGATTGTGCCGAGCACAGCAGAAGTGTATTTCTGATGGAGTAAGCACAGGAGGCTAGCATGGGAGATCACCCTATTTTCATATTCTCTCCTACAGTACAACCATTTTCCCCTCTCCAGATTACACGGGGAATTTTAAACTGTTCCTGTGTTGATATTGGACAGTAGGATTATCGCAGAGTGGGGAAAAGTGTGGGCTCTGCGAGTAGAATGCACAGTACATGGCATCTAGTAATGTGGAGATGGGAGAATGTGAGTGCATTATTTTAGTGCTGGACACTCTAACCCTGGCATTAAAGGAGAGAGCTAAAAAAATAGGAAAAGTACCAAAGTTTTTAATGTCCCCCGCCCCTCCCCCCATGCGGCCTGGGTCCCCCAAATTATTTTGGGGTGGGGGTGGGGGGTCCCCAGATCATTAGCTTAATGTGCAACATTGTTTTCTCACTCAACAGTAAACAAACCAACATACAGTTTTAAGTGTATACAGCAGGGCACATCTTGGCCCAGGCCGTAGCGTAACGGTCTGGGCACCGGACTGGTGATCCAGTCGCGGTGTGCCGCGGGTTCGACTCCCGGACCCGACACGGCCTTTACCGCATGTCATCCCCCCATCTCTCTCCCGTTTCCTGTCAGCCTACTGTCTGTCCCTTAAAAAATCAATAAAGGCGTAAGCCGCAAAAAAATATCTTAAAAAAAAAAAAAAAAAAAAGCAGGGCACATCTGCACATTTTTAAAGTTACTAATCCCTTTTTAGATCGTAAAAGTATATGGATTGCTGCTTTTAAATGGTGTGTGCCGTGCGTGCGTGTGCGTGCGTGCGTTGGTGTGCGTGGTGAGCGGGTTGAGAGGGGTTAGGGTTGGTGTGTATTAGCACGAGTGAGTAAAGCGCTAATATAGTGGAGCCGGCCGCCCTGCAGGGTGTTCTGAGTCAGGCTGAGTCACCCATACGGTCGCTGCAGTCTGCATGGAAATACCCAGTTCACCCTGTCCGTGAACCCTATCCTGATGAACTGGTTCACCGCCATGTTGGAGAGGACAATGTGTCTCATCGCTGGCATCGCTTAGAATCCTTTACCTGCTGCTTTGCATGGCATGGACATTAAGCCTCTCTCTCTCTCTCTCTCTCTCTCTCCGTCTTTCTTTCTGATGGCACTCAGCCGTTACGTTCTCAAGGGAAGGGCAGACTACTGGCGCCTCAGTGTTTGTGCTCTCCCCTGTGTCCACACGCACACACGTACACACATACCCCCCCCCCCACACACACACACACACACACACACACACACACACACACACACACACACACACACACACACACACACACACACACACACACACACACACACACACACACACACACTCATTCATACATGGATGCACGCACGGAAGCACGCACGCACACACGTCTCACACACACACACACGCCGCACAGGTACACAGGTATAGGCAACTCACACACCCAGCAAATTAAGTGTATTGTTATGTAGCTTCCACTATTGAGGGGGGGGGTCTTTCAGAGCTTCTATACATGTCCCACACGAGGGCACAGCCCACCAGGACTTTCCCTCACCTTCCTTTTTGTACGGTGGAGGGTTGAGGAGTTCACGTATCACCGCTGCTGTTACTCGGGTTAAAAGAACACAATCCGCCAGTAAAAAATACAGCGTTTGAGCACAATTATTAGGTGGCAATAATAAGCAGTGTAACATCCGTAAAATAGGACTGTGAGCTGTTTACAACTTAATCCAGAGCGATTTTATAATGAATGAAACTTTATTGACAGCCGTAGCCAGTAGATGACAAACAACAATTAAAAACATACAAAACAGTTACAAATAAATATAGTAAGTAAGAACAAAAAAACATGGTAATACATCAAATACATAAGGAAATAGTCATCATAAATCATACGTATAAGCTAAGAACCTAACAGTGGAATAACTATCTAATGAACTATAAGTGTATACACTATAGAGTGTTATGTCTACATAAAGTGCTATTTAAGTTACATAAGTTGAGCCTATATGCATATACGCCTGGAGGTCCAGGCCAGGGCAAGTACTACGGCAAGTGCTATGCCATGGGCTATAAGATGGAGTCTGGAGAGGTGGGGTTTTAATTATTTATTTTTCCAGGGAAGTAGCTGAGCACAGGTGCTCATTTTCAGCAACGCCCTGCAAAATATAAATAACCAAGAATATTAGTGAATGAATAATAGACCAGTGGACAGTTTCAAAATGATGCTGCAAGTAGGAATTTATTGGGCCAAATACTTTAAAAAAATATATTTTTCTTAATGCAAACTCAATGGAATACCCATTTACTGCAGTACAGCCTAATGTCCAAAGCGGAGACAGTGAATTAATGTAAAAATGTTATGAGGACATTCTTTAATGTAATAAATAACATCAGCAGTGCAGATTACATTATTGGTATCGTTATACCAACATTGCATATATGTATGGCTGATTTCAATGTATTCATCCAAATTAGTTTTATTTAGTTTTCAATAAATAAATAAATGTTTTTAGTTTTCTTAATTGTAAAACTTAGGTGCTTTAATCATTATGCTTTTATTAGACTATTGTTATTTTGTAACAAAATTAGTAATACAGCATTTTCATGTTTCATGCACGGATCAAACAAAGCTTGCTTACGGATCAAAAGGTTACTTTAAAAAAAAAAGTGTGATTTCTACCCAAGTTCGAATTTCCTAGCTTGTACCTGCAGGATCCGCATTAGCACAGCATACACACACTTTATTGTCTCCACCAGGCCGAAGGCATGGGGAGAGAGTATGTTTTGCACTCCGTCCGTGTAGTGTGTGAGTCTTTGTGTGTGCGTGTGTCCGTCCGTCCGTCTGTTAACAGCTAATCTCCGTACTGCAATTTACGTGAAATCTTTCACAGACTTTCCTACTAGGCTGAGGAATATATCCCACCCTTTTCACATAGGCCTGTTATAGCGCCACCAACAGGTGGATTTTGGCAAAACACATTTTTGGAACAAAATGCCTCAAATCATCCAATTGCCATCCAAGACGTAAGACGAATTGGCCTATTATAGCGCCACCAGGAGGCCACAACCTGACCTGCCCTGGTGGAGACCTGTCCCCCCCAAGGGGCACTTTATCTTTATCTAGTTTTAACTGTTTTACGTTACCATAATGTCATATGTCATCTGATGTCATATTATGTTGTTCTTGTAGTTGTCAAAAGAATGAGAGCTGTGCTTAACCCATACAGGATTGGAACCCCTTTTGGTGCTCTAAGGATTATGTTATAGGCTACTTTAGCTATTGAAAAATAGCAGATCTACAAGCTCATAGTGCTGCACTACGAGCTTGTAGATCTGCTATTTTTTGTCGTAACAATGTGGCGCAAATCTTTGAATATATATTCTTTGAGAGCAAACGTTTTTAACTCAAATCTTTGCTTCTGGGGGGGGTCCCTGGAACAGGAAATAGTTTGAAAACCACTGAGATAGAAACATAGGTTTTTCAGAAAACGGTCATGATTTAAAAGACATGATTTAGAAGTTGCCGCCCACGAATGAAACAAGCGTCTTTGTCTTGTCCCCTCCGCACTCACGCTGGGAGAGCGACCGACAGCGAAGCAGAGAAAAATATACCCGACACTCGCGGTGACCTTCGTGTGAATCGAAGTCCCCCCCTCAGTGGTGTTGCCAGGGCGTGTTTTTGTGGTTTGTTAAAGCTTATTTTACTTCTGAAAATAAGTTTAAAGTACCATGTTTACAGAAGCAGCGCTGGATTATTTTCCTAGCCTAATTTGAAGCAGTAGGCTCTCTTCCACTCTCGTCCACGCTTTTCTCTCCCCTTCATCAGTTTTCACCCCTCGCCGTTGCGTTCATTTCTCATTCCCTCTCCTCCGTCTGTCCGTCCGTCCGTCCGTCCCTCCTTCTCTCGCTAAACCTTCCTATCAAATGGTCGTCCGCAGCAATCTTGATCAGAGGCAGACACGCGGATTTAGATGGAAAATTAAACAAATAAGCGGCTGATGCCTTGGATAACATTCCCCCCTGGTTGACCCGACCCCGTGACCTCCGAGACACTCTGGCAGGGGTTGTGACCCCGTCGTGGCATGGGCTTCGAGTGTTAGAGAGGGGCCTCTGTGTGTTGGTTTGGCCTTCGTGTCCCGGCCAGAAGGAAAACATACAAGAAGCCCACTCTATAACACATTACATATCCCCAACCAACACACAGCAACACTACAGTAGTCTGTGGTATCTGATTTTAGAAAATGTCGTCTCTTTACATGCGGCGTACATGCATGAACATACTGGATGTTATGCGTATGCATACCTGAGAGTTAGCCCGAGTTTGACCACTTAAACCCCTGTATACATTGTCGTGCAATGAATCGTGAAATATGGCAAGCTCACACGACGTGTCGCGAGCTTAGATTTGCTATTTCTGAAAATGCTTAACACTTTGTGTTATTGTTTTTAAATCTTACGAAGGATTTCGCCCTATATATTGGGCACGCCTGAAACGGGGAGGCCAGTGTTAATGTGGTGTTAAAGGCTTTCATGGCTCATGTGCTGTGTATGCGTCATTCTGCTCCATGTGTATATTGTTGTTTAACCACATTATGGTTGAGCGGAGTCCCTCAGGGCTCTACGCTAGTGTGATCTGTGTTAATGTGGGGAAAGGTTTCGCTGAAATCAGCCGATCGACACAGGCTCACGACGTGTCGCGTCGTTGTGAGCCTGTCGATCTGCTGTTTGCGTGCGATAACTCACTCCAATCTTCCGCCGCAGTCTGAAAACGCACCTCTTCAGACTCCATCTTAGCCCACGGCACTTGGCGTAGTACTTGCCCTGGCCTCGACCTCCTACAGGTGTATGCGTAGGCTCAACCTATGTAACTTAAATAGCACTGTATATGTAGACATACAGTAGCACTCTACACATATAGTTTCCTTAGATATATTCCACTGTTAGGTTCTTAAGCTTATACGTAGGATTCATGATTACTTTTTTTAATGTTTTGATGTATTACCAACCATGTATTTTTTGTTCTTGCTTACTGTAAATCGCTCCGGATTAAGAGCGTCTGCTAAATGCCTAAATTGTAAATCGATATGGATGCTGGGGTTTCATTGGTTAGGGTGCACATGATGGGCGAGTGTGTTTATTTGGATGTTGTGCATATACGGACTATAGTGTGAGAGATGTTGTATTTCAGGCTGTGGCCTCTATAAGGGTTGCGTGGTGAATATATTCCTGTCACGGGAGAAGGTGAGAAAGTTCTTGATGTACCCCAGCTGATGTGCTGTTGTGTAGCTCATACTGTATGTATTTAGACCGTACGACGTGTGGAAACGTCATAACTAATCCAACCGAAAGGGTTTGCTAATGCTATTGGCGCATTTTCATTGATATCAAACGAGAGAAAAGTATTCTGATTATTTTTTCTTTTTTTTTTAGTTGGCCTCTCCTTCTGCACCATACTCCTTGCTCTTTTGCGCATGCGCGTTGTCGTTCACGGCCCTGTTTACCGTTCACAAAGAAAGGCTCGGCGCGAGTAATCTAACGGGAGCTCTACGTGGTTTTGACCTTTTTGAGCTCTTCATTTCTGACTTCAACATGCCTCTCGTTCAAAATATGAAGCGAGCGATCATCAGCGACTTTATCGTAATCTTAGCGAGGGGGGGCTTACAGAGTAAAAGCGGCCATATCTTCCCGGCACCCAGAGCTTCTATTTTGAAAGAAATCCCGGCACTGATTGTATTAAAAATAAATTGATTGACATAGAAGAAAATATGATGTTTCTGCTTCTTTCTGCTGATTGGCCACGCAGATATCCAGCCCAGAGAAAATAGGACTCATTTACGTTTGAGATAAATGCATGGGGTCGTGACCCCAAATGCAGGGAGGCCCTGAAATTGTTTTAGGTCATCAAAAATATTTATATATAATAATAATAATAATAATACACATTATTACAAATTCATTTTACCATAATTGTTACAAAACCCCTACATAGCCCTATATGCTTAATACATTACATGTGTGGACTATACGCTCATGTACATCAAATCTGGGTGGTGGTGGTGGTGGTGGTGGTGAGTCAATGGCAGCATTTATTTTGGGGTCGGAGGCTGAAACGTTTGGGACCCCACGAGATAAATAATGTACTGTACACTGTAGCCATGTGTAATATGCACTGTATTTGTTTGACATGCACGGATCGAATTGTTCTCGTCCACCGTTCGGTGAGCAGAGATATGGCCGTCATCATGTTTGCCAAGTTGCCTCTATCTCCCTCCATCTATGTAAACTGGAGGCATGTCGCATCGGTACGCCGGGGGAACTGGGGACATTACCCGTATACGCTGGCCGATCGCATGGTGCCCGCAAAAAAAAAAACACGCGCCTCGGAGTCACTTATCCTCCACAGAACAAAGCCGAGGTCGGACGCGATACGTGGCGCGCATACGTGTTCCCCTCCTTATCTTGTTTATTTGATGGAGTTTTTCAAACGCAAACATTTTCTTTAGATGGCACACTGGACCTCTGCTCTGAGATCAGTATCGACTGCAGACTTAATTGCCTGAGATAGAAGCTTATTATTTCCATTAAACGGCCGTACAGGGCCTTGCTCCCTGGGTCTTTTCTAGCACCAGACTACGTTCTCTACCCGCGTGCTGTCTTTCATCCCCTCTCTCTCTCTCTCTCTCTCTCTCTCTCTCTCTCTCTCTGTGTGTTGCTTTCTGCTTGTCTCCATTGTCCTTTTGATGTGGAGATGAAGGGTAAAAGGGTGAACAACAAGCTCATTTTGGTCCCGAAAAGTTGGAAAATCTGGCAACGATTGGAATGTAATGAAAGTATTTGTTGAGTTGTTTTGCCCCTTTGTTGTGCCTAGCTTGGTTTAATGGTTGTCCAGCATCTCCTAATGCCAGCCGATGTGTGCGTTATGTAGCTTACTGTTCTGTTCTGTTGATAACTTTCAGTGATAACCTACTTTGTCGTACAAAGTAGGCTCTACACGAAACGTGGGGCAGAAGTTAAAATTAGCCCCGTCTTAACTCACTTTCGCCGTAATTCATACCCAGTCATATAGGACCATAAAAGGAGAGTGCACGTCACTCTCTTGTCTCTCTCAGTCTTCCTTTCCTTCTCTCCGGGGCGACGGCTGCAGGGTCTCCGCTCTGTGCAGCGGCGCACGGACGCCGACTCGCTGGGATCCGTGCATGCATGTCCTCCGGCGTTGTTCTGCCCCCCCCCCCCCTCCTCCCACCTCCTCGTTCCCCCAACCCAACCCAACCCGCCCGCCCGCCCGTTGGAGCGCTCTCAGACCGACCCGGGCCCGGCATTCCTTCACGGGTTCACTGGCAATGCTCAAGTGGCTCCCTCTTAAACAGCGCCCCTAATCACTCAGAGACATAATCACAGGCCACTTTGAAGTAATAGTCAATTTGCTGTGAGTCCACCGTTTAGCTGAGAACTGCTTCTATGCAGCGGCCCGGGGGCCCCGGGCCAGTCCCAGCAGATGTATAGATAGGGAGCAAGCACACGTCACTGGAAACCTTGAATGGCATATGTACACAAATACAGTATATGGTTATGGACAAATGATTATGCAAATGTATATATGTGTACACTGTATACATATATGCCTATAGGCAGTTAGCACCTGCGCGCACACGCACGCATGCACGCACGCACGCAGAGACTTTCTCTCTATGAAAGACGTCAAGCTGTGTGGACAAGAGACAGGTGAACGATAAGAGATGGAAAATCCAAACATAGTAACAACTGTGTGTGTGTGTGTGTGTGTGTGTGTGTGTGTGTGTGTGTGTGTGTGTGTGTGTGTGTGTGTGTAGTGCGTGTGTGTGCCTGCGTGTGTGCGTGCGTGCGTGCGTGCGTGCGTGCGTGCGTGCGTGCGTGCGTGCGTGCGGTTCTATTGCGGCCATGGTTGATGGGAAGTTCACAGGAAGTGTAAATCCTTGTACTTGTCACTCATCCTGCACGCTCTGCGTCTGAATAAACCGACAATTACTCACAGTGACACAATGAATGTACCTGTGTGTGTGTGTGTGTGTGTGTGTGTGTGTGCGTGTGCGCGTGCGTGTGTGTGTGTGTTTGCGTAACTGTAAATCAGGTATAGAGAAGAAAAAAAGGTGCGGGTCCCCAGTGTGTCGGCCTGTGTTTAATTGTTTACCGTTCTCCGGGTGGCGCCAGGCGCTGAAAAAAAAAAAGAACAGGAGCTGAAAAACACTTTGTTTTGGGAGGCAGGCTGCGGCTGTGGTTTTGTAATCGCCGTCGCTATCAGGGGCCCTGATCTCTGTACGAGAGAGAGAGAGAGAGAGAGAGAGAGAGAGAGAGAGAGCAAGGTGGGAGAGGGGCGAGGGAGGGCTATGTTATTCCACACTGTACATGAACGGGTGGGAAGGGGGTGGATGAGAGAGGGTGAGGGTGCGCGCCTGAAAGAGGGTGAAGTGAAGTGTGTGTGTGTGTGTGTGTGTGTGTGTGTGTGTGTGTGTGTGTGTGTGCGTGTGTGCGTGTGTGCGTGTGTGTGTGCGTGCGTGCGTGCGCGCTCGCTCGCTCGCTCGCGTGCGATGTGAGCACTTTTGACTTGGCAGCAGTGTCTGATGATTTGGTCCAGGAAGTGGGTGGATAGGAGGTTGTGACTCAAAAGACGGATTAGATGTTTGCCCTCGACTATAGTTTCACAACTTCTTACATTTGTTTTCTAATTCATGGAATTTCTAGGATTTTTCTTGGTTTTCTTCATGAAAAAAAAAAAAATCATTGATCTCTCGGATTTCTGTTTTTAATTAATGAAAAACATTGCTTTTTTGGGGGGGAATGTTTTTTTTTAAATGTTTTGAAATAATAGCCTATACTAATTAAAAACAAAACATAAAGGGACCCATGACAATGTGTCCGTGACCCACAAAATGGGTCCCGACTCCCGACCCACACAGAAACAGTGGTCTGGACTCTAGAGCCCTGCTTCCCAAACCTTTTCATGTCAAGGACCCCCAAATTGTCACTATTTAGCCCGCGGACCCCCATTTGAAGAGATATGCCAGGGACCCCCATAAGAGAAGATTTTTTTACGGCTCTAGCAGTGATTCTCAACCCGTTTAATTTCAAGGACCCCCAGTTTGACATGCAAATTTGTCTACGGACCCCCAATTTATATAGTAAAATCAATGTTAATTTTATTCTGAGAGTGTGCAAACTATCATTTAGCTGGAGGGGACCCCCTGGAACTCCCTCAATGACCCCTATAGAGTAGACTAGAGCAGCAGTTGGTGGGCAGGCATTGATTGAATCAGAACTATATCTGCTCTCAGACCCTGTACACTACAGTATTATTATTGCAGCATCAGGCTAAAATGTAAATGAAATGTGAATGTATAGACATTAATAGTGATGTTCTGCTTAAATCATGTCATACATACATACAAGATAAGTGTGCAGGTCTTCGCCAGGCCGGGTTGCCGGGCCCACAAACATACGTCTTGATCAAATGACCCTGGGGGGGTATAGGCTACCGACTTGTGTGAGTTTTGGACAAAAGTATAGTGGCAAAAAGTGTGTTTTTGAAGAACAGGGGCAAAAAAGTATAGTGTCAGCCACGCCTTCGGCCTGGTCAACAACAACAAGCGTCCATTAAAAGGTTTACCCTAAACTACAATTTGGGGTGTTTGAATCATTGAATATTGCCTCCGATCACTTCATCCATACAACAATGTTTGCTGAGAGAAACCGTTTTTAAAGCGTGTTCTGCTTATCCAAGAAGATTGTGGACCTTGGTTAAGCCATCGCTGGTTTGAAGTATGATCACTTATAACACTTTGAGGGCTTTATAATTATATACGACATATACCGAGGCTGCCGGGATTGTTTAATTACCTTTGGAGCATATACGCCGAAGTATTTGAAAACACTCTAGCCGACAAAAATAAACCACTTCCGTGATCCGGGTCATAGACAAAGAGCAAAGCGAGCTAAGATTGTCCCTACACCCTCGTTCACTTTGCATTGGACTCCGTTTCCCAGAAGCCTTTGCAAGCCGGCCGGTTGGTTGATTTCCGTTTACATCATCATAACGCGTCCGCCTCGTCACCAGGTCCGTGACAAATCCGCTATTTATTTTGAATTCTTACAAAACGGCGAATTAAACACATGAAACAAATAGCGGGTTTAGCGTATTACGCAGGGGGAGAACAAGGAAGGGGGGGGGGGGTTTGGTGTGAGCTCTCACACGGCGCTAACACTGATGTGTTAGCACTGATGTCATCTTTGCTATAGCATGTCGTCGACAAAAGCCACACATTCATCGCTTCTCTGCTTTACCTGCCCGTGAACAAAGGCTTGTATGAGTGTGGCAGGTGCGTGCGTGCGTGTGTGTGTCTGTGTCTGTGTGTGCGTATGCGTGTGCGTGTTTGTCGGGGGGGTGTCTTTGCAAGTGAAGCGTTTTGAGGAGAGCGGGCTGGGCTGGCCCATTTTCAGAGCCATTAGAGTGAAGGGTGTGTGTGTGTAATTCACAGGGGCTGTGTCGTCTTTATTCACGCTGCGACATTAGGACGTAATGAATCATGAAGAAGGTGTATTGTTCCATGCTACTCTTCCTAACGCTGTTCAATATAAGCATACATGTGAACGCTCTCTTTCACGCACACACACGCGCGCACACACACACACACACACACACACACACACACGCACCGTCACATACACACACACGCAAACGAGCATGCACAGGTGTAGAACATCATTATCACCCAGTTCCAATTGATGAAGAGTATTATACTGCCAAATTGATTTTTCCTTACTGGGCGATCACGACGGTGCGGCACAAGAAAGGGAGAGAAGAAGAAAAGAAGCAATCATCAACAACTTTATATATTCCAATCAGCATATCTGAGTTGAACGAATAAAGAGAATTGTATATATGTATATTAAAAAAAAAAGAACAGATCAGAGAAGAAGGGTACGGAGCCGGGGCTCAAATCGTCTCAAATTGCTTTGCTGCTTCTTTTTCTTTTTTTCTATCAGGAAATGTTACTGATTATCATGAAACGCGTAAATTGAATTCTACTTATTTTTTTTTTCCCATTTAAGTAATAATTGATTTGACATTTCGGAGCACTTCAAAGGCAGTTTGGCCCGAAGGCTCTGCAGTAAATTACAGTATAAAGCTGAGGATTTACCATTAGCCCAGTGTCAAGTGTACGCGTCGTGCACGCAGCTCTCTCTCTCGCTCGTATCTGCGTCTTTCCCCTCTCCGCTACTCTCTCTCTCTCTCTTTCTTTCTTTCTTTCTTTCTTTCTTTCTTTCTTTCTTCCCCCCCTCTTCCACCCTTCGGCACCGTTCTCTTGGTTTTTCTCCCCTCATTCGCCCCCCCTCACACCAAACCAACCCCTCTGACATTTTTGTCTATCGAGTTTGTTTCTATGACTCTGACTGTGTGTGTGTGTGTGTGTGTGTGTGTGTGTGTGTGTGTGTGTGTGTGTGTGTGTGACCGTCCTGGTCTGGTGTTTTATTGTAACACTATAAAGAGCGTGTTTATCAGTCAACAGTCCACCCACCTCCATTATAACTCTTTTCACCTCCTTGTTTTGTTTATTTATTTTTAAATGCCTTGAACTTCTGCATTTTGTTATTTCTTTCTTTCTTTCTTTTTTTCAGGTCTGTTTGGGAGACAGTTGGCAAAAGACGGCTGGCTGTGGGGAGTGTGTTTGATATGTAAATGGCCCCGTAAACAAAAAAAGACAGTTGCTATCTATTGCTTGGGTTACAGAGAGTAAGGGTTTCTACTGAGGTTTTTAGCCTCAAATATGCGCACACACGAACGCACGCACGCACGCACGCACGCACAAACGCACGCACACACGCGAGAGCGCCTGCGCGCGCACACTATGCGCCGTCCTATAGACACACATCACCTACTGATTGTCACCTGCATCCCAAAGTTATAGGCGGAGGAGACACGTATTGTCCGTTGGTCTTGGATTAATGTGCCCGTATAGTAAATACATTTTTCCCCCCTCTCTCTTCTTCATATTCCTATTTGTTAAGTTATTCATAGAACTGCTGATTGCAGGCAGCCGTCGGAGCTAAATGAGCGCCTTTGTTATTGTTGAGTAATTAGAACAGCCATCATCGCACTCTGAGATGACAGGGTCAGCTAAATAGCCTCTCTCTCTCTCTGTGTGTGTGTGTGTGTGTGTGTGTGTGTGTGTGTGTGTGTGTGTGTGTGTGTGTGTGTGTGTGTGTGTGTGTGTGTGTGTGTGTGTGTGTGTGTGTGTGTGTGTGTGTGTCTCTCTCTCTCTCTCGTGCTCTCTCTCTGTACCCAAGGCTGATTATGAGAGCTCAGGCAGGCAGGAAAACCAGAGGGAGGTTGGGGGGGAGGGAGGTAAGGGGGGTTTGCAGAGAGGGGGGGGGGGGGGGGGTGGCAGACCTTATCTCAGGCAATTAATCAGAGACACTCATATTGCGGGACAATTATTCAAAGCTCACTCCTGCATAACTCGCCGCCCAAGGTTCCACTGGGCCCCCTCTCTCTCTCTCTTTTCCATCCCCCCTGGAATGGAAGGTCAGGAAAGTGAGAGGAAGGTGGAGCTGAGAGAGAGAGAGAGAGACCTGGGTTGCTGACTGGCTGGTGGTGAGCGTGTGCACAAGACCTGTGCGTGTGTGCGTGTGTGCGTGCGTGCGTGCGTGCGTGCGTGCGTGCGTGTGTGCTTGCGAGTGCGTGCACGTTGATGTGAACTACAGCAACAGGGTCAAAGTCATTCAGAGTCTATAGTCTTCTCCAGGGGCCTTTTTGGTTTTTTTAAGGAGTTCACTCCCATCATGTTTACATGCATTACAGGGTTTTTCTTTTCCAGCAGTGGAGAATAACAGGGGCGTAGTCTGTGTGTGTGTGTGTGTGTGTGTGTGTGTGTGTGTGTGTGTGTGTGTGTGTGTGTGTGTGTGTGTGTGTGTGTGTGTGTGTGTGTGTGTGTGTGTGTGTGTGTGTGTGTGTGTGTGTGTGTGTGTGTGTGTGTGCACGCACGCGTGCATGTGACGTGCATCATATTGGGGCCTGAGGCCGGGCATTATCAAAATTCCTCGGTGGCAGCGGGCTGGCACCACACAAACAGGAAAAGGAAATAGCTCAACTTCAACAACGGTTTATCTCCCAAAGCGTGCTCTCGCGCTCTCTCTAACTCTCTCACTTTCTCGCTCTCTCACGTGTTCTCTCTCTCCTTGTGATTGGGTGATTTGAAAGTAGTGACACCTACTTCATTTTGTCAGTGTGAAATCATATATCACAGCTTCCTCATTGGAATGACCTTTGACCTGTCCTGCACCTGTTTCCACACCTCTCTCTCTCTCTGCGCTTAAAGGGACACTTCACCGCTTTTGCAACCAGATCTTATTTTAATGATGTTTGGGAGACAAGAAACACTTTACTGGGGTTTTTACGTGGGTAATATGTGTTTTTTGATATTTCAGTATTTCAAAGTGTCCATGGGCTCCATGATGTCATGGAAACTGGGCTCACTTATTTCCTGGACTACATGTTGTCTCAGTAAGACAGGCCTCTCCCTATCCACAAGGAGGAGCTGTGGACCAAAGCATCATGGGAATTGTAGTCCAGGAATGAAGTGAGCCCATGACATCATGGAGCCCATGGACACTTTGAAATACTAAAATATCTAAAAACACATATTACCCACGTAAAAACCCCCAGGAAAGTGTTTCTTGTCTCCCAAACATCATTAAATCAAGATATGGTTGCAAAAGTGGTGAAGTGGCCCTTTAACCCATTCAGACCGGGAACCCCTTATGGTGCTTTAAGCATTATGTTATACTTTAGCTATTGAGAAATAGCAGATCTACAAGCTCATATCACTGCTCTACGAGCTTGTAGATCTGCTATTTTTGAAAAATCTTGAAAATGAGGCTCAAATCTTTCAATATATATTCTTTCAGAGCGAACGTTTTTAACTCAAATCTTTTTGAGGGGGGGGGGGAATTAAAAAACTTCAGTGCACTGTGTCTAAACATGTTGCGACCGCAAGTCGCAACATGTTTAGGCACAATGCAAGGAATAAATGCATTTGCCATGTATCTGGAGGAAGTCTGATCCAATCATTTTTAGATTTCTCCAGTTTAATCCTGCGTTTAGGTTTTGTTGTGTTCAAGATCTGATTTTAGGCATGTTTAAGCCTCCAGGGAAATCCCTGTTGAGGTTCTTAATCCACTGTTTTTCATTAAAACGTCTTTGTCCTACTGTCCAGTTGGGATTGTGTTGGAGTCCAGCGCATTTTAGAGCTTCAATGCCATGAGCCATGAAATGTTGCACAAATCTTGTGGTTGTCTTTTTTCCATTGTTAATATTGTATCTGTGTTGTCCCAGCCTTGTACCTATTGTTTTACCCGTTTCTCCGACATATTGTAAACCACATTTGTTACATGTGATTAAGTAAATGCAGTTGCTGGTTCTGGTTGTTATTCGTTGTTTAATCTCTAATACGCGTTTTGTAGTTCTATTTTTGACTAATTGTTTGGGTTTGAAGTATTCTGGTCCCTCGCGTGCTGGTGTGTTGATTTCTTTTAGCTTGCTGTGTACTAGATAATCTTTAAGGTTTTTGTTTTTTCTGTATGCCGATGTTTCTGTATGGGATAACATATTTTCAGGTGGGGGTCCGCGGCCAACTACAGATAATTCTGGGGGTCCTTGACGTGAAAAAGGTTCAGCACCTTGACATAGAATAGGTTTTCCAGAAAACTGTTACGATTTAGAAGACATTTTTTTTATCTGTTCTCAGGTCTAAATGGGGTTTAAAGACATGTGACTTTGATACGCGGGATACAAAGATACAAGAAACCACAATGTATAAATATGGGGACTACCTTTTTTGCGGAGCCTGGGTTTCGATGGGCACTGATAGCTACTACTAGTAGGGCGGGGTTATAAACCTCACAAAAACTATGCCTAATCCTAACCCTAACCTGTGTAAAACAAGCGCCCCCTCAGCGACAATCGACTCCCAGGCTCTGCAAAAAAGACTCTCCCGGGTTATATGCGTATGACATTTTGGAAATAACTTGGGCCCAATCCTATACTTCCTTCACAGGTGTTACCGCTGAAACTAATGAAGTTCCATTCTGGTCAACCAGAGTCAGGGTGCTGCTAGTGTGCATGTTGGCTCACTGGAAACACTGCTACATCAGTGGGTCTCTTCAAGTGTCATTGAGTGGGTTCCAAATGGCCCCGTACGGGTGTGTATAACTCTGAGAGTGTACAAATGTAACCAAATGGACCTGTAAGGGCCCACTGCACACTAAATGGGACAGAGCCTTAATTAGTGTCATCGGTAACACCTGGAAGAGTTATTCTTTGTGCATAGAGCGCAAATCCACCAGTTCATGTACTTTTTATTTGCATTGTAATCCCCATATATAGATTTTAGATCGCCTCATATAAGAACTGTGTTTGAAAACCGTTACACTCATATGGATATGAAGAATCAACTGACTTCCTCAAGGACCCTTGGGGGTCCCCGGACCCCACTTTGGGAACCACTGGAGTATATGACTAGAGGTGGGGCAGTTCGTTACAGGCCAATCAGAGGCATATGACGCTTCCTCTCCGACACCATGCAGGATTTGCATGTCCCAAAATGGACCATTAGGGAGAACACCTCCAACCACTGGAGAATAATGTGCTGGGTAAAACTTATAGCAACATACTCTAACAGCCGAATTGGTTAAAAATAACATTGTATTCGTTGAAATAACGTGTGGGATCGCAGCTTTGAAATACTCAGTTTCCAATTCAGTCGGTGGCGGTGGCTGCAGGGGTATAGTTGCTGGATGGTAACCGCAAGGTTGCCATGCAGTTCGATCCCGGGCTCCCCCAGAGTTAGTGTCTAGGTGTCCTTGAGCAAGACACTGAACCCCTAATTGCTCCTGATGTGCTGGTTGGGGCCTTGCATGGTTTCCGCCGCCATCGGTGTATGAATGTGTGTGTGAATGGGTTAATGCACAATCTATGTAGAGCGCCTTGGATAAAGGCGCTATATAAATGCACCATTTACCATTTAGTCAACATGTGTGTCCTGCAAGTGTTACAGATATTTAACAGTTATACCACTTAAAGGATATTTGACAGTTTAACCCATACACAGGGTTGGGAGGGTTACTTTAAAAAAGGAATCCCCTACAGTTACAAGTTACTTGCTAAAAAATTTAGTCAGTAACGTAATCCCGATTACTCCATTTAAAAAGTAACTACAAGTTACTTTCAGTTACTTTTGGATTACTTTTAAGTAGGGCTGTCAAATGATTAAAAAATGTAATCAGATTAATCACAGCTTCAAAATTAATTTAATCATGATTAATCACCATTCGAACTGTCCAAAATATGCCATGTTTTCCTGTTTATTGTTGTGGAAATGGAAATATAAATGACAGAAAGTGGATATACATTAGTTTTTTAATGTTTTTAGTTTTCTAATGCATTTAGTATAGCCATGATGTGATGTGAGCATTTGTAGGCCTATCCTACACTTTGAGTTAAATGAACACTGGCTTTTGACCATGTAGACTGGGGTCCCCCAGGAGGAAGTCACTAATGTTGCTCTGGAGAGGGAAGTCTGGAACACTCTGGTGGAGCTGTTGCCCCCGCAACCCGACTACGGATAAGCGGTTGACGATGGATGGATGGATGGAGACTGGGGTCCCAGTCCAGAGATGAAAATCATAATGAAATGGCCTAGGCTACTTTCTATCAATTTAATTTGGGGGTCCTTGAAATTAAAATAGCTGAGAATCAATGTGTTAAACTGTAGACCAGGGGTCCTCAACTAGAAATGATGAAGGTCCACAAATATTTTTTTGAATAAGACCGAGGTCCGGTCCCATGCGCGGCGTCCATCGGAGAGCGGGGCTCTATGCCCGTTTAGTATGGTCAAGCCAAGCTTATACAAATCAGATCCCCTTCCAACCAACCAATAATGGGGTGCAGAGTGCAGGCCCGGAGTGGAACTCCAAATCCAAATCACACTGCGCGCGCCAGAATTTTGGGGGCCCTTGGGGACATTTTGGGGGCCTTTGCAGCAATTTCACATGAGAAATGTACCATCTGATGTTATTTATATTATTAACTTCTTCCCAATTAACATAAGACACACAATGTAGTTGTGCTGCAGCAACACTGCCTGAATTGAAATTGACTGTGGCTGGCCTGGCCTGAGCTTAGGAGAGATTTTTTTTTGCTGGCCTGACCTGATGAAATTTTTTTTTTTTGCCTAGGGTCCGCAGAGAGGTGGTCCGCGGTCCGGTCGTGGACCGCGGTCCGCCAGTTGAGGACCCCTGCTGTAGACTATAGTTAATTCACAAAATACAATAATGTCACATGAGCATTTTTGAAACAGGGCTTGGTTTAGAGAAGCCTATATTTTGCGCTAAAGTAATTGTTGAATAACATACATGTAGGTTTTAAGGCTAGAATGGCATTGTAGTGGACTATAGTGAGAGGCGAGATTGTCTCTCTTTCATTGCGGGACTGCAGGACTAGTCTGGAGATAGTTAGTCGTGATGAATGATCAGCTTCAGTCAGTGTTTTGGTTCGTACCTGGAGTTGTGCATTATCTCCGCTGTGCACAGCAGCACAGGGGAACTGTCTTTTATATATCCATAATAATCCACTTGCATTAAGTTGCTCAAAAGCACATGAGGCGATTTCACTCCTCCTTCCGGGTAGGAACAGAGTGCATTCTGGGATTGATTGCGCCAAACTCATGAAAGCGTTGGCTGGCCGTTGACTGTCATTGCACTGAAACAGCGTTCACGTGTCATCTTGAACGTGCGCAATGATAGTCAACGGACCAGCGCGTTCATGAG
>NC_139714.1:21945059-21954955 GCF_964188405.1 Protomyctophum parallelum | reverse complement strand
GGAATTTTATAGACACAAAATACTTCCCCAAGGGCCAGACCCCTTTTGTCCCGCAATCAAGTGGAATACATGCACATGTCTGACCTTGTATAGCTATTAGGAATTATTATTATTATTATTACTGTATATAGGCTATATGTGTGTCATGGAGCCACTTATGGATGTTTTTTAAATAAGAGGAAACGTTGAAAGGCATCGGTCATGTAAATCATTCCATCATGTGGCCTATCGTGTTTCTTTTAATGCACTGCTTTGAATAAATAATGACATAGCCCTTTGTTGCCTGTCTATCTTAAGTTGGTAGAGTGGATATAGAGGTAGATCATGGATATACTGGTATAAGTTAACTGACGGCCTGTAATAGTCTACATTAGAAGCTCCCCCCCCCCTTTTCCCCCAGACTATAAGCTATATAGTCTCAGTCTCAGTCTTCCAGGCGCGTCCTCCTTCCTTAGTTGTCCATGCCTGCTTCACGGTGAGAAAATCGGCTCAATTTGGATTTTCCATTAGAATAATGTGCCTGTCACCGCGAGAGGACGCACTGTCACAATTTTAAGAGCGTGAACGGCCCGCAACCTGCCATTGGCCCCGAGCAACAGGCTCTGTTGCAGCCAGCAGCCTGTTTGTTTTTTGGGCGGGGGGGGGGGGGGGGAGGGCGGTTCTCCTCCTTTCTTTCTCTGGTAGGCAGCAGATTAAGTGCAAGAGGGGTTGGAAATGTGTTGCCCAAATTCAGATATATACTGTAAATATACTTAAACAAGATGGCCATATATATCAATTATATCAATTTGTCGACCATGTTGTTTTTTCTTTTTGATGTCATTTGCTGTGATTGCATGCTCCACTAGCATACATTTGTGTGTGTGTGTGTGTGTGTGTGTGTGTGTGTGTGTGTGTGTGTGTGTGTGTGTGTGTGTGTGTGTGTGTGTGTGTGTGTGTGTGTGTGTGTGTGTGTGTGTGTGTGTGTGTGTATCTTTTTATTGATAGCCTACCGGTATATATTTTATGGTATAATATGTTTGCAGGGTCACTTAAATATGATATTATTATATTACAGCAGCATATATTACAGCAACATCTCTCCTGGCCCGCGTTATTCAATTAGTACAGGCCCCTCCCCTATACTGATGACACTGACAGACCCTCCTTAAGTTGCGTCGCGCCACAGCTGTCTGCAAGCATTGAGCTGCCTGGCGCCATCCTGAAAGAATGCCTTCACTGTAAAAAAAAAAAAAAAAAAAAAAAGGAGAGAAAAAAGGGAAAAAAATAGAAAGAAAAAAGGTAGAGTTTAGAGCGAGTGCGCAAGAGCGACACAGGCGGACGGAGAGAAAGAGAGCGAGAGAGCGAGAGGGAGAGAGAGAGAGAGAGAGAGAGAGAGAGAGAGAGAGAGAGAGAGAGAGAGAGTGGAGCTGAGTAAATGGAGAGGGCTGCCACTGCGCACAAACAGAGATTTGATCACAGAGTTTAACTTCGGTGCTAGTCAGTGTGCTCTAAGCCATCTACTTGCAAACAAGCTTGCGTATAGCATATAGATAGTTAGATACCTCAACAACTTGTTGAGTCGGTTTAATAATCGCAATTTCGAGTGGAAGAAGTTCGGGAACTCCCCGTGGGGACTGGATACGAATTTGGAACTATATATGACAACCACATCTGTTACATTTGTAATGTAGGGGTATGTTTCGTGTTTAAATGTCTCATTCAGCTATTTTTGCCGGGCTAATTCTCGTGAATTTGAATTCCTGCCCACCTGCTTTAGTCGTGCTTTTGAACACTTTTTGAGAATATCCATCTGCACCGGCAAAATAAAACAATAAAATTGCTCTCTTTGCTTCCAGGTGTTCGAAAGCAACAGCGGAACCAGTGGATTTACCTAAATAAAAAGGATTTTGGACAGATTATTTCCTCCGACTTGAACGTGTATCGGTTTACTCCGGTGTGCGTGAACACTTGCTAAAAAAAAGCAATGGAAGTAAGTTGCGGATCAGCCACGGTGGATGAGCCATCACCCCGCGGTGTTGAACGAGCAGCATCCCGGCTCGCACCACCCGGGGCTGGGCCACTCGTACATGGACCCTTCGCAGTATCCCCTCACTGACGATGTGGATGTACTGTTTAATATCGATGGACAGGGGAACCACGTCTCTCCATACTATGGGAACTCAGTCCGAGCCGTCCAGAGGTACCCACCTCCTCCACACAGTAAGTATTTATTTCATGTTCAAGAATGGACGTTTTATTTTGGGTCTAAATAGCCTACAAGATGGATGCGTTTTGGTCTGCAGTGCTCCAGACTGAATTTATATTCTGACGATCGTGATTCGTGATGTTTTGAATTATTTAACGAGAAAATGAGGTTTCGATTACGGCCTTAGATGCCTTTGTCCTAAAATATGAGTTTAATTGTGAAACCATGCCGTGTGTGGCTTACCTCTTTGGTTTCTTTCAAGTATATAGGCTATGTTGTAATACCATCAATTGGCACCGTCTGATGCAGGCCTATCGCAGCGAGAAATAACCAGACAGTGACAATTGAATAATTCCTTTATAATCTCTCAGAATTATTTATAGCCATGTTTTATTTTTCAAAAATCTGCGTTAATATTTAGTTCTGAATAAATAATGTAGACTATTTGTTGGCAAATAGGTTGCAAACATTATTTTGGAGAGTGTTGTCAACACGTTCAGGCCTGCATTTCTGACCGCATGCAAATGTTTGTATTATAATTGGGGCCTGCATGCCACCCATGCATGGGCATAAACACTGTGTATTTGTGGAGTAATATTTCTCCAATATATAATGTTGGTATAGTCTGTCGCCGACTTCCTGAATAGTCGTTCACAACTCGCTTTCTGAAATTCGATGGGGTTTAGAGAGCATAAAGTCAATGCGTTTCTCTACATTTTAATGAACAATATATGATCTGTTTTAACATAAGCGTGCACTGTGGTTGTGTGTTCCTTCATCACACTGATGCGTTCTATCTGCGTTAGCTATAGGCCATTATTTATGTTATTTATTTATGTTATTTATGTGTAAAAAAATAAAAAATATATCATATCTAACTCATGCATGCAAGTCTAAAAAACAAATAGACCCATATCTTATACTGTGTGTGTATACAAAACAGTTAATTGTGGATTAAAGAGAAGCACGGCGCGAAAGCTGACATCACTCATTAGAAAATGTGTCCAAAAATTGCTATATATGCTAAAATCTAATAACTACCGTAACCGTGTCCTTTCAGGCCTGAAACGAAGTCGCCATTAATCCGTGCATGCATGTTTTGTGCATGGTGGAATAATAACGTGATGACTTGTCCTGTATAGATAATGGAGAGAATAAGACCGCGTTGTCATGTTTTCTATGTTTATGTTGCGACACAGGTAGCCAGGTGTGTCGTCCCTCGCTGCTCCACAGCTCTTTGCCATGGCTGGAAGGGAGCAAAGGCATCGCGTCGCACCACAGCACTTCTCCCTGGAACCTCAGCCCTTTCCCCAAAAACCCGCTGCACCACGGCTCCCCGGCCAGCCTGTCCGTCTACCCGTCGGCCTCGTCTACGGGCCACTCCAGTCCGCACCTCTTCACGTTTCCCCCGACCCCTCCGAAAGACGTGTCCCCGGACCCGGGCATCTCGGGCTCCAACGGCTCCGTGCGCCAGGAGGACAAAGAGTGCATAAAGTACCAGGTGACCCTGGCCGAAAGTATGAAACTGGAGTCGGCTCACAGCCGGAGCATGGCGTCAATCGGAGGGGGGTCCTCTGGCCACCACCACCCCATCGCCACATACCCACAATATGTCCCAGAATACGGGCCAGGCCTCTTCCCACCAAGTAGCCTGATAGGTGGGTCATCTTCTAGTTATGGTTCCAAAACAAGACCAAAAACAAGGTCATGTTCAGGTAGGCGTGCGCTTTATTATATTACCATTTGATCTATATCATTATGCCCGATATTGCAGTCTTTAATGATAGTCATGATTTTTATATAGTCTCAATAATGTCCTGATGCTGCACCGTGCCCGATTCGTTCATTCTTCTCATGAAAACAACCTCTTCTTTATCTTTCGGGCAATAAGGTCACGCCGATCAGCCCTCAGATAGTGCTTCAAAGGACTTTAATTTGATCCGCTGATTAATTAGAGGGCTCCAAATAAAATGGCTGAATATAATAATAACAACAATAGCAATAATAATTTTAATAATTACAAAAACAACCAAATAACACAAATTCAATTAAATTTGAAGTAACATGTAAACAAGATGTAGAACAAAGATCTACTTCAAATAGGAATTATTTAATTAAGTTAAACAACAGATATCTAAATATATAGCCTAAGTTTTACACACACACACACACACACACACACACACACACACACACACACACACACACACACACACACACACACACACACACACACACACACACACACACACACACACACACACACACACACACACACAGTGACACACACACACAGTTTAATTTGTTTATTTTCTCCAAACACGCAAAACAATTCCACTGACTCTTATAGCCAATTATGTCCAGGATGGACAGGATAAATCCATTAAATTCTACCAAATTAAATCAGTAACGAGTTTTATAGTTGTCAGCTTATTTGAGGGCAAGCTTTTTCCACCCTCACTTTTCTAGGTTTGAGAGCAGAGAGAGAGAGAGAGGGGGGGGGGGGGGTGGAAGGGGGGGTCAGCTCCGTGCCTGCATGGCTGTCTCTGTCCCGTCTATATGTTTAAGATAATCCCATTACTGTCAGACTGGTGCACGCGACAGTTGCATTGTTTACTCAGCGCCAGTAACTAGATAGAAGGTCCGGATGCTGGTTGTGCATTCATAGGGAATAACGAGTGAGCCCTCGCGCCGTGGCAGAGTGTACACTATTGAGAGAGAGAGAGAGAGAGAGAGAGAGAGAGAGAGAGAGAGAGAGAGAGAGAGCAGAGGGGGAGAGATATTCCAATTCGAAGGGTAATTATCTTTTTTAAGGTTATTGTGGCACTTACTGCAAAACCAGTTATCTGTAATGAGATTAATATCAGTGCCACATGCACGGCTTTGAAAGTGGGTAGGCTATAGAAAACAGTGGATTACTTATTGATGCATATCATCTGGTTTATTATTCAGAATCATACGTTTGCCCATTAATGTAAATAATGATTTTTAATTCGAGGATAATGTGATAATGTGCGTTTAGAGATATTCCAAGACTTTAAGGGGCTCCCCTTCTAATGAGGTCATCAGTGCAATGTGTGTGTGTGTGTGTGTGTGTGTGTGTGTGTGTGTGTGTGTGTGTGTGTGTGTGTGTGTGTGTGTGTGTGTGTGTGTGTGTGTGTGCGTGCATGTGTGTGTGTGTGTGTGTGTGTGTGTGTGTGTGTGTGTGTGTGTATATGTCAACTGATGTTTTATTATAAAAAAAAGGTTAGCATGCAGACACATTGATTGTGTTATCCTAAAATCCCCTTTCCCCTTTCCTATGGCCTACCAAATCGCGCGCGCACAAATCGCGCGCGCGCACACTCACACACGCACGCACACATTGATTCACACAGTTGTCGATGTCCCTGTGTGTGTGTGTGTGTGTGTGTGTGTGTGTGTGTGTGTGTGTGTGTGTGTGTGTGTGTGTGTGTGTGTGTGTGTGTGTGTGTGTGTGTGTGTGTGTGTGTGTGTGTGTGTGTGTGTGTGTGTGTGTGTGTGTGTGTGTGTGTGTGTGTGTGTGTGTGTGTGTCTAATACAACATATAGCAAAACCAGAAGTGACGCGTCTCTCTCTGAAGTCAAGCAGTTTCTGTCAAAACGGGGAAGTAAAAATGCAAAGACTATAGGGCGCTTCTGCACCAAAAGCTCCTCTACATGATCTTACATGATGATGGCGCGTCTAAATGCTTTCAAATAACCGTGCTGCCCTGCTCGGGTCCAGAGGCCGCGCACAGTACGGCACAGCACAGGCCCGGAGAAGGAACATATTATAGACCCATGGCGAAACTGTTAATGCGCCGCTCTCACCTGTCGGTGTCACTAGAGAAGTGTCAGTCAAACACAACACGCTTCTTCTGTTCATTATTTCCAAAAACACAAGTCGGCCTAAACTAAGGCATTTGTTCTATAAAAAAAATATATATATTGTGATATTATTTGTACTGCTATAGCCCTACTACTACTACTACTACTACTATTATTATTATTATTATTATTAGACTATTATATATATAGTTTTATTATGCAATTTAGTTAAAGAAGAGGTTGTGGTGATGAAAGAAAGAAGGTCTATGTATAGGCTGCCATGCCAATTATATTTTAGGAAATGCATTTGCAGTATAATTCAGAATGACTTTTGGTTGTTAAATGGAATTCAGCAACACTAAACCCATGTGGTTGTATGTGTGCGCGCGCGCGCGCGCACGGCATGTGTGTTATTGTAATAGGCTAAACTAAATTGCATGCTATATACGCACACGATGATGATGATGATCATGATGATGATTTTAGACCAATAATGTAATTTTGCACGATTTAAAATGGACAATACAGCCCTGCTGTATATCGTGATGTTTTGTTTTACTAACCTTTTCCATTCTTGGCGTGGAATAGGCCTTTACCAGGCCTAATAATAATGGATCTATATAAAGGCTCAAAACAATGTTACTTTTTTGAGGTTTAGGGACCAACTGATCTCGGCGCTCTCTCTGTCTCTCTCGTTCTCTCTTTTCTCTCTTATTTCTCGCTCTCCCTCTCTCTCTCTCTGACTCTATCTCTCTCTCTCTCTATCTTTTCATCTGTGTTTCTATCTCTGTCTGTACTGCTTGGTCTTGCAGAAGGTAGAGAGTGCGTAAACTGTGGAGCCACATCGACCCCGCTGTGGAGGCGGGATGGCACGGGTCACTATTTGTGTAACGCCTGCGGACTCTATCACAAGATGAACGGGCAGAATCGCCCACTCATCAAACCCAAGCGACGACTGGTATGTTCTTGCCATGTTTGTATTGATGACGCTTCCGTTTCTCTCTCTCTTTTTTTCTATCCAGGAAGAAGTATTAGCTGCAGGAAATTGACTCGACAAGTGCAGGTCTCTGTTTTCAGATACCATAGCAAACTGCACACTTATTGATTTAATGAATGACGATGTCATATTTTTTTTTTGCTTCAGTTTTCGTTGATATACCCATAATTAATTATATTTGAACATTTGAACTATGGACCTTGTATCCCATGCTTTGTGGAGCCGTTTTTTGGTCTCTCCATTAACTCAAAACCTAACTAACCTAAAATAGTAGCCTGTATACTTTAAATGTGAGAGAGGACAGGAGTGCAGTTTAAGCGTGGTTTATAGGCAAGCCATATAGGCCTACACGATAGGCCCAATAAAAGCGCGCATGGCATAAAAGTGACATTCTCATTTAAACATTCAAGTTGGGCTCCATGTTTTAGTTTTCTTTTCTTTTTTGCAGTTCTTTCTTGCGGTTGTGTTCTGTGGTTTAAGTTAACGGGGAAGCCCCGAACGGCATGTTCGCTCTTCGACGAGATCCATATAGGACTTCCCCTTGACTATAGGCTTGCGGACGAGGGAAAAGTTTCGAGGCCAGCGAAGCGTTATAGTGTCGTGGGCTGCTATTTTAGCTGCATGTGCTCTGGGGCTAGCCCCGTACTCTCCCCTCGCTCTAATGTGAAAACCCGACTTCCCAGGAAAAAGCTGCCGGATATCTGAGCAGCGCAGATAAGTCGCTTTTAACAACACAGCCCGCTTCCCCAGTCTAAACATTAAGGGAGCGGAGTCCGACTCGGCGAGAGAGGGGCGACCCAGGGCACACAAAAGTCACGACTTGAGATTGTTTAGTGTAGAATAATCTCTGCAGAATATTGGAGGAAAAAAAAACCTAGAACGATGGATTGGATATATTGCGAAACGTGGAAATAAAAATGAATCCAGCCAGGTAAACAGTCATTTAACAGTCCATTATAGACAAAATAAGGCAGTACTCCTATAGTATATAGGCCTATAGTCTACTTTATTCAAGCCACACAGGGCCAGGGGTTATTAGGCCACCAGATGTGGATAATTGGAAATCTCTCCGACAGATAGGCTAGTGTAGGCTAGTCCGTTTACGCAGTGTGTCCTTTGCGGTCACCTGTCTATTGATTGTTTTTTAAGAGATTATAACATCAATGTCAAGCCATCCAGCAAAACGGACTCTGAGGCAGGCAGATAAATCCATACGAAGAAGACAGAGACTTTCACCGTGTCTGTGTATATTTCCCCCCCACCAAAATGGGGGTAATGCTGTCCCCCGTTTTTTGATTGTGTTGGTTAACCAGCATATCAGATCAAATTAATTATTACTAATTATTGTTTCTCTTCAGATATGACCACTGCCACGTCATTTAGAACCGCGATCCTGTCCTATCCTTACCTAAAACAAGACATTTGTCTTTAGGCCTAAAGTTGCCTATACATTCTTTAAGGCTATATATATATATGCCATTATGCCTCTCATTTCACTGTTTCATTTTAATTGCAGCCACAATCTGAGGCTGTCTTTAAGCAAGCCTTCCTGGCACAAACACTATACTGTTACTCATATATTTGAAGGGAATTTTAATCAGATATAATAGCTCCCATTGCAAGGAACTGCTTTTACGTCTTCTGTAAATATTTATTCTTCAGGAGGTATGTGCATGACCGCTATTTTTAGCTTCAAGTCTAGGGCTGCTATATGTTTTGGAATTTCTGTCTTTATTTTGAAACTATTTTCAGCTTTGCAAAAATGCCAATAGAATTCCTTTGAGTCGACATCAAGAGGTTTTTTTTGGGGGGATATATTATGTTTGCAATTTTTCACAGCGTGCATAAACGGTCATGTGATCTAAATCCATTCTGTCCTCTCTGTGTTTACAGTCCGCGGCGCGGCGGGCAGGGACGTCGTGTGCAAACTGTCAAACGACCACGACGACGCTTTGGCGGAGAAATGCGAACGGGGACCCCGTGTGTAACGCATGTGGCCTGTACTTCAAACTGCACAATGTAAGCAATACAGCTGCCTATACATTATAGTAAGATATCTACTAACTTATCTAAGCATGCTTTCCATTTTCATTTTTTTCTTCTATCACACCCCTGCACCACACCCCCTTCTCATCTCAAACATTTATTTTCTGTGGCCTACTACTATTTCCCTCTTCACTGATCTAAATGACTACATCCCCCCCCCCATGCACGAGCGTGTGCGTGAGCGCTCGCACACACACACACACACACACACGCACACGCACACACACACACACACACACACACACACACACACACACACACACACACACACACACACACACACACACACACACACACACACACACACACACACACACACAGTGTGTGAATATTTATCTCCGGCTGTCCCCACAGAGACTTTCGGGGCTACAGCGATAACAAATACTGCAGAATTAATATGATTTATTGGCAGTAAGTATGAATCTAAAACGTATAAGAGCCCCGAATTGAGCCTGCAGCTTGGCTTTTGAATATTAAAGAAGGGGTTTAATTAAAATTCGATTAATTTCCGGGCCGATTTTTATTTCAGGCCTTTTTGGTTCCGTCTGCGCAAAGGGAGTTGGATTGGAGTCCCTCTCTGACCACCAATCCTGTCTGATTCGTTTTGGGGCACACGCATGGTTATGCCTCACTACATCATTTCACATCCTCAATCTGAGAACCCCCTGGGACTCATATCTCTCTCTCTCTCTCTCTCTCTCTCTCTCTCTCTCTCTCTCCACCCCACATTCTCTCTCCATGTCTCTCTGCCTCACAGAGCTCTCTGCACAGACCTGTCACTTTTGACACAGCTATTGTAACTGTTGAGTATTAATAATAATATTGATAATATAGATAT
>NC_139714.1:21870059-21940059 GCF_964188405.1 Protomyctophum parallelum | reverse complement strand
CTTTTTTTAAATGGAATCACTAAAAAAGTATTTAAATCATAAAGTGCTGTAATGATCTTTTAATACAACCTGTATTGTATATTGTACATCGGTACAATTTAGGTGCCGATGCTATACACGTGCAATTAAAATGGAACCAATGTTTGGGAGTCCACCACTGCTTGGCAGCTATACTGTCATGGTGAGGTGGCCTACAGGGCAGTCAGAGAAAGGTGTGTGGAGCTTGCGCGGGAGAGCATGTGCTTCATTGCTTAGAGCAGTGGTTTTCAACCCGTTTCACATCAAGGCTTTGAGCCACGGACCACCATTCGATGAGATTTAGCCTCTCGGATCCAAAACAGAATATTTTGTTGTTTTTGGATAAGATTTTGTCCAAAATTCCATGCTGTATTGATGTGGTACCATTAGGAGAGATAACAAGGCAAACACTGGACAAAATAACAATTCCCGTACGGGTCCATTTGGTTTCATTTTACACACTCAAGAGTTAAAGATCTGTAAGGGTCCAATCCATTACCAACTCTCCATCGTTTAACTGGGGACCACCTGGAACCTCCTCAAGGACCACTGGTTAAAAACCACTGGCTTAGAGGGGTTATGCCTTTGATACACCGTAAAACTCTTAACGTCTTGAACCCTATTTTTTCCAGTATTCTTTTAAATGCAAAGGTTTTCACATTGTCGCCTATAACCAGGTTAACCATGTCGGGGGTTAAAGTGGTCTGAAAGTGTACAAATGGAACCAAATGGAATCTACACTTTGAGTTACTGTATAAAAGCCAGCTAGCTGCAAATGAGAATTATTAGCAGAAATTGTTAGTGGTGATTCATAAACATCATAAGGTCACACATTCTACAGTCATAAGATCATGATGAGTGCTGTCCCAGGCTAAGTGTTGCAGCATTTCGAGAAGAAAAGCCACACAGCTGATGTTCATTATACAACGCGAGATGGATTACATTTAAATTGACATACAACATCGTGGATCTAGCCGGGCTCTGATTTCAGCCTCCTCTTGCGGCCAAATTAATTGCACGTCGTTCTCTTTGAATTATTGGGCGGCCTCTTACGTAACACACTTTGGCCCAAAACAGGCTGGTGTGCGCTGGTAGCTTTTGTCAAAATGCCACAGGCCTGTATAAAAGTTCTGCACACAGCTCCAAACGGGGCTTTGGGCCAAAAGATCTTTCACGTGCACTCTTTCAAAAACCACATTTCCAATATTGAATGTATTTGTACAAGTGGCATGCCAAATTCAATTGCTGTGACCCTTTCCATGCTTCAGCTGCAGCATGCAAGGCCATACAGAAGTCAGGTATTTGGCATAATTTGTTTCTGAGCTTCTGTGTCCAATCGGACGATTTGTCCTGTGTTTTAATAGCGAGGTTAAAAGGGCATGTGGAATGAGAATGGCTGTGGTGTGTGGAGGGATTGAGGAGAGCTTTGCCCCGTGGGGGGACCCCATGGCCTCTGCCTGACCCTCTCCTCTGATGTTTGCCTGCAGGACGTCTGCCCAGGGTGACTGGACGGACGTGCACCCAATGAACGACACAGGTGAGTATAGAGCGATCGGTCCCCCCCCCCCCCCTCTTCTCTCTGTCATCAATGCAGCAATGAGTCGCTCTCCTCTGTCCCTCTGCCTGTGGGTCTGTCTCTGTCTCTCTCTCTCCCGCCTGTCTATCTCTCTTCCTGTGTCTGTGTGTCTGTCTGTCTCTCATCTTTCAGGTGAGGATGATGATAGATGTGTACGCTCTTGAGAGATGTACCACCTTCATCTCAGGCCCCACGGTCTGGTCATGCCCCAGTGATCCCCATCCAAGCATCATATACCCATAGATAGATGGAGGTCAAGTCAGAGGTTGTGTGTGTGTGACTGTGTGTGTGTGTGTGTGTGTGTGTGTGTGTGTGTGTGTGTGTGTGTGTGTGTGTGTGTGTGTGCGTGTGTGTGTGTGCATGTGTGTGTGCGCGCGTGTGTGTGTGTGTGTGTGTGTGAGAGAGAGAGAGAGAGAGAGAGAGAGAGAGAGAGAGAGTACAATTGTTGACCCCTATAGAGGAAAATTGACACTAAGGACTATACAGTACATATTTTGTGTGTGTGTGTGTGTGTGTGTTTGTATGTGTGTGTGTGTGTGTGTGTGTGTGTGTGTGTGTGTGTGTGCGCGTGCGTGCGTGTGTGTGTGTCCACATATGCCCGCATATATGTGCATGCCAATATGGGCATATACTGATGACACAGCTTATGGGCATAAAAGGGACAAGGACTGACAGTTACAGATATCTCCATATGGGCATGAAAGGGACACAGACAGAAGGGTTAAGGGTATAATGGGCACTCTGACAAAGCCCCCAGCACTATACTCAGACTCAGACATATTGGTCGGATTGGCATAATAGGCTAATTATGACATAAGTCTCTGATCAGATTGCCATTAAGTAAAGGTAAATATTTCAAAAACTATAAAACGAAATATGTGGAAAATATTAAACCAAATTATGGACATACCTCTCTACTGGCAGGGCTTATAGACTCCTACAGAGCTATGCAGGAAAAATATATTATTACAGACAGACAGACAATTAGCAATTATTATTATTATTATTATTATTATTTCGCGGACCCCCTGGCTATGCGGTCCGCGGACCCCACTTTGAGAACCTTGTAGATCGGCTATTTTCGTCAACTGCGCAGCCGCAGTAAACAGTCACAGAACTGATTTCAATGTAACACACCGGGATTCTCGCTTTGATCATAAGTCCCGTGAGACGAGGCGACAGGCTGTGACATCATGACAAATATTACTCGTGCGTGCCAGAGCCATCGATGCTATGGAAACAATGCTGATACTTTTCCAGCCAAACATTTATTTTAGAGCGGGCGTCACTTTTCATCGTAGGACAGCGTCGCGCGCCGAAAATATCTGTTGTTGTTTTCGGCCAGTAGTCAGCCAATTAAGCCCGGTGCGTCATTTGTTTTCCCTCAGAGGGCGGCAAGTTGCATTTGCTAAAGCTATTTTACACATTGACAACATTGACTTCAAAGTGACTTCTGAAATGTTGGTGAGTAGAGTATAAGTGGCATGTTATTGTGTCCATTATCACAAGCAACACTTGTTTTAGACCCCCCTATATCCCTGAAAACATGACCGTCATAACCCTTTCGGGACCCTTGTTACCTTTTCTGTTGGCCTATTTGGGACGGTGGTAGGTAAACAAACAAGGGTCCAGAAAATGGCGGGCTAAACCAGTGGTTCCCGAAGTGGGGTCCTTTAGCTAAATTCTAGTTATAAACATTGATTTTACAATATAAAATGGGGTCTCAGAGATAGAAAAGCCATTAAATGGGGGTCTGTAGACTAAAATGAATGTAAAACTGGGGGGTACTTTAAATTAAACGGGTTGAGAATCACTGCTAGAGCCGTAAAAATATTCTCTTATGGGAGTCCCTGTCATATCTCTTCAAATGGGGGTCTGCGGGGCTAATTAGTGTCAATTTGGGGGTCCTTGACATGAAAAGGTTTGGGACCCACTGGGCTAAACACATTCGCCTTTCCTGCAGATTTCCAGTAAAATTCATGGAGTGCTGCTGCGTCACAGAAACTCACATGGAATTCCCAGGAAGGAAAGGAAGGATGAATAAGGTAATTGTCTCCATATATCTCACAAATTGTTGCGTGCATGTTGAACTGTCTGCAATAGACTATTATATTATTACATTTGAATTTTGTGCGTTCATTTTCCACAAGGTTCTGTGCTGTATTTGAGACATCAATATGTGGTTGTCATAATACAGGCCACAAGTGGGGTAGTTGGTTGTGTTGTGGGTTAGTGAGATGTACTGTACATTACAACTCACACCTGACCTCATACCGTACCTACCTGTCAAAATAAACCAGTAGCCTATTTCTGGTGGAAATTGTGGCGCATCTTCTTAATGAGCGGTTAATATCCCTATCCCTCTTCATTTGTTTTAAAAGATGGGTGTTGTTGTGGGAGAGTTCTCTAACAATATCACACAAGGAAAGGTGTGTTACTACCACTTTCCAAAGAACAGCCCTGCGCTGCGTTGTCTCCTTAACAATCGTAAATTTGAACCGTAATCTCCCGTCACAACATTGCAGATAAAAGATAATTATCTCTTTTAGTGAGCTGTGCCCTGGGGCCCCTCCTTGGACGGCCTAGCAGACGACGTGCCTAAACCCTCATCCCACACACACACACGGCACAACAACAGACTGGGGAGACTGCTGCCATGTTGAGAGATTCATCAAAATGATGAGGTAAAACGCTCAGGGTACTTTAGTGTGTTTGTGTGTGTGGTGAATCTGATTCCCACAGCAGTACTGGCTGGGAATTAATTGATGCCCGCATGATTTATTCAGCTCTCTTCTTGGCCAAGGTTTGTGGAACATTGGGTATTTATTTGTTTTCAATTCAGGGTAGGGATTGGACGAGCTTGTGTTTGTCAAAGAGTGAGACAGACAGACAGACAGTACACAGAGCTTAGTGCATACAGACGATAACCTGACATGGAAGGTATTTTGGAGACAGTGCAGTGTTAAAGTTCACAGGTTCAACTAGGGAGCACCTGAGCGTTTTTTCCGCCGCAGACTGTGACAGAACGTGTCACAGGGAATGACGGACTCGCCAACGGTTTGGATGAGAGTGCGTGCGTGGAGGCGGTGGTCGGTGGATGATGTAGTGTTAAGGAACTTGAGGGTTTTGGGGAGATGGGAAGAGGTTGTATGGAGGTCACTTTTTGTTTTTCCACAACAAACCACATCGCAGATCCTTTTCTGTAAACGGAAATGGGGTCATCCATGCTACCTTGCCGACCTAAACATGAGGAAATAAAATCTGGAATATTTTTTATTGTATCACATAGGCTAAAATAAAGATCACACTTGGTATAGTCCCCTGTGATCCCCACAAATGTGTTAAAATAAAGACTGTACGAATGGAACCAAATCCCATGGACTCTTCCGTTCCATTTGTACACTCTTGGAATTAAATTAACATTGGAAATGTATTATGCATGACCTCGGCCATATCATCATGGGGCCTCGCCATCGTATTGCACTTCGGCTTGCTCACAGAAGCACTTCCTCTTCCTCTGGATAATATTTTTGAGTTTTGAATGTACTGTACTGTACCTCAAACTCCACCTTGCAGCACCTGTGTTAAAGTGTAAATTCTGCCATAATGCACGGCTCTCATGACATGTTTTACAGCTTTGTCCCCTGGTTGCCCCCTATCTAACGGATAGCCGTCTCCCAGAGCCTGGGGCCAAACTGAACCTCACCTGTCAAAAAAGAAGAAGCCAAAAAAAAAAAAAGGACACTTTACCAGTGCAGCAACGGCACATTTGCATGAGCCTGTGTGAATACACAACTGTCACAGTTTAGTTTTTATTTTTTCTTCTTTTTTGCAACCTCCCATGAAACCCTCCTATGTGTTGCTCTTCACAGCTCAGCACTCGGCCAAATCAGCCGAGTTGTTCGCTAAGTGACTGATAGCATGAGTGGCACCTCTAACCACATCGCCAATCCACAGAGTGAAAGACTAGATAGACTTAGACAGATGCTTGTGTTTTGTGCTTTTGGCTGCAGTGCCAAGGGACATGTTATTAGCCTGAGTTTGTGTTTGGTGACAGGATCTTGGCACTGTCCGCGAGGGTGTGTTTGAAGAGTGTGTATTGACTGTCACCCTTGGCATCAGTCACGTATCAGACGCTTATTAACAAAACATGAAATAACAGCAGTGGAGTTTATTCATCTGCAGTGTACTTTTTTTTTAAATTAACATCTGTCTACCTCATATGACTGCAGTTCTTGTCCAATCTCAAGACTAAATAAAATGCAAATATAAGAAAGTAAATCGTACACACGCAGCAATGCTAAGGGTGCATTTTGCATCCCAAAATGCAGATTAATGATAATGGACCCATCTGTGGACCTTTCTGGGGGGTCCCATGGACGCATTACTGTACTCAGCACTGTACTGTAATTTGGTGTTATTTAATTTACTTTATGTTTGCATATACTTTGCACTGTTTGCATAACTCAACATGAATATAACCGGTTGTATTATAATCATATAAGATGAAAATGGGAGTTAAATGCTGCAACAAAATATGACTCCTAACGTCGTTGAAGCGGGACTCATAAAATGTCCATGGGACCCATCTAAAAGACCACCCCTGGTCGTGGGGGAGAGAGAGAGAGAGAGTCTGGCTATGCATTATGTACACTGTGGCAACAGTTAGTGTAGCTAGCCAACCAATAGCGATATCTCTGTGTTGGTTGACTAGTGCCCAGTGCCTCTGGGCTGTTTACACAGAACTCTGCCTTAGTTCTCAACTCTGTGTGATGTCACAAGCCATTGTCCCCCACTGGCCAATCAGACAACCCCTTGTTAGGTAAATAAGCCTGCTGTGTCCAGTCATTCATGAGCACGGACCTCTGACTGTGCAGTGGTTTATCTATAGCAGGGGTGGGCAACTTTGAAGTTGGAGAGGGCCACTATATTTCCACACTCACTCCAGAGGGGCCACATGGCACATACGCAGTACGATGCGTTTTGAGCTTGTAGATCTGCTATTTTTGCTATGTTTAAATTGAAATATTTTGCTATTTTTTTATTGGAATTTGTATTTAATTTCAAATGCATTTAGTTATACTTCTGTTAACTTTTTGAACTTAAATGCAAACTAATGCTACTAATATAGACTGAAGTAATTAAAGTGGGCCATGTTTGGAATTGTAACAGCTGAAATCAATAATATATATCAGCATTCCGATATTAACCTGCGGGCCGCATTAAGTGAAGGTGGGGGCCGCCAGTTGCCCATGTATGATCTATAGCACCCCAGGAAGTTGGAGAAATGATTTGGAAGTGACAAAAGACATTAGTGCAACCCTCATATGGCCTCCCCTCTTTGCTTCCCTCACTAGTATCTACCTCCCATCTCATTAGTAGTTAATCCACACAAGCTATCTATTCTGATCAAATCTCTCTTATCACTCATCCTCCATGGCCAATGCATTTCATAGAGATGCTCATGCACTTTGCATGCTCAGGCATCAGCGGTGGCGTAAAATGTACAGGAACCGCATCTCACGTCTTTTTATACGCATGTTTTGCAAATGTGAAGCAGAGATTAAAATAGGGTACATTTTGCATCCTAAAACGCACTTTATAGTTAATAAAACAACGACCTCTGCATCCACGGGATGCACTACTGTACTCCGCATGTACAGTAAAAATAATACACGTAAGAATTATGCAATATTTTGCTAGCTTTAGTTATAATTTCTTCTGTTTTCTACATGAATATAACAACATTTAACCATATAAAATGAAATGGGATTTAAATGCTGTAATTTGTAAAAAAATATGCAAAATATGATTCCTAACTTCGTTGAAGTGGGACTCATTTCTAAAAGACCATCCCTGCATCCCGGGACTCATTACATTGAAAACCTATTCACATCACTGGTGAAGTATGTGTTCATGTCTGCAGGCTGCTATGCATGTACACGGATGCCACCTTTTGTTTGGTCTGTGGTGGTCGAGAGGGTTTACGCTTTAGTCTCCCTGACCCAAAATATCGTGACCCCCCAGGCAGCCCCCCACTGCTGTCTGTCCCATGTTCCCTGTTTTACCCCACACCACCCTGTCCCACTCCCACAGATCACCCACCCCCACTCTGTCCCATGTTCCCTGTTCTACCCCACACCACCGCGCCCCACTCCCACAGATCACCCACCCCCACCTCCCTCATGGGAGCCCTGGGAGTGTTTGTACTGGAGTTGGGCAGCGGAGATGCCGGCTGGTGTTTTCATAGCAAAGACTCTTTCCTGATGTAATGATGGCCTGGGTTGACCGCTGCCTCTTCCATGGCACAGAGGAGCAACAGCAGCAGCTTGGGGGGGGGGGGGGGGGGGGGGGAAGAGAGAGGAAGAGAGAGGTCATGGCTGGCCTGAGATCAGATGTCACATGGATTTCTACAGTTTGCCATGAAGGAGGAACCTTAGCCTGGCCAACCTACCGGCCCAGATCGAGTGACTTTCTGTGCTCTCCGGTGAGCACGTGACTATAGTGTCTAGTCACCGGGAATGGACCGAGTCGCCCACTGAAAATGTAACATCAGTTAAGGTAGCCGGACAAAAAGCCAACATGAGCCATAGTGCTGCAGAGACGTGACTGTGTGATGTGCTCGCACGCCCAGTGGTGTTGGAGGCACAGGTCATGTTATATGGGGGCAGCCTGAGGTGCTTGGGCCAGTGCCACAACGTGGAGAGAGTGTCTGTTGACTGTAGGCTCTAATTTACCTAAGTGCTGTCTAAATGGCAAGGAGGAGGAGATAAGCATGCCGCTAATAGACCTTGAACTCCAGTGACAGATAGGACAAAGTAGGCAGACAAAGACACCAGCAATACGTCTTTGGAGTATTGTGACAGGCTTCAACGTATTGAATTGGCTTAAACTTTAAAATATGAATCGGTAATGCATCATCAATCTGCATTGCTAATGACTTTTTTTTACCGAGAGCTTTTCTGTCTTCAATTATTTTGATTTGTAAGTTACCTAACGGTGACGCCCCGTGGCTCTAATGTCTGTAATGATTTATGTCAGCTTCCATGTTGTTATTCATGGAGTCGGCGAAGGTTCTTCCGTCAGGGCGTTGCTCCTAATAGCACATGGGAGGGTTCTAATAGATAGTTTGTCTAGGGAATGATCCGGAACAACACACAAAATATTGTGTGCAAGCAATTTTCAGCCAGAGAAAAGCAACCTGAAGACGCACAAACACATGCCCACCAAAATATATGGTGGCAATATTGATTAAAAAAAACTAATAATAATGAAGAATTCTATAGGTTAAGTGTTTAATTGGTCTAAAAACAGAAAGGAAGGAAGGTGGAGCTCCGGTGCACCATGAGGTTGCGTAAGACTAGGCTAGAGTGGGGGGAAAGCGAGCGGGAATGCACTGTTGTCAACACCCAAACCTAAACGAGACAGAGTTTGTTTATCTAAACGCCTCCCCGATCGTGAGCTGTGAACCAGGAAGCAGCAGGTGCTTCGCTCCAACGGCGGGCCGTGTATTGTCGACAGTGCGGATAAACAGGTCGGGGATGGGGTGTGGTGGGGCGGGGTGGGGTGGTGTGGTGTGTAGGGGTGGACCGGTAGAGAACTGGAGGGGGAGGAGGAGGAGGTGGTGGTGTTGTTGTTAACCCATATATACTTCATCGCACGTCAGATGTAGCAATCTCATGCTCGTAGATCTGCTATTTCTGAAAAGTTTGAAAATCTTTGCCTCTAATGACATGCCCATAGCAGGGGGGGGGGGGATCACTTCTGTAAGGTATGAGAAAGGAATTACTCCTGACTTAGCTTCAAAATATGAAAGTTTAAACTTCAGGGACGTGCACACATAGACATCAACGGGGGCTTCAGCCCTCTCCAGACCACGAGTGCAGCATTTACTATGGTGAAATAAATGCAAATGCCACTCCTTTTCCATGCCATGCCAGAAGCAGCATTGAGGAGAATTGCTTTTTTTCCAGAAGTCTCCTGAACTTGAACACAGTATTTTGCGTTGAACAAATTTGTTTAGAAATCCATGTAGTACACCGCATCTCCACTAGCTAAAGAGTGCTGGGTTGTGCCCCGAAAATAGCTGATCTACAAGCTGATCTGCTATTTTGCTCCAAAAGTGCCCTCTTACGGGATTTCAGCCCCTGCCCCCCTAACACTCTCTGCACGTCCCTGCTTGCTGTGCCCTTTTCGTCCCTCTGGTTGGTGTTTTTATTAGTGTTTTATTGTAGCTCTGTTTGAGAGGCCTGGCCCACTGGTGTGTCGCCTGGCTGGCACAAAGTGAAGGTGGGATCAGGGAGCAAGCGAGTGGAGGATGGCTGCTGTTGGGGACGGGGGGGACGGGGACGGGGGACTAGAGGGTGGAGGGGAAGGAGAGTCCCCTCCATTGTGTCTCCATTGTGGCTCTGTCACTCTCCACTGCCCTGGCTCGCTGTCCCCACAACCCGTCCATGTCAGCAGAAATTAGCTTTTTCCTCCTCTTCCACTAACCCCCCCCCACCCACACACACTTTTCCCTCTCTCTTTTATGATTTCCGCTGTGTTCACTCCACTGTTTCGGCGTCTGAAAAGCAATCACATTGTCTTAGCATTAACACATGTGCAGCTTAACCGTTGTTTTGGTTGTGGTCCCAAGGGTTCCGAAACCCCCTCGGCCGCGTATTCCCAACAAAACGTGATTGTTCCTAAAATGAACCCCCCCCCCCCCAGTGTTATTGTGAATCGACCACGACATGAAACGGAAAAACAAAAGGAAGAAGAGCAGAAGTATTATTCTTTCACATAAAACTTTTGCACAACAGTGGGGGTATTGTTTGATGCAATGTTTCATCTGCGCAGAATGTTGAGGAGCACCTTGGCGGTTTCCCCTAGCCTTATTCAGTGTGCCAGATGGATGGGGGAGGAGGGTGGAGGTGTGTGTGGGGGGGGGGGTTTGCCTCTGGGGCAGGTGAGCTAAAGGGGAGAGGGTGGGGGAGGGGCAGCACGGATGGGTGGGGGTGGGGTCTGAAGAGAGACTCAGGTGACCAGTTTTACCTGGGACTCACTCGAGCCCGTCCGGACATGCAGGAGAGAGCGGCTTATAACAGCCTGAAGGGACGAAAGACAGGAGAAAGGGAGAGACTGAAGAGAAGGGAAGAAGGATAGTCTCAGAACATCGTTGTCAGAAAATAATTGTTAAAGAAGTCTTATCTTCACCGGTTCACCCTACCTACCATGGTTATTTTGTTGTTACTTCCAAACGTGAAAACATGTTTTGTTTCTGCAACAGCTTCCTTTTCTGTCTTGTGCTCACGTTCTCTCCCTAGCCATGTCGAGTTTCTTTAGTGTTCCCCAAAAAATATTCCATGCTGATGAAATTGTTCCTGTAATTTGTTGGCCCTGAAAAACAATGAAAAACTCCCACATACCAAAGGAAAGTTGGATAAATATAGTTTGGACGGGGCCAGGCATATTTTTTAAAGCGTTCTCTTTTCCCGGCTCAGTCTGGCAGGCCGTTTGTTATTGTCCATAATTTTGACATGTGGCAATTAATCAGGTATCACCGCTGACTGTTGTGACTTGTGAGATGAGAGAGGGAATGCATCACTACTCGTGGCATTGACAAACCTTACTTGACCTATTGGCCAATGTCTTGATCTGCAACCAATATTGGAATGGCGATTTATTATTATTTTCTGCGTCTTTGTCTGTCTACTCTGGGCTTCTCTGTGCCCAAAGGTCAGTCAATGGGTTGTATTTGTGATAATGAACTACACTTCTCAATGGACACATTGGTTGTTAGCTATGTCACTGTCACTCTGGCACTGACGAATGCGATAAGACTTGATGTATCTGTCTAACTCTAACCCATTGCCTTTGCCTGCTGGACATATATAGCAATGCTTATATTTCTTTGTTTTGTTCTGTCTTTTTCATGAAAAAGAAACTGCAGTGATACATTACACAATTGTGTACACGCACAACAGGTGTGTTGTAAATATGTATGAATAGGCTATTTATTGAATTGCTTGATAACGAGTTATTTGTAATGTCTTCAGTGAACACATCCTTTACCCATGTAAAACATGGAGTGTTAACTATGTGTTCAAAGAATGTTTGAGAAACGGTAGCTTGTTAACTACATTTTAATACATTGACACAATTTAGCAATCCTCAGTATTCACTGTTGATTTATCCATTTGTAACTCTGAGAGTGTTCAAAGTAGCCATTGTGAAGCTGTAACTCTTGATAGTGTACAAATGGGGTCGATTTGGTTACATTTCTAAACTCTCAGAGTTAAATGAACAGTCAGGATTTCACAGTGTATTCTCGGCCCATCCAAAGAGACTCCCTAGAGTGTCTGAGAACATAGCAGAATCAACACAAATAGCGCAGTTAATAATAACAGTGTGGAGTTTTCAACTCCCTCTGTGTTTGTTCCCACACATGTCCCAGTGAGTCTAGATGTGTGGAATAGTTCTTAATTCCTCGTGCCACGTGTCTGTGTTCTTTCCTTGCACTCTGTCAAGGCAGCGAAACAGAACACAGAACATATCTGAACTTTCCCTCACCCGGACCGCAATGCCTTGAAGCACTAATGCTGTTGGAGGAGGAGGAGGAGGGGAGGGGAGGTCAGTGAGGGAGAATATTTATGAGTTATTAACGCATGTCATCCTGGTACTTTACCTTGGTTCTCCTCTGAAGCCCAGCCTTCTTTTCAAAATTATTTTGACCTCCTTTCCGTTTGCCTCTTCTTTGCTAACCCCCCCCCATCCCATGGTTATTCCCTTGTTCCTCCCATCTCTATTTTTTTTTTTTTTTTTAAGATATTTTTTTGCGGCTTACGCCTTTATTGATTTTTTAAGGGATAGAAAGTAGGCTGACAGGAAACGGGAGAGAGATGGGGGGATGACATGCGGTAAAGGCCGTGTCGGGTCCGGGAGTCGAACCCGCGGCACACCGCGACTGGATCACCAGTCCGGTGCCCAGACCGTTACGCTACGGCCTGGGCCTTTTTCTTTTGGGGGGTGTGTGTGTTAGAGTTGTTCCGATACTGGTATCGGTTACTCGGGCTGATACCACCCTCAAGTACTCGTACTCGGAACCGGCCCCGATACTCTGACCTGAAGTACCAAAACATCCAATTGACACTAGGCTGAACGAATGCAACGGCAGTTATTCTGCCCCAACACTGCAGCAAATCTCCAAAAACAGCCGATCTACAAGCATAAATGACAACTGACAAGTGTAGACAATGAAATTAAATTGGAGAAAAAGGGGGTAAAATAAGTGGTTACTCAACAAAAATTAAAAGTACTCGAATCGGTACTCGGTATTGGCGAGTACTAAAATTTTAATACTTGTACTTGTACTCTGTGTGAAAAAATGGCATCGGGACAAGGGGGTGGGTGGTTAGGTTGGAGTTGAGTCACTGTTCAGTTACAGTTTAAAGTAAACAGAATGTTGTTGGAGGAATCATAATTACAGGGAAACTGAAACTGTGGACGCTACCAGTACCTTTCCTGTAGTTTTTGATTACATCGTATGTAACGAAGTCATAAAACAAACGACAGCCCAGGTTTTTGGTTGGGAAGACAACTGCCATCCAGTTTGTTCACCCGTGCCAGCAGTGCCAGGTGTGTTGAAGCAAGTTCAGAGTTGTCTTTATTCGAAGGCTCAAGGCTGCCATGATTTAAAAATGCAGCAGCATCATCCCTGCCGGATGCTCTCTTGTTGCCCTGACGGAGCTGCCACAATAGTTGGGTCTTTGTGTCTTTCCTTGGAAACCTTAGTCTGTCCTGACCTACTGAACCCCTATGAGCTCATTTCCAGGTAAAGAGTAGTGTTTAGTGTCTGCTCCTCCCTTCACAAAGTACAGGTGGAGGAGAAGACTGATGGATGGCTGACACTGTGAACGGGTGACAAGACCATCCTTCATTTGTGTTTACACCACTATTTTGTTGGCAGAGAAATAACAATTGTCATAACTTTTTTTTAGTTTTTGCACTTTTGATCATTTGATATGGACTTTATTTTACAATTTGAACCATGTCGAATACCTTTTGCTTTTACCTGGATTCTTTTTGTCTTTTTGTCTTCTCGTTTGTCTAACGAACAATTTAGGTAATTATTTTATGAAATTGGTATCAGCAATTATGCAGCTGATGTATTCTGATTTTTACTACTTTCAGTTTCAACCTGGCGTCCCCATTTTGGGGCATTCTTATTATAGGCAAACATTTTTCAAATCTTATATTAAATTTGTCTACAGTGTCAACCGACAGTGGGTGGACGTGACAAAATGTAACATGCAGACCTGTGAGGCACACCGTTGCCTCGATCCTTACCAAACTTGGCACCAACAATCTGTCTGCCATCAGAATAGCCACACCAGTGGGGCCCAGGATTGCTGTGCCTCGATCCGCACCAAACTGGCCACAAACACTGTTCAGCCCCTGGGTGCCATAGGCGCACTGTTGCTCCGATCCGCACCAAACTGGCCACAAACACTGTTCAGCCCCTGGGTGCCACAGGCGCACTGTTGCTCCGATCCGCACCAAACTGGCCACAAACACTGTTCAGGGATCTGCCATCAGAACGGTCATACCAGTGGCCACACGTGGCAACCAGGGGCCACGGCCACGTTCTGGGCCCCTGGGGGCCACAGCCTGGTACATCGTTGTTCTGATTCGCACCAAACTCGGCAAAAACGCTGTTCAGGGGGTCTGCCATGAAGTGAAGTGTCACGCCCCAAAAAAGTAAATTGCACACATAAACAGCAGTGTTTATCACAAATGGCCGTAGCTCGTTGACTCTGATCAGCACAATATAGGGCTGGAGTTGAAGGCCGCGTAGTGGCCTGAAAATCTAATTATTCAAAAAAATCTTGCAGATCAACTGAATATGGTTTAATGAAATAAAGTTCCGTTTTTGTTATCACTTATCAATCTAAAAGTTAAATGTTGCAAAAAAGTAGAAATGTTTACAGTTTTTTCAGAGAACATTGTTAACCCATTTTGGGCGGGAACCCAAACATTGTTATAATATAATAATCTACAAGCTCATAGCGCGCCACCGAGTGGTGCGCTACGAGCTTGTAGGTCTGCTATTTAAAAAAAAAATCGTGAAAATATTTATTTCAGAAAACTGGAGGATTTAGAAGGATTTTTTTAATTTTGAGGTCAGGACAAAATGGGTTAATTGGTGATCTAGGACTCTTCAAAATTGGGATCGGTATCAGTACCAAATATCTGGAATTGGTTGGGCTCTAGACCACTGTTTCCCAAACAGTGGATCAGGAGTCAGGACCAAGCCCAGAACCGAGAGCACAATGGACATGGTGGCCATTCATTCAGGTACTGCAGCTTATTATGGTCGAGGCCAGACACACAGACCAATGGGCTCAACGTTTTACATGGATTCAGTTTGAGATCGTGCTATACTACTGTATCAGCGTCTCCATGTTTAGTAGATAAACCAGAAGTGGTTGTCCCTCAGTAAAATTGTTCCCCCCTTGTTGTTGACTTGAACGATGTTGAAATCCTAACACGCTTTTATTTTGGATTCTAATCTAAACGAGCTTTATTCATGGCCGATGCATGTCGCTTTGCTGGTCGCCATAAAAAAATGTAATCCTGCTCCAGGTGTTCCGCGATCCTCCTGCGACAGGATTGCTTATCCTTGAGCTAACTTTCAGTTACGGCCCGGGGTAAACTTTCCCCCTTCAATAAGGCACCTCACCTTTAAAATACACGTGGCACATGAATGAGACCCGAAACAATCGTGGAAGAACAAGTTAAAAAATAGCCCATCCACAAGCTTGTAGTTTGGGTCCCGGGGAGACATCACATTTCTCGTTTGGGTCTCTAGCGAAAAAGTTTGGGACCCACTGGTGTAGACCCCACGGTGCTGGAGACCTGCCATGCAACACCACTGGTGGAATGTATGGAGGATTGTATGGCCATGAGGGGACTGTAATGGCCCCTCAAATCAATGTCAACGTCTGTTTAGATTTAATTAGTGGCCTTAGAACAGGTTCTCTGTGTGAGTGCATCCACTTAGAGGCCCCTCATTGGATTTTCACATTCACAATGGAAAGACTGAAGCGTCAATTCTAGTAATCCTATATCTGCACTCGCTGGCCTGTCCCCTGAGGGCAGTGCGATGCTGTTTGTGTGTCTGTTGTGTTTTCAGTCGTTTGTCATAAATCATACTAATTTTATTTGAATATGTCTTAAGGTTGTATCTCTGTCTGTGTGGGTGCGTGTGTGCGTGTTTGTATTGTACGGACACACACACACACACACACACACACACACACACACACACACACACACACACACACACACACAGGTCTCAGTCTGTGTGCCACGGTTGGATTGATTGAGCAGTGAATTGCGAGTCCCCTGGGCGTTTTTTAGCAGCTTGTTGTTTCTGTTTTGTGGCTTGACAATAGGCCTGTGTGTATCGGGGTGGGATTTGTATGTAGTGGGTGGGTGGGAAGTGTGAGTTTGTTAACATATGCATGCGTGCGTTTGCCTATGTGGCGAACGGATGGAATGAGCTAGTAGCAAGTTGATACTATACGTGCCAAACTCTTGAGCAACAAGGAACTGAAAAATACTTTTTTTCCACACCCATGCTTGTTACGGGTAATTCCAGGCAGGACAATAATCAACTGTTGATGATGATGATCGTGTCGTTCATTTATACACTTCTCTGTGTCACGTAGGCAGATGGGCTTGCTGACAGATTTCTATTTTATTTTGAGAAGCCATCCTGTACAAATGCACACTGCCTTTGTCTGTAGATTCCTGTGGTGTGCTCTGTCTCTTTGATCGATTGACGTATTTGTTATGTAATCTGTGACTTCTACTACAGTTTATTGTCGTAACAGCTCTGTGATACCTGCAGAGGTGTGTGTGAGGAACCGAACCTGGACAGCTGTGTGTCCATTATTAGCACAGGGTGTAGTGTAGCAGGCGTGGGTGGTATAGTCTCGCATGCAGGCCAGACTGTTACCTCTCGCACATTTTCAAATGCTTCTGTGAAGCTCTGATCGTGAGTAAGCGACAAACTTTACAGTCATGCAAATTTATCCTAATATAAATAAAAAAAATCACATAAACATATATTGTTGCTTAGCAGAAATGGAAATAAAAAATATATGATTTAAATATATTTTAAAATATAGCGGAAATGGCAGTTCATTACTCGGATTTGGAGAGGTGTATTTCCAGACTCTATGTAGCATTCTGAGATTGTGGAATAGTTGTCTGGCTGGTGAAACCTTGTCTATGAAAATTAGCTCTTTTCTCTCTTCCTGACCCGGCACTCATCTTCCTCCCCTCGATGCATGACCGACTCGGTGTGACCACCAGGGTCAGACCCGGTGCAGGGTTAGGGTGGGCTGCGGATGAAAGGTGGGGATTGTTGCAGGGGTTGAAGGGATCGTTCGTATAGCACCTGGCCATCTGGACATTACATCCCCCAGAGCCGTAATGGATGCCCCCCCCCCCACCACCACTCCTGGCTGAAGACACATAATGGACGCCCCTGCTGGCCCCAAGGGGAGTCCCTCTGGGACTTCAGAGTGGGAGGTTGTGGCGACTAGATAATGGGCTTCATTTAAGGCCCCATTCACAACAAGGCTATGGACCCGGGGCTCCGTGGAGCTGTGAACTGCGGTGGGGGGTCGCCCGGGGTCGCGGTGTGAGGCTCGGGCAGCCCTGACCACTGGCCGGTAGTTAAAACTTGATCACCACAATGACTCAACCCTGCTACCTGCCTTCTGTCACCGTGGAGACAGGTGTAAAGGGGAGGGGCCAGCGGTGCAGGTGGTGGATGCAGTATATGTGACCCTGATTCAGGTTACCTCGGGATGGCTTATATGATAGTTGGCCAGCTTGTCCATTTCAAGCAAAGTAAACACGATTACATCTAAGGGCTGCTTACGTTGATGTGAACATGGAAAAGGAAAGGAAGTCTTGGCCCTCTGTGACCTTTGCTGTGACGGCAGAGGGATGTGTGCTTGAGTTTCTGTGTGTGGGTGTTGCTGGAGGGAAAAGGGACTCTGTTAATGAACAGTCCTACTGCGACATTACATTTACTTTCAGAGGGGAATCATTGCTTGATGTTGGCTCTTGTTGCTGCGGGCAGAGACGCAACATTAACATCTTGATTTTCCGTTTCTATTTTTAACAACCACATGACAACACACACACACACACACACACACACACACACACACACACACACACACACACACCAGTAAAGGTGCACATGTTGGCTTAAACTTTGACACATACTGGTGAACTGCAGCTGCAATAAGCATGTGCAATGCACAGAGGTTTTTGGCATGAGAATATGGTAATATAGTGTGTGTGGTGTGACACAGCTCTAACGATATTTCACGCAATTTGGACAGATCATTATTTTGTGGCTTGGCGGAATCGGAGGAGTTGAAGAGGAATCAAGAGATATTTTCTTTGTCACTCACTCTAGGTAGTAGCAGCAATATGTTGGTGGGACATGTTACACAGACTGTGCTAACGGAACAATACAGCAGATAATACACTTACATTATAATGTATTTTTTAAGTAATATTTATACTGCATGTAATGAAGTAAATATTAGTATAGAATACATAAAGTTAAAGATAGATAAAGGTAAAATGCAGGTATGATAAACCTTAAGGCGGGTACGATGCAAGTAGCGGAAAGCACACACATTATGCATCAAAATCTCTTTCTGAGCCTAAGAGCTCCGGGCTGTGAGATGCCTTCAGCGGTATGGCTTTCATGGGTTTTCTCGTATTTGACAATATTTCTAAATAGATTCCTGGCATTACTACATACAGTATTTCATTCACGGTAGGTAATAGAAATGTTCAACAAACATTCAATGACATTGAACCGAAATGGCTGATCTACAAGCTCAAAACACGACGCAATGTGTTGTCGTCTCGTATAGAGCGGCTAGTTTTGGTAATGGGAGTGTAGGGGTGTAGAGGCTGGAAATGAGAGGGGCAATTATAGACCCCTGGGGGAGTGTGGTCAACAAAGTCTATATAGGGTTTAAGTGGTTGATTTAATATTAAACAATGATGTCTTTTGAGTTGACATTAGTGGATTTACCTGAAAAGTAGAGGCTCACACACACACACACCCTTTTCACCCGTGCTCTCTCAGAGAGTCACTGATATGCATTCCACAAGTGGTGTAACCCATGAGGCAAGATTTGACATGAAACGCAGCGAGGCAGAGACAGAGGCTCGTCCTGGAACAGTTGAACTTTTGTCTCAGTCATTCCAACGCACGCACGCACGCACGCACGCACGCACGCACGCACGCACGTACGTCACATGCACGTCATACGCACGCACACACGCACGCACACACACGCTGATGTTCCTTTTTTCCCATCTTCCAATCTTCTCCTATTCTGCGTGCTTTGTCTGACTTGGTCTCTCTGTCCCTTGGGCCCTCTTCTTCTTTCTTCATCACTTTGACTGTTTGACAACATCATCCTGTATGATCCCACAACTGAAACAGGGATTTTGCAATTAGTTGGCAATTACAGACACAGTGCAGCAGTAGTGCAATGTCACATTTACTTAAGTACTGTAATTAAGTGCAATTTTGAGGTCGCCTATTTGTATTTTACTCTTACAACTTATATAGTAATATAAACAAATATTGTACTTTTACTCCACTACATTTATTTAAAAGCTTAGTCACTAGTTATTTTCTAGGTTTTGTTTATTATTCAAATAGGCCTATACATACATACATCAACCACTTCAGCCCTATATACATTTTGGCCATTTGAAAATAACTGATCTACAAGCTCACAATGTGACACGTTGTGAGCTTGTAGCTCTGCTATTTTCAAAGGATTTGTAGACATTTTTTACATTTGAAAACTTGTGAATTGGGACATTCTGCATAATGTGTACTTTCTACTTTTGTACTTTTACTCACGTACATTTTGAATTTTTTACTTTTACTTGTAACAAAGCATTTCTACATTTCAGTATTGATTATTTTACTTAAGAAAAAAATGTGAGTACGTTTTCCACCAGTGCATGTGCTCTCCAGTCACACTGCCAACAGAGTGGACGACCACTTACTTTCTATGGTATCTATCAGTACAGTGACATTACTGAGACCCTTTTATACGGCCCAGAACCAGGAAAACAACAACAGGAACCACTCCACTCCCGTCTTTCCTCCTTCCGATTGGCTACGGCCGATCACGTGACACGCGCATCGACGCACTGCACAGGTCGATCTGAAACCATCCATCCTGCCTGGGCCAATCTCAAGCTGTCCGATGAGCAGAAACGTTTTTCTAGATGCTGTAATTTCATTATTTTCTTGTTTACCGTCACATCTAAAGACATGTATTGGTTCATTATATGGCACGGGAAACCCCTAAGTGATTTGGATTGACTGTAGTTAATAGTTAAAATAGGTGCACACGCGCGCACATGCACGCACGCACACACACAGTCCCTCGTCTAGATGTCATAGAAAAGACAATTTGAATCCGGATAAAACTGAGCTAGCTAGTAAACATTTATGTTTGACAATTCACATCGAAACCATCACCTGTCACTGTACATTGTCTTTATTCTTCTCGGAGACTCATGCAGGACGCCATGAACAACCTCTTCTTCTTACTGAGGTGAAAAATCATTAAACCAGTCGCTCCTTACGCACCCAATCCAGCATGACATGTTGACATGTTTAAAAAAAAAAAACTCTGTACACTTTTCCCCCCTCCCTCACCCGACGCATTTCGTCGACCTTTTCTGGGGCAAGGTGACGCTATCGGCACTAGGGATCTTATCAGCTGTGTAATGTGTCAAAAGTGGTAATGTAACTGAGGTGTATGTCTAAGTGTAACTCTGTGTGTGTGTGTATGTGGGTTGGCCAGATATGTGGCAGAGTGATGATCATGGCGATAGGTGTGATGAATGTGCCGAAGTGCCACTCATTTTCTGATACGCCCAGTAGCCCAGGGAAAACGGTGGTGGGGAGGGGGCGGGCCTGGGACGCGAGGCGGCGTTTGATAAATACGAGAGAGATTCCATCTCCAAACAAGGGAAACATTAGATTTCTGATTAGAGCTACATGTCTGAAGGCTGCTCTCGCTTTGGAGGAGTGCTCCGTGATTTCTGTGTGGTGACAGCTCAGTAAAGTAGCCTGAGATATGAATGGGAGGGTGGGTGGAAAAGTGTGCGACTTTAGTGTGTGTGTGTGTGTGTGTGTGTGTGTGTAAAAGTGTGTGCACGTACGCACGTGCGGGCATAGCTGATGGGATGGAGATCTGCTGTGGCAAATAAATGAACAAACTGTTTGAATTTACTTGGCACCTCCCGCTATAAATCTTGTGGTAGATCTTGATAAATTGACATTGTGTGTGTGTGTGGGGTGGTTGTGTTCATGTTATTCTCAACACTCTCCCCCCCCCCCCCCCCCCTTTTCTATGATCGTGCGTGCGTGTGCGTGTGTGTGTGTGTGGCCATGTGGAATGTCTGTCTGCCTGCATCAACAGGTTGCTCAGCTCCTCATCTAGCCGTCAGACCCGCGGGGCCAGGTCATAGCTTGGTAAAAAAATTCTCACTGTTAATTTGTTACTCTCTGAGAGTGTGCGCAATGTAACACAATACATTGGTGTGTAGTCTTCAGAGTTGCAAATGGATAAATTATCACTGCAGATTTTTTTTTACTCTGTACATGGGACCACGTGGTTGTGTGTGTGGGTTGGTGTTTCTGTCCGCTCTCTCCGTGAATATAGTATGTTTGTGCCTTTCTGGTGTGTGTGTGTGTGTATGTGTGTGTGTGTGGTGCATGACATTACGTTTTGAAAAGGAGGAGGAGGAGGAGGGGGGGGAGGGTCAGAAATTAGCCTCCATTTCAGCGGGCCGGGCGTTTTTTGGAGTGGCCCGTGCTTCTCTTTCAGCCCCACAGTCGCTGCAGGGTTTGCGCCAGGGGATAGTGTGTCGGGCCTGCTCTAAAGAGGTCCTTGTTCCTGGGCCTGTATTGTTTTACCGGATCGCCCATTGTGCTCTCAGACAGACTGGGGGTGGGGGGGGGGTTGGGGGAGATGTGGCACAGTGCCAGACTCTGCTCCACTGAGCTGCCAACCTAGTCGTCAGGACACACACACACACACACACACACACACACACACACACACACACACACACACACACACACACACACACACACACACACACACACACACACACACACACACACACACACACACACACACACACACACACACAGACAGAGAGAGACGGCGTGGAAACGAGAAGCTCTGGACCCAACTGGTGGCCATGGATGGATCAGAAGCACTCAGGCAGGCCCAACCGCGGCTCTGTTACACAGGCATGCAAGGACACACATGAGCAGAGACATGTCGGGATGCGCGCGCACACACACACACACACGCACGTGCGTGCACGCGCGCTAGACACAATGCTAAACCCAGCGCCTGTGTGCATGCACAGCACACATAAATTGACACACTAGTAGATATACAGGGCATCTAGGGTAAAGTTACTGCACTCAACAGTTAATGTTTCCAGTTTGATAGACTTTTACTACCTTGAAAGACCTGCTTTGGGGACTGTTGACAGAGAAGAGAGAGAATGGTGTCTGTGTGTGTGTGGGAGGTCTGACTCATCCAATCACACCTGCCAGGTTTTACTTTTTAATTAGAATTAATAAAGATGTAATGATAGCCTTGCCTGATTGTAAAATAACCCAGACTTGGAAGCCCTCCAAAGGAAATCGCTTCCGCCGACAAATTATCATTGAATTACAGGCAGCAATCTTTCTGTCTCTCCTTATTTTCGACTTCTGACTTTGATCGTCTGTCATTTCTTCTTAAACGGTATTATTGTCTCACGCCCCCGAGAATGGCCCGACAGGGATTTGCGAGTTGTGTGGCACTTCGGATTATGCAACAGAAATATGTTGGAACACTACTTCATGTCGCTGCCTGTGTTCCTTTCACTTCCGCTATTTACTCTCCACAGCTGGGAAGCTCGAGGCTTTGAGTTGACAATTTTTCCGGATTCAGACTTAATCGAGCGAGCTTTGTGGCTCCACATGTGGTTTTAATGGCCGGCATCCCCCTCATCCCCCTTTTTCACACACTAGTGGTTATGACACTGTCTATTATTTTCAAGGCCCCATGTGCTCTTGCGGGCTGCCTCGTGTTGAAGTTATGGCAAATGCCTCCTCTCTCCTTCCCTGGTGTCTCCCTTGGTGGCAAACCGCTAAGTGGGCTAAATGAGGGGAATGTGTTTTGTTGACTAATGTCTCAGCCCTGTTGAATGCTTCTGAGGGGCGCACAATGAACGTGTGAAACGTTTGCACAATAACGGCCATCTAAATCTGTGCTTGGGGGCAATGAGGAGGTGCGAGGCAGCCAGGAGCTTGGCAGTCTATTCGGCGTTCCCTCTTCTCTTTCGCCATCTCTGTCTCTCTCTCTCTCTCCCCCCCCCCCCCCCCCCTCCCCTCGGAATCAGGGCAGTAGATGAGCCTGAAGCCTGAACTGAGAACAAAAACCCCTTGTGAAGGAGAGATTGGGAGGTGTCTTTGAGTCCTACGGTGCTTTGAGGTCACAAATCAGAAGACGCTAGGGTTTTAGAATGGGAAGAAACAGTTTCTATGAGGATGAAATATTGGGAACACAAATGCATACCGGTACACACGCACGCACACACACACACACACACACACACACACACTTGCGCCCGCGAGAGGCTGTTGGCAGTTATCCGTCATGTCAGAATGGCTAATTACAGGTGTGGATGTTTAAGTGATTGGTGTGTGTGTGTGTGTGTGGGGGATCAGGTGCATACTTAAGAGCTCTCGTTGCCTCTCACTCTTAGTCCCGGGTAATCCTACAGGCTTTAACCGTACAGCATTGTTTCCTCACTTACTGTTACATACATCCAAGACACAGACCCCCCCCCCCCCGAGGCATGCTCACAGGTGTGAGGAGGGTGGAACTATTGGCTCGGCGTTTATTCTAATTTAATTATGCAGGTTAAAATAAATGTCCAAAATCATTATGGACAGAGTAGACAAACTCAATTCAACCACTTAAGCCCTATATATATATATATATATATATATATATATATATATATATATATATATAGTCTTGATATAATTAGTGAAAACTGGCTGGTCTACTACAAGCGTAACAGAAGTAGTGTTGTGAGCTTGTAGAACAGCTCCTGATTAATCACAAATGCAGAAACTTGAAAGACACTGGATAGACAGTTTCACGTGGTGCACGGCGTGTTACTTTCGCCCACTATTCTTGGCACGACTGGGTCTGCGGCAGTTCACTTCACTCTTGATCACTTCTCGCGTAAATGAGCTGCGCGGTGTTTGCTTCCATAAACAATGGAAGCGCTCGCTGAGAATCACGCCGGTGCTTTTCCATGGTGTAACACAACACAGCCATGTTACACTACCCCGCGATTGGCTCTAATAATATGGGTCTTTCCTTCAAACCTCGGATATAATTTATTAAAGAGCCAGACAAGCACCGGGCGCTATGCTCGTGTTGAGTAAGAGAGAAAGAGAAAGGGCCCGTTCTCTCGGATGACAAAGTGTTTGTTTATGCTAGCTGATCTCAGAGGTGGATTTTTTTAAACCATTGTGGGTGAGGTCTTTGTGTCCGCTAAAGAAAGAAAGAATGTAAAAAAGAACTACTTCATGTAAATGAATGGGATCAGGGTTAACCCCCTCTGGGAGTGTGTGTGTGTGTGTGTGTGTGTGTGTGTGTGTGTGTGTGTGTGTGTGTTTGAATCTACCATAGCCATCTTAATCCAGCACCCAGACTCTTGGCTCCTTGGCTCATCAAAGAGAGGGGCCTGCAATAGCCAGGCCAGATTTAATCTCTGTATGTTTGTTTGTGTGTGTGTGTGCGTGTTTGTGTGTGTTTGTGCGCGTGTGTGTGTGTGTGTGTCTGCGTGTGTGTGCGTGCGTCTGCGTGTCTATGTGTGAGTGACTGTGATGCAGCAGTGCATTGTGCTCCCATCATACGCTCAAGGGCTTTGCCCTGAGATAGCTGAGCTAAGCTAACTTTAGCATCATTGCTATCGCTCGGTCAACAACACCGGAGTGAGAGAGATCTATTGTTAACAGTCCCACACTCCAACTGTATGGGCTTGTATGATGGTCTGAAGTGCTGTCAGGTCTAGATAAACGGACAGAGGCCTGAGTTTGCACCTCTCAGTAAAAGCAAACACACAGAGCTTTGTATTCGATAAGAGGGCAGGGGCTAGGAGAGTTTATTTTTCTAAGTGTAACCACCGAGATATCCTTGGGAAGAATCAAGTGTGTGCAACATGTCTGTGCGTGTGTGTGTGTGTGTGCGTGTGTAACTTTGAGTGAAGAATAGTGCCGTCGTGTAGAAAACACTAAATTAATTTGAATTTTGACGTTTCTCTGAGCCCACTCGGCCCAGTATTTGTTGTTTTCATATGGTCAGGTGAGATTCCTTATTGTGTGTGTGTGGGGGTGTTGAGGTGAGTGTTGGTGGAATGGAAATGTACATGTTCATACAGTATCAAGCCTTTCGTCACAGCAGGCCATTTCCAAGAGACATACATCACGCTATATTAAATTCCCTCTGTGAAGCTGACACACAGCTGTAAATCAGGGCCTTAAAAGATAGTTAATCTGTCTCTACCTCTATTGTTCAGTCCCTAACTCTCTATCACTCCTCCCCTCACAGACTTTCTCCCTCACTCCTCACTTTCTTATACAATATAAGAAAATATGTCTTAGACTGTTATTCATCGCCCTGTCAGGGCAATGACATCCCGTCATCCAGAGGACATTGTATGAGTTGGGGACAAAAAATGTTTTGTGCCCACTTTGCATATCACTGTCGGTGCGTAAACAGAAACTCCTCACGTAGAACTTAGTTGTAAACATGCTGCGCTATTTGAAGAGGAGAAACAACACATTAGAAAAAGATGGACAACAGTCATACTTTCAAATTGGGAACTGATTAACCTCGCGTCACCAGGCTTTCCACCTCAGAGGAAAGCCTGGTGACGCGAGCTCAATCAACTTTATAGCGACTGCCCGACAGGAGTTTTCATGTAATGTACGGTAATGAATGATTGCCATCACCTGGGTGGTGACATTCCTGACGTTAAGCTGTGTTGTGTTCAACAACACAGCCATGCAAAATAACATTGACAGCTATGAGGTGTTGAAAGCTTGCCCTCCTTAGAACGGTTTCTAACCCATTTGGTTTGGCATTGGACAATTGCAGTTAATCATGTGCTTTAATTAAGAATCCACAGTAGCACTGATTTAGTGTTGCCAGGTCTGCTTATTATAAGCGACTTTGGGCTTGTTTTCCTATAAAGTCACTTAAATATTCATAGTTGCGGATTGCTTTTGTTTTGGGCTTGTTTCTGAAGTGTAGTTGCTTATCTGAGCTTGCTTTCAAGAGCAAGACACCGGAGTCTCAGTAAAATGCCATATCAGTATCGGAACGGAACAGATTATTTAATTTAGTCTAGAACAAAAGCCAAATCAAATATGATGTAAAAATAAACTTTTTTTCTATTCTCTTTAATTTGTGTACTCCTCTCATTCAGTTGTGAAAACAGACACTTGGAAAAGATTATAGGCAATTTATTGATGGATTTGAATACTTTTAACAGACTTTGGGCCAAGCCCCTATAGCAGGGGTTTTCAACTGATTATGAACCAGGGACCACCACCCTGAATAAGAGTCAACCTGGGGACCACTGTTGTGTTGGGTGGGGGGATATCGGCGTGGTGTGGGGGTAAAACAAATATATTGACAGTTAAGGGCTTTGTTTAATTTGTTAATTTGAGGTGAATTAAATCAAGCCCTTAACAGTAATTGAACGGACATATGCTAGTCGTCCTCTCCCAACAGAACAAAAGACAAATCAAATATGATGTAAAAATAACACATGACACATGATTACAGTATATGGGCACATTTCCTAATAGACTCAACCAGTCAATCCACTACAATCCGGTACACTTTCCCTTGAAATTCGAACTCCCTTTCTGTGGAAGTTCTTGACATCGGACTTCCCAGTAACTGACAAGATTGATGTCATCATACTGTACATCACCAGGTCATCATCATCATCATCATCATCATCACCTTTATTTATACTCTGAAATGCAGTTGAGGGCAAGCCCTCATTTTCAATGTAGCCGCGGTTACAATACGCAAAATACAGTCAAAAACAATACATCAAACACAACATTATAAATCAGGATAAATTATAAAGGAACTTAATGCAGAACAACCAGTCAGTAAAATAAATCAACCCAACTAGCGATCAATAAAAACCATAATAAATGCATGGTCAGGGCCCACATGCAATACCTTTACGGACCACCAGTGGTCCACGGACCACCAGTTGAAAACCTCTGCCCTATAGGACCTAGGCTTGTTTCCATTGTGGTCCTATGTATAATATTAATATCGGAATCAGTCAGAATCGGTATAGGCTGATATGACCCTGCAAATAATCAGAGATCGGATATCGTATATAATTTCATAATCGTGCACCCTTATAGTTAAAATGTATTTTGGAAAGATTCAGGGATGGTGGTGAAAAAAGTTAGCCCTTTACCCTTTCTGCCTGCACAGCAGCAGGTGGGTATGAAGGTTATTTGGGGTCAAAACTAGGGTTGTCCCGATCGGATCGGGTGATCGGAGATCGGGGCCGATCACGTCATTTTCAAATGATCGGAATCGGATCGCGAGCCAAAAAATGTGATCGGGACATCCCTATAGTGTCAATATTATATCCATATCATCATCATGATATTAGACTGGAAATCGTCTGTGATTTGGGATATTGTACTATTGTGATATGGCATAAACGTGTTCTATAAAATATAAATATCGGATCGGGAAGAATCGGTATCGGCAGATGCTCAAAATCAAATGATCAGAATCGGATCGGGACATTCCCTAGTCAAAACACTCGCAGTGTTCTTAGAATCATATTTTCCTCTCCAGTCTTGTTATGGTCTTGATTGGGGGTTGACGCACACTCTTGACACACGTTTATCAAGTAGCCCATATGAAATAGGCCGTATAAATGAATTCAGTCCCTTTTTTGAGTTCCTAGCATTCCTCAGCACGTTATTTGCCCGCATGTCTTGAAGTCCAATCAGCTGTGCTTTTACAGGCTCATTAACAGATGGGGTAAACAGGTTTGACACTTCCAGGGAGGAGGTCCAGTGTTTCCTCAGAGCCTATCTGCACCGCACACTTTTTCCTGGCCTGGCACGGTTTTCGGCCAACGTGGCAAATGAGACAAACGACGCAACTTTCCTTCTCAAAACAGTCACAGCCCCAATCCCGCCCACGCACGCATGCACGCACGCACGCACGCACACGTCACACACACACACACACACACACGCCCCCCCTCCCCCTCCCCCCCAAATGACGCAACTTTCCTTCTCAAAACAGTCACACACACACACACACACACACACAGTAAAATGTTACTAGATTGTGGCGCGCTATAGTGCAGAGATTAAATGTTGTGTGTTAGGGGCTATTCATTATATGGTGAAAAGTAAACTCTCCGCGGCTAGTTTTCAGTCTATAGTTTTCAGCCCAGGTGTTCAGTTATATGGAGAGTGCCGGGGCTTGGCGACGTGTCTCTGTACAGTTCGGCTAGTCAGAATCTTCCCACGCTCCCTGTTCCTTTTTTATGTCCTTTTGTACCCTTTCTCTTATTCTCTATAGTGAAGATGGCTTCACCACTCCGTTTCCTATCAGCGTTGATGAGACTCGCATGCTGTCCTTATCGCCAGACCCAGTTTCTTTTTTTTAATTAGGGGGCAGAATAGGGCACAATGGAAACTGCTACTATCTCTGCTGTCCACCTCCCTATTAGCCACTCAGTGGTGTTAAAAGGCCCATTCCCGCCTCTCTCCCATCATCACTCAGCCCATCATCATCACCATCGTCCCACCATCTCTCTCTCTCTGTTCTTTTTCCAGAGAAGCGTTTGGGGGTCTTGGTTCCCAGCGCCTTTGGGGTCTCTCAGGAGAGCAGTATACAGGCCCTGACGCAGCCCTGATAGCATCACTTGCGCTGCTGCAGCAGCCAAGGAGGGAGGTGGTGTGTATGGGAGGGGGTGGAGGTGAGGCGATGGAGAGATGGGGTGTGGGTTGGCTGGTGAGTTAATGAGACTAAATGAGGGCCAGCGAGGGGATGAGGTCAGGGGCGGGGGGTGGTGGGGGGGGGGCTAGTGTGAAAAGGGTTTGATGAGGGATAGTTAACAGAGAATTGGAGCGGTGGTGTGCCTGAGTGTTGAGCCACACAGGCTGCACAGGGCGTCGACCTCTGACCTCCCATAAGTAACCTTGACACAGGATCAACAAGCGCATGAGGGCTACTGAGCAGAAGCTGTGTGTGTGGTGTGTGTGTGCGCGGTGCGGGGGTTTAAGTTTGTACAGCCATGACCTTTTCAGGTCAAGGAATGGAACTATAAATTAGATGAGGGAAATGCATATACTACTAGTCAAAAAGACGATGGTCTCTCCCGGGTTATACTGGCTGCCACTAGTACAAACCACTTCTTACGCACGTCACAGCCCATGGCTTCAAATCCCCATTTCCTCACCATTGATAAATAGGTCACCTCTATGAGTCATTAGCCTTGTTGGTTTCCATTACGTATTCATGGAGGGAAATTAGTTTACATGTGGAGACCCCCCCCACCCCCCATCCCTCTCTGTACACACGGAAGCTTGGTCATGAACGAGCATTATTGTGCGTCGCTCCCCTGTGGTCTCTGGTTTGTATCAGGGAGCATTCAGAGCTCCCGGAGGACTGCTTTCCTTTGTCGGCACTTGGAGAAGTTAAATCGTATATGAAACAAATTAATTGCCCCCTTTTAGATCGCTCAAGCGCACACCCGGGGGAACATGTGCTTATCACACGCACAGGCCCGCACACATGCATGCACACACAGTCACACATTGCTCTTAGCGTTCCTCCGCTTGCCAGCCCCAGCCCTCTGTGGGATTGGAGGGGTGGTGGGGGGTCCTCCCCTCCATCTGTTGGTCTCCATAGAGCACTGACTCCTGCTTTAATTACACACGCCCATCCCTCCTCCGTCGAGCACTCCAGTGATCCGTGCCTCCTGCGGTGGCTCTGCCCCCCCCCCCCTCCTACCTTGGCTCTACCTAGGCCGTCTCTCTGGTCCATCTGTCCGTCCTCTTGTTCCTAATAGGGACCTCTCGTGTTGTTTATGGTGGACAATCCATGTAGATCTTAGAGCTGTATTACGGTTGGCAGTGACTGGGGTTTTATTACTGCGATCGGCTGGGTATGTAGTATGCATGTTGGTGTCCTCCACCGGCCAATAGGGGGCCACCATTCTTGGTAACGTAACTAATGTACGTTTCAAAGTTGTATAAAAGGGTGTAAAAACATTTAGAACGTCAATTGTAGTAGACATTGGTTAATACTAGCATTGCGCCATCAACGCATCTCATGGCGTGCACTGCTGGCACACATGTAGGCCATTCATGGCCTACTTGTGTGCAAAGCACAAGTTGGCAGCTCGACAGAGTGCATTTCTAGTTTTTACAGCCCCTGACCGGTCCTAGCTGCATTGAGCGCCATTCTCTACTGTAGCAGAGGTCACTCTGATTGCGACCTTTGCCACTAACGCTAACTGCTGTCACAGCAGACGGCACAGCAGGCCTGCTGATTGGTGTTTATGGCTTAAACTCTCTCTGTGTGTGTGTGTGTGTGTGTGTGTGTGTGTGTGTGCGGAATAGACAAGGGTTCTAGTGGGGGCCTCCAGTAAGTCTGGATGTGTGCATGCTATGTGTGTTGAACCCAGCCAGCTCCAACCTTTTGAGGTCTCCATTGGGTGTGATTGTGTTGTTTTTGCATGTGTATATATGAATGTGAGAGAGAGACACACACACACACACACACACACACACACACACACACACTCACACACACACACACACACCTATTGAGTCTCATTTACCTCCTCCTGTGTTCTCTGTCATCTGTCTCTCTCTGGGGTTGATTGGTCCTCCAGCAGCACAATAGACTCAGTTTGATTGTCTATGGCTTCCAGCTGGGCAACAGGCTCCCCTCAGCAGCCATGCCGATGCCCCATAATAGTAGGCCATCAGCAGGCACAGAGGGAGGCTAACACACACTCATTATACCAACTACCTACTCTAACTGCACTGTGCTTTAGTATAGCTAAATTGTTTCAATTACTTGCGTTGCTTATAGTCTGCGAATACAAATATACTCAAAATATTTTATTCAGAAATTGACCATGTAATCGTCCCGCAAACAAACCACGATAGAACAGAGATGATGAATACATTCATGTCCTTTTATGTTTCTGGCTGATAAGCAGACTGATCTAGCCTGCCGTCAGAGGAGTGGCATTTATCCACAGCGTCACACTTCAAAGTTAACTCGCTGACTGGCAGGCGTATTGCAGGCAAAAATACTGTTTATGGCTTGTACTTGGCCATTTGGAAATGTCCCTTGTTGATACTGAAACATGAGAGCATTTTTGCATAAATGTGAAAAAGACTATATACACATCATTTGAGAATGACTCGATCAGTGATCTGAAATGTACCAGATCTGGAGAAACCGATCTTTTATACCATTTTAAGTGGTATAAAAGTCAATCAGATATAGTATCGTTTTGCATATTTGTGACAGGCCTAAACTTCCTCCCCACACACAGGAACAGTTTTGACGTGGGTTTTGACACATAATCATTTTTGGAAGTGGTCCCCTTACGCACAAGATCGGTATATCGGCCGATCGTGAGAAAAACAATGGGTGATCGATCGGGGTCGGTCCGAAAAAACCTGATCGGAGCACCTCTACTTTTTAATTACGTTCAAACCGTGACATGCACACAAGCAAAGAATGCGCCTTTAGGGGTGTGCTCATCGGGTTCACCCGGAGCTCATTCACATGCACGTGATCGCGCAGGTGTGTGCGTCATTCTTGCATGAGACGATTTGGACTGTATTGTTTTTCCCCTTCTTCTATGGTTATATAATATATACAATCGGGGGATCTCTACGGTTTACAATGATTTATTACTTTTTATTTGCCTGCTTCATACTTTTTTCAATTACATTTTTTCCCAACAGTTTTCAATTGTTTTATTTCACAAAACGCAACGTAAACATGTTTTCTCATGCCAATGTAGCCCCTTTTGAATTGAGTTGTGTTCAATTGAGACGGGGGCTGCATCAATGGAAGGTGTGACTGTAATGAACCCCCAAGTGTGAATAGCAGAATAACTCCACCTTTTCAGTGGCCAACGAGGACAGTTAGACTGACCTGTCCTATCCATGAACAGCCCAGGCCCCACCCCGCAGAGTCCCCCTATACAGGGACCCTCGTTTCTTCATTCTGCCCAGGGCGCACCTGACCCGGGGCAAGGTTGGTTTTAAGACGGTGCAGCAGTGGCTAGTGCCTCCCAGCAGGACTAAACAAACTCCCTGGCCAGAGTCTTAGCTATGCAAATGGATGTAAATACCATAAACGTGTGTGTGTGTGTGTGTATGTTTAAACCCCTCTCTGAATGGCCTGGCCCCGGGGGGCTAACGTACCCCTGTAATCAGCTCGACCCCAGAGCAGGGAGGGGTGTGTGTGTGTGTGTGTGTGTGTGTGTGTTAGTGTTAGTGCATGCGTGTCTTGCCTGCCTGCCTATTAAGCTCACTTACCCCAAGGGCCACGAGTGTGTTTATCAAAGACATTCTTCTGTCTCATTCATCCATCTCTAAACTCTCTAAAGTCTTTGAAATGAATTAACAAACCAGAGGGTTAAGCCAAAATATCAAACTTTTCGCCGTTCCGATGTGATCAAACAATGGGTGCAGTCATCCCGTACTTGCTCTCTTTTTGATATTCAAGACCACACGTGTCCATTGAGTCATATTGACTACAGTGTAACAGGGCCGCTATATTAGTGTTGGAAGTGCGAATACTCTGAATACATGTATCTTTAATGTAGCCATGTCTTTGTGCTGCGGTCCTATACGAGGCTAAGTCGTGGAACTTGTAAGGCAGCCGATCGGGACCAAAACGGGGCCACAATGGAGGGCAGCAATTAGGAAACAATGTGAGGAACAGTAGCAGGTCCCAGGATTAAACAAGAGGTCAAATGTTAATGTCTCCTTTGTGTTGTTTTAAGACTGAACACGTGTGCGTGCATGCACGCGTGCGTGCGCGTGTGTGGGGCGCACAACTGGACTGGCTTGTTTCCCTGTTGGTATGTGAACGTGTGTATGTGGATGACACAGCCTGCAGAGACTGAACGCATGTCACCCATAACTATCCCACATTGAACACCGAGGAATGCCAACTATGTCCACGCATGCTTGCAAGTTGCATGCACAGGTACACCAAGCTTGTGACAGCTAGCTCAAAAGTATCAAGTGACCGCAACTGAAAACGACTACCTACAACATGGGGGGGGGGGTGGGGGGGAACACAATGGTCCTAATTCATAAAAAATAAATATGCCACCGTTACACTGTGGCGGAAACAGATATCGTATTTATCCGTCCGATCAAACTACGTTGAGATGACGTGTTATTCAGAGAGTGGTGTGTACCACAGGTTCGCACGCGTATCGCAGGTGTATGTCATACCAGTGTTGTTTTTGGCAGGCATTTTTTAGATTTAGTCCGTCTTAGTCGTGGAAAAAGGGGCGTTGACGTCGTCATTTACGTTATCGTCAGTCCTGACGAAAACAACACTGTCTCATACTGAATGAAGCGGGTGCAAAGTGAGCGGAAAAGCACCCGACAACCTCATCTGCATTGATCTTCAAGCATGACTCAGCAGACAGCAGTTTGAGATCCGAGGTCTGTCAAAAAAAGAAAAAAGGCTTTGCAGCCGCAGACTGCACCATTGTATATTACCACTGTTATAGGCTACTATATATGTACAAACTGACATCAATCCATCAAAGGACACCAAAGGAAATAAAAAGATTTCCAAGCTTACAACGCTGCGTGCTCCGCTGAAGCAATATAATTATAATTTATTTAATTAAGTTCGGGACCAAGGCGGGTGCTCACTCACACCTTTGCAGAGGTAAAACATATCCGATATATATAGCCCTATTCATTTTCCAATGTGAATCGGATCGGCAGCACGCTGCTGTCTGCCCCCCCCCCCCCCCCACACACACACACACACACACACACACACAATACACACACCCTGCACACACACACCCTGCACACACACACACACACACACACACACACACACACACACACACACACACACACACACACACACACACACACACCGACCGACAGTCAACTGACTCAAGGAGCTCCGTAACAAAACAATTTCAATAGGCCTGCCGCCTACTGCAGGCATTACTACACTAAATAATGTTGGGTTCGTACAGTGCAGAATGCAGATAAGCCTATGTTCTTATTATAATTGTGAGTTTGTTTTTTAACATGCAGCGCGAGTCCGCGAGAGCCGATATACAAGCTCACAACCGTTGCACTTCGAGTAGAAGGCTGCCGAGTGAGCAGCCCCAATCGCGCATGATAGAAATGTGTATGCAAGTGTATGCTTGTGTAGATTTCTCCGCCACCTAAAGAGGTCCCGTAGGATTTGGCGGAGTTTCCGACAAACCTACGTGAGCGTCAAGTTCACAGCCATTTCCATGAATTCCAAATTAATGTGGGAAATCCACGTAAATGCCTTTCCGCTAGCGTCACGTTATTATATCAGCGGAAACACGTTGAAGAATCAGGACCAATGTGTGTGTCTTCAAAACTAACCATGAATGATGATTCTGACTGTAAAGTAAATCAATTAAATTATATCTCTATTAGCGGACTGGTTCATGTACAAGGTAGGAAGAATAAAACGTTAAAAAGATGTAAAACTAGAAAAAGTGCCCTTCTGGGCACAGGTCTCCACCAGGATAGGAATGTAGGACATTGCAGCTTGCCTTCATCTGGTGGTTGGATAAAAGGGCAACAAAAGTAAATAAAAACACTTTTCGGCCAGTTATAGCGCCACCTTGAGGCTGAGTTGAAATTGTTCATGTGGCAATTCGTCCTCGGCCTAGTGGGAATGTGGGTGCACAATTTCACGGAAATCACGCGATGTGTTCATGATTTGCAGCATTTTGTTTGAAACTGAGCACTCCTGTGAACTTTGGAAGCCAATCTTAACCAATCAGGATGGAGTCTGAGAAATCTATCTAGAGAGACTGTGTACCAATTTGCGTGATGTTTGGACAAAATTAGGGATGCACCGATCCGATACTCGTATCGGAGATCGGCGCCGATCCAGGCTAAAATTCTAGATCGGGTATCGGATCGGTGGCCGATCCATTATCCGATCCGATCCGATAATTATGTGTAATTACAGTATGAAAACAACTCTACCTCCTCTGTGACACAGCAGTGTAGTATTGACAGTATAACATGTGGAATGCAGCCAGGCTAGCCTGCGCACACATTAACCTGGTCTAATTGTTGCACAGTTATTTAATAAATAATTCAGTGCATTTATATCTGTGTTTGTTACATTTTGTTTTACAAAGTTGGGAAAGTAATGTTTAAGTCAAGCCTTGATGTTGCCTTACACAAAATAATGATTCCAGACTCCACACAGTGAAGCATACAGCTTAATAGGTTATTACGTTTCTTTGTGGGGGGTATCGGATCGGTACTCTGTATCGGCAAATACTGGACCCCCATGTATCGAAATCGGTATCGAATGCCAAAAAGCCGGATCGGTGCATCCCTAGACAAAATCTGTGCAAAAACTTGTTTTGCACAAAGCGGCCTCCTGGTGGCGCTATAACAGGCCGTTCTGGAAAGTTTGGGGCAGAGGTTCATCGTTGGCATCCAGGGAGTGTGTGTGCAAAATTTGGCATCGACCGGGTTAACGGTGGCCGAGATTAGCTGCTCACGGACACACACACACACACACACACGGACGGACGGACAAACGGACGGACGGACGGACGGACAAACGGACGGACGGACGGACGGAGTGCAAAACATACTCTCCACCCATGCCTTCGGCCTGGTGGAGACAATAAATAGTTCAGAAAATAAAGATGGAGTTTTGGATGAATTTTTTTCCACCCTAAACATGATCATCAGGTATTATTATAATATAAGGAGGAAGAACTTTTTCCAAAAAGTGTACAGTATTTGTTAAAATCATGCTTTTATGTGGACACACCCACCAGTTCATTAAGTATGCCTGGTTTACCTGGTGGGTGGTGATGGGTGGTGATCCACCTGAACTGAAGCCGCACCCACAGCTGTAGTTGTATGATAAAGGGGGAGGGGTTAGGGGAGAGGCTGATAGTGTGATGTCACTATATTACTGTTTATTTCATTGGCCCGTTTGACTGTCAAGGGTTCAGCCTCCAGGAAGAAACCCTAAATACAAAGTTAATACACCATTGCACATAAAAACGACTCCAGGGTGTCTAATGAAGTACTGTCACCTCATAGACACGTGAAAAACTGGAAAAATCCATCTTTAACCGACAGGCAAAACATAAAGGGTCAGGTTGGGACAAAACGGTTTTTAAAGTAAACCACACCAATTCAACTCATTGCAAGTTGAGTTTCAATGAGTTGCATTGGTGTGGTTTACCTTAAAAAAAGTTTTGTCCCAACCTGACCCTTTGGTGTGGTTTGGGCTTTAGTCTGGATGTATTGCACGAACGGCTCATAGTGGGGCTTGAGAGCAGATCCCTGCCAGGCCGGGTTGCCTTCCCAGGGTTGTGTATGTCGTCCACTCGACGTGAAATGCAAATGTTGGGTATGACATGCGCGGTGCGTTCATGATATTATATGACGGATGGACAGATGATCCATCCTCACCTGGCTGTTCTGGCCTGGCGGGGATAATACAAGCATCTGAAAAGGCAACACTCAACAACAGCTGTTTGTGTTGGCCATTAGATTATGTTCTACAGTCACTTCACAGTATACTCCTCTATATTTCTCTCACACCTCTAAAACAACTGACGCGTCGATAGCATTTCTTCATCAGCTAATCTGTTCTCTTATCTATTAGGCCGTAGTGAAACGCGAGGCAGCAGATGGTGTGTAATAATGGAACGATGTGAGCAGGATTAAAAGTGTGAGCGTGAATAAATAAAAAAAACGAACCGAAAGAAAATACAAAAACCTGAAGTAATCAGTGACTCTCCTCTAATTGTGCTTGGCAAGCTGTTACTGTCTATATGCCACAGCAGTCTGCCTCAAGTAAATGATATTTTCCGGCTGACAGCTTACTAGCACTCTAATTACGGGTTTCTCTAAGTCCTGCGTGTTGCAACGCTTTCGTACCTGGCTGCTCTTTATACTTGGCTTCCCCGCCAGATTTTCTTTTTTGCCTCCCTCATATTCTCCCCCTTTTTCTTATCCTGGAGCAAATTCCCCTCTGAGAAGAAAACGAGAAGTTCCTTAACGAGAAGTTACCATCGTTTTAACGAGGTGCTTACATGCCGAAATTACGAGCATTTAATTGATGAGCAGGTGCGATATGTAGGGCTTTAAACTCCCGCCCCATCCTCTCCGTCTGTATACTGAACATGGAGGCAAAGTTGGCACAGCAACTCTCAATTCCGGTTGTTTTTTTTGCGAGCTCCGCACATCTGAAACACCACCACTTGCTTTCTCCATGCCTCCCATTAATTTCTCCTTTTGTTACCGTTTAGTTTTGCTTATTGAGGTTATTTGTTCATTCTTCCCCACCTAAACCTTCTAATGTGTATATTTCAACATCCACTGCGCTGAGAATACACAGGGCTTCTTTAATATCCAAAATCCATGTACTCTGGCCATATGTGTTGAGTAAGCTTCCCACAGACGGCTCCCCTGTGACCCGTGATGACTGACTGAATGCTCGCTGACCGCAGGCTACAGCCCACCTCGGTGTTGGTCCCACCCAGACCCCTATAGCCTCCTCTCCCTCTGGAAGCACAAGTCGGGGATAATTGCTGTGAGAAATGCAGATAAAATGCGATCTTTGAGCAAACATGTTCCGTTGGAGAGCATCAACAACGCGTCCAAGCAGCGCTTCAGTGCTGACCCCCCCCCCCCCTCTCTTCCTTTTACCCCCATCAAGCCCCCGTGGACCACTGCAGGCCCGGGTCACAGCCTCAGACAAGTAGCCTAAGAGCTTCCTACTTCCTTCCTCTCTCCCCCTCTGTCTCTCTCTCTTTCTCGCTCTCTCTCTCCCTAATGAGCGTGATTATCAATCCAAACAATACTTAGAATAATTGCAGCATTAAAGGGTTGCAGTCTTCCGGGCACTTCCTGTCTGGGGTTGACTGACGTGTGTGCAGCTTCCTGCTTCCTCTCGGTGTGTGAGTGGGAGTACAAGGAAAAGGCGGAGCCTCCCATGACCATAATCACTGTGACCGAAAGGAACTAAATGGGATAACGAGGTTTAGTAATGTGCCATGATATAACGAGATTATGTAATTCTATAATGATATAGTGTTGATCGTTATGGGGGGTTTGATGGGCTTGATATAGTGTAGGGTAAGGCCTTATCGGGTGGTATTGGTTTCAGGGAGTGCTGTGGGTGGGGTTTTGCTCATTCAATTTCTCTCATTTTCTTTGGGAATATGTAGGGCCCCAAATGTGTTTTGGTGAGTGCCCATTAGTGTAGTATTTTTTGTATGTGGACAATCCATACCACTGTACTACTGGTTAGAAGTAGAGAATTGTGGCTTAAAGGGGGGCCTCGTTTTGACAAGACAACTGAGATGTGGACTGGGGATGGGACGATATGAAAATTAAATTTTTGCATGATTTTTGTGGCAAAAAAAACAAAGTGAACTGCATCTTTATTCTGGGGGCAACGTTCACCAAAAAAACCACAAATTGATTTGTGTAGAGTGAAATGAGTGTATAATGCCATCTTTACACATCCGTTTAAGTTGTACTGAATTTGCAGCTCAACAAAAAGCTAATTCATCCTAGTGTATGTGAGGACAATTTCACGATAAATCTAAATGTCCACAACACAGAAGTGTTTTCTATCACGATAAACGATGATAACGATTATCGTCCCTATACTAATGTGTACCGACTTACCTCCAATACAAGACTGACCTGTTTTACCCCAGGCTCCCCCCCCCCCCGCGCCTCACTCTGCCCTCCTGGTGTCCACCTGCATGTCTGCTAACAGGCTAACGTTAACCTGGTCCATCATCAGCTATTATTGCCCTGAGAACCAAAACAAAAGAGCCCATCGCTGCCTCTCCGAGAGCAGCTTTCTCACACTTTCTGACATGTTTATACTCCAAACAAAGCCGGGCCCCAAGCTGCTAAGAAAGATCTTCGTCAGCAGCCTGCCCCCTTCGCTGAGCTGTCACACACTCGCGCGCGCGCTCATGCACACAATCACATGCACACATGGCCACGCAGACAAATAAATGGCACTGACCATACATACATGCACGTGGCACACAGCTCAACTTGTTAGCTCTGACACACACGCACGGGCACAAACACGCACACATGTGTTCCACCTTTTGTTAACACTTTTTCCACTCTACCCCCTCAGGTGCGAGCATGTGTGTGCGTGTGCATGTGTGTCTTGAGGGCAGGTATGTGGATATGCTCGTTGGAAGTGTGCTCATGATGAGAGAGAGAGAGAGAAAGAGAGAGAGAGAGAGAGAGAGAGCGCGCGCGCCAGGGCAGTGGCCTACCGGTCACACAGTACCAGTACACATTCTGCAGTTCTTTGTTAATGTCACAATGTCATGGCAAGGTCATGGGATTATTCATCATCACCATTTGTCATCTCCTTTGCAGCTGTGGCGTGGTGTCTGAACGTGAATCGAGGAAGTAATTCCACTCTTTAACTACTAGCCTATTAGCTCTTTTTCAGTTTTGAGGAATGGAGAAGTAACTCGAGGAAATGCACGTGGAGAATAATAATCTTTACTGTCCCGAAGGATATTCATCTTCACAGGTCTGTGACAAAGCAAAGGGAAAGTAGTCCGACTCTCATACATGATCCTCCAAATATATATATAATAAAAATACAAAAGGAAAAAAACTGCCTTGTTAGATTTTTACTTTGAAAAAATACCTTGATAAAAAGTGACAAATCAACAGAACAGTATAGTGGACAGACGGTTCTGAGCAGGAGACAGTTTGCCAAAGAATGGACGTCTGTGGTTTTGCGCATGAATATGCGCATGGCTTGTTTCTATTGTTTTACAAACATCCCCTTTGACGCATGTCGATGACAGTGAAGGAAACGGGGAGTGACACGCAGGAACCAGCGGCTTAGTGTCAGGCTGCATTAGAGCCTATACTGTATGTGGTATACGCACCTTAACTCTGCCACTCTGCACCCCCACTTTAGTTTCTTTCTAACATCCCCTTTTAATGCACTATTCATTGACGTCTATTGATGCCTTATTGTCTGCGGTGCTGTGACTCCCAGCTCTTTGCTCTTTATATTGCTTTGGATGAGAGCATCAGCTAAATGGTGCATTTATATAGTGCCTTCATCCAAGGCGCTTTACATAGATTGTGCATTACATTCACCCATTCACACACATGCACAGTTCACACTATAGGGCTTTCACTTCTAGTGATTTTTTTACTAGTTGACTAGTTGCCTAGTTTACTAGTCGACTAGTTGTTTAACTACCTGTATAACTATTTTTATTTTTTTTAATGATATTTGTACATCTGACTCTGGGGGAGCCCGGGTTCGAACCGGCAGCCTTGCCGTTACCATCCGGCGACGCTACCCCTGAGCTACCCACCCGCCGCCTCAAAACGGTAAAGTTGGAACAAAGCATTACCTCAAATGAAATATCACTATCACTATCTGATTAACCCATTTAGACCTGAGGATGCATCTGCGTCACCTTAGTGTTTAACCACTTTAACCACCATTTTAAACTTTAGCTGTGGAAACACAGATCTCCGAGCTCATAGCGCTGCACTCGGTGCCGTGCTATGAGCTTGTAGATCTGCTTCTTCTTGTGGCTCAAATCTTTGACTATTCTTTCACAGCAAACCTTTACAATTCCAAATCTTTGCATCTGGGGGCGGGGGGGTCACTGGATCATTTTTGGTGTCCTTGACATGACATAGTTTGGGAACCACTGGCATAGAAACATAGGGTATTTAAAAAAAACGTTTTAGAAGACATTTGTAGAATCAAGGACTCGGGTCTACACGTGGTAGGCAGTAATCTTGTTCTTAGTCGGGGTTTCCTCCCTCCTAAGATGAGGCTGGAGATAGCGTGGAGATATAGTGTGAGAGCTGATATGGCAGCATGCTACTGTAATGCCAGTCACCTGTCACCCACCCAGCCATACGGAAAAAAAACGCTTCGTATGGCTGGTCCCAACTTCATCCAGCTGCTTCTCCTCAGTGCTGGAAAGTAACTAAGTACATTTACTCAATTACTGCACTTATGTACAATTTTGAGGTATTGGTACTTAACCATTCTGGACGGGACCCATTTTGGTGTTTTAAGCATTATGTTATACTTTAGCTATTACAAAATCTATCTACAACTAGGGATGTCCCGATACACTTTTTCCGCTTCCGATCCCTCCATTTCTGTGTCTGCGATACCAGTGTCGTGATCTCATGTTGTGTTTATAGCTATCTAGCTATATATCTCGTGTTGTGTTTATAGCAGACTCCTCACTCAAATGTGCACTTGCAGTTTGGGGCAACTCCAAAGCAAACTCCACATGTCCCAACATTTTATTTACCTGCCATAGTGTCAACCCCTTACCCCTGTGTCGAGTATAGGAACAGACTTCCACACAGTGACACAGTCGTGTGATAGAGTAGAACTATAAATTAGGCGTTTAGTGCGTCGTGTTCTGGTCACTGAGTCTCCGTGTCTTCCCTCCATCTTGCTACGGACTGTTGGCAGTGCGTACCGGCATGAAGTTGTGCAAGACCTGTCACTGCCGTGTGTCGTCACCGTCATTTGATAAATAGTCCTGTGGTTTCGGAAACAATGTCCTGCACGGCTGCACCCCCCCCATTTTCTTCACCATGACCTAGTTCACGAGGGAATTCTGATGGTCACAGAGCAGGAAGAACCTCTCATTAGCCTTGATTATATTATTATTCCATTTTGTCTTTTTCTCCAGCTGTTTGCACTTCTTTCTGGTTAGATTGACAGGTACACACTGACACATGCCAAAACATGCAGCGCGGTTGGCACCGGCATCAAGAGAAAGCGTGTTTGATCACCTAATCCCGTAATTAGTTGGTCCTGATAGTTTGTCAGGGTGGGCGGCTGGTGTGCTTGATTGCGATGGCAACTGCACACACACACACACACACACACACACACACACACACACACACACACACACACACACACACACAGCGGTGCAGTGGGCCCTCTCTCTGTGCTTGTCCGTCCGTCCGTCTGTCGGCCCCGCATAGCAATGCACTGAGGCAAGTTCGCCGCGAGGCCACGGGCCGTGTTGGTTTTGTTTCGGTGCCATGTCAAACGTAAGGTCTCCCGGGCGCCGGGTTTGGCCTCTGTTTGAGGAAATAAATATGACATGTTCCCTGCAACCTTGCCTCTGCTGCGTTGAGCATGGAAATTGTGTCAGAGAGTGAGAGAGAGAGGCCTCGGTGCTAAAAAGAGCGATAGCGGGGAAGATTGAGAAGGGGGCTCTTTTCACACCTGCCAAGCATTGGTTGACCACCATTTCCTGGTATAAGAAAAGATGCTACTCGCAGCGCTTATACTGGATGTTCTTTTCATATTGCGTTAACTTAGTGGTCTGCTGTTAGAACACTGAGTATATGTTTTACCCTGACTTGGTTAGAGTGAGAAACTGATGGTACTCAGTGTACCCGTGTAAATATGTGAAATGGAATTATTTCTGTTCCTGTGGTGTGAGTTGCACGTATAGGTAGGAGGAAGAGTGCTCCGTGTGCGTCTATAGGTGTGTATGAGTATGTGAGGGACTGTACCAACCTCCCAACAACACCTATATATAGACCTAAATGGAAAAACAGAAAAAAACCTTGCCCTTACTATAGCAAGGAAAGGAGTACATACACCACTATGCTTTTAAGATCTGCCAGTGTGCTCATAGTTTTTACCATCACATGTACAGCACTGTATAAACCTCTCTGATCACCTTCAAGTTGAAGGTTGAAGGCTTGGCTCTGGCGGCGACGCATAGAGAAATGGCTGTGCACCCTTTTTTGTCGTGGAAGTAGACGTGTTCTTCAGTCAGTGGTCCAACAATGAATAGCAGAGTTTTGTAAATGACTACCTGCCTACCTGCCATGGAACACAGAACATGAAGCAGTGCAGAGTGACAGAGGTTAGTGCGTGAGCGACGGGCGGCAATGGAAGCAGAACTTGGCACCGCCACAGTTGCTACTGTACACACCTGTACTTTGTCACGAGGCCCCCTTTACCCATTGACACTTTTCTTTTTGTATGCCTTTTAACTTGAACTTCCACCCACCACCACCTCTTTCATGTCTTCACAGTACAGTAGCAGAGACGGTGAGCCACTTCAAGGGGTCTAGAGAGAGAACGCGGTTTTCACATTTCTCTCCACGGCCCCTCCGACAACCCACTTTACACCCCCTCCCTTCCCCGGCCTCTTTCTCGAACTCATTCATTCACAGGAAGTTGTGGCTGAGGTGTCGCCAACGTCGTCGGACGGTTACGAGGCGTCAAAACGCCCACGCTCTTGAACTGTGTGTTCATCTTGGATCCAGTGAGTCTTGACGGAAAAATCTAAAGGAGTTGATTTATAAATTAGTATGAGCTTTTTTACACAGAGGTGACTAGTAAGGGCAATGAATCATCATCATTACTTGGGGAGTTCTGCTCCCCAAGTAATGATGGAGAGGGAGAGAGTGATGCGAGGAAAGGGAGGAGAAAAGAGGTGCACTTCAAGAGAGAAATTAAACCAATATCACTCTGTCTGGCGGCTGATATTTCATTTACCGCTGAGACTGAGGTGCTGTGCGCACACACACACACACACACACACACACACACACACACACACACACACACACACACACACACACACACACACACACACACACACACACACACACACACACACACACACACACACAGTTCTGTCTGTCAGTGTCTGTCCCCGACACTCCACACTCCCCCTCAGGTGATAACAGATTAAACCTATTCCATTTCATGCCTCAGGCTCCCAAATACAATCCATGTGGGGCTCCTCCAGGCCCTGCGGCTCCCCTGTGGCCCTCCCTAGCCCCCCCCCCCCTCTGTCCCCCCCAAAGGGCAGAGAGCTGGCAGCGGCCGCCCCAGTCCACTGGGCTAAGCCTCCAAGATGGAGGCACACAAGGTGTGTGTGTGTGTGTGTGTGTGTGTGTGTGTGTGTGTGTGTGTGTGTGTGTGTGTGTGTGTGTGTGTGTGTGTGAGAGAGATAGGGTTATGTCAGCTCAGATGATTCCTGTGCAGCATTTCACACCATCTTGCTCTCCGTTTTTATATTTGAAGGTGTAGTCTAGGAAGTGTTTCGCTAGCCTAATTGTGGGTGTGATCATTTAATTAATTAACACTTTGCCTGTTACCTCACCATCATGGCCATAACGGATGGGTCCCTTTTGAATCTCCGTTTTAAGGTATTGACGTCTTCATTGATGCCTCACAACAACAAAGTGGTGAAGTGGTCCTGGGATGCCACAGTGAGGCACTTCCCTGGCTTGGCTTTCGGACGCATTCCAACATTCCAGAAAGGGAACAGTGTCAGTGGAGGAAATGAGAGAAATCCAACCCACGCTGCTTCCTTAAAGTGGGCTTCCTGGAATCAGGAAATGGAATGGGGACCCCCCCCTGTGTCTCTGAGTGGCCCTGAGTGACCAGGCCTCTGTCCTTTCTGCAAAGCCGCTTTCACCTCTCTGCACACACAAGACTGAAGAGGAACACATCATTGGCATCATGAGAGAGAACACATTCCATACCTTAATGATACAAATCCAGTGCCTTTGCCACTGAATTTCATTGTCGTTGGAGTTCGAGTTTGAATGTCATTGACATCTCCTTTTCACATGCACCACTATCTCCTGCTGCATCTATCTCGGCCGCGTTGCTTGCTGTTGTTGTAATTTGCTATGGAACTGGGTGTTGATGGTGGTGACAGATAGCTGACTGCACGCCCCACACCCCTAACCCAAAGCCAGAGCTCATGACAAGGCGGGCCAAGCGTTGATGTTATAATTACATTTGTGTGTGTTGTAGGAAAGCAGCTGGAGATTTGCTGTGAATTAATCAGCAGAAGGATGTGCTATAGTCTGCTTGCGAGTTTGAGACCTTTTGACACTTTCCCGAACTTTTCCTGGGCTTAGAAATAGATGGATTTGACACGTTTGTTCATGGGGAAAGGTTGCATAGATTTTTTTTCTCAGCCTTTTTTATTTTGAATGCTTTGAACATTGAGTTGACATTCAAACACAAAAAGACACCGTGTCAAAGGGACACTATCATACTTTGGGAGTACATTTCAGTTCATTGTTGACTGGTTATCATAGTCTGAAGAAACAGCTTATTTGTGATACAATCAATCTGGCAGAAAATTACCCCACCTGTCGATAATATCATCTGTTCATGGAGTCCCTAACTTCCTACAATTCACATAAAGCATTTTGCCGGTATACATTGATTGTTTGAGTACTTTATTAACAGTTTGCAGAAAAAAGCACAGGAAAGTACAGTTCAATACAAGGCTCTATAAGAGGATTTATAACCAAAGAAAGCCTATTGGCTTGTTTCCATTGGGGTCCTTTATACTCAATTAACCGAATAGACTATTAGCTATTTTGCTGTAAGGGTCTTCTCACCTTGATGGGTTTTACCCCAGTGACGTCACTGGAGTGAACCTTTCAAGCGCAGTGACGTTGCTAATGGAACATTAGCCTTATAACAAATCTCATTTAGAAAACTGCAACGATGTCCCAAACGGAATGTCTGTAAGTTGAGTTTTTACCATACCTTTTCCTACCAAGATGTGCTCTGCCAGAGTTACACAATGCAAGGTCTGAAGCAAAAAAACCTGCTCTGTGCTTCTTAACAGCCAAATACTAATTTCTCCAATGACCTTTTAAGCACCAAAGATTATGAAATGAGAACTGGTGAATATAGCAACATTTACAACATACTTAGCCTAGAATCATCATCCCAAAAGAGAAACATGGTAAAGTTATTTACTTCTTATGTAGCCAAGCTGGGATCATCTATGATTATTCCCCAAAAAATCCAAATAGTCCCATTTTTCAACTGGGGTAATGCGGAATAGCTCCCACTAATTTTTGTTTTCTATATCTATTTTGGAAAAGAGTGAAAATGGTTCAGCTGCGGTTTAGGTGCAAATTTACTTGGCAGTATATCCTTCACAAAAAAAACATCTCACTTTTGTACTTTGACGCCCATGAAGAGTGTAGGAATAAGTGCTCTGCAGCTTAGAGGAACTTCTCAGATACGGGAGCTTGCAGCCACTCATATTTCTGCATTGATGTGGGATTGTGATGTACAGTATAACGGCATAACCGATGTGAGAGAGAGAGAGACTAAATGTAGTGGTGGAGATTGAGAAAGAAATGAAGAAATAGAGATGTGTGTATTTATACTGTATCTCAGCTCTGCACATTGGAGTGCGTTTGTGACTGTGATTTCTCTCATGTATCGCTCGCACGGAGAACAGCTCGCTGATGATAAACAGGATTAGCGGATTATTAGGGGGCTGAGGTGTGTGCTTGTTGTGTGTTTCTCTGCATCTGTGAGCCTGTTGTGTTTGTAGAGAAAGTGTGTGTTTATTTTTTCCCCTCTTCTCGGTGGTCACACTAAACTTCCGTCAGTATCAATGGTTTTGCTCTCAAAATATCCATCCAATCAATGCTTGGCAACCTCCTTTCTTCTGCACCAGTCCCACACATCCGGTCTCCTCTCATGTTCCTATTGGTTCACTTTGAACTGTAACACCCTGAGCGGCATAAACGGAGGTCTCCGTCCTATCAAATTGTAATCTTAAAACGTGAATAGCTCTTGATCTAAATCAATCCGTCCTCACAGCTAGAAGGTTCTGGGTTCGATTCCCGCTCGGGACGCTGTGGGTGCTGGCGGCGTGTTTACTCCTCCGCGTCATCAGTGCCCATACCCGAAGGCGGGGTTGGCGAAAGGGCCTTTCTGTGTGGAGTTTGCATGTTCTACCCGTGTCCCCTAGGGTAGGTACCCTCACAAAAAACATGCAGTAATCCTGGTCACTAAACTGCCTCCCCCTGGCCAGCCGGGGCGCCTGATGGAGGGGAAAGGAACTGGTTGGAATAACGTGTTCCTTCCACGCGCTACGTCCAACCAAGGAAACTCCTCCCTGTCAGGTGTAAAGGAGCAACTTGGACACTCAGGCATGAAGGAAGCATGAGTTCAAGTCTGTTGCTCTCCCCTTGTCCCCCATATATGGGGACTAGGTTGGTGGAGGGTGTGTAGAGCCCAGGATTACATTAGATGATTGACCCAAGGGTGAAAAATGGGTTACAAAATCGTGGGATAAAAAAAATAATAAAAAAGAAAACAATCAATCCGTCCAATTCTAATCAAAGATTATGTTTTAGGCAGTCCCGTGTTTTAAATACCCCCGGTCGTAAGTGGTGTTCAACCTGGCGGCCCTATTGTTAGCAAGCCATTATAGGCGAAAATGTTCAAAAATGTTCGGAAATTGTTAAGCATTTCATTATATATTTTTATATCTTTTAGTATAAAAAAAATAGCCTAATGGCTTCAGTGGTTACACTATTAGGTCGTCACACTTTGTCGCGCCATTGCCGCCTGTACATTCCGCCACACTACTGTACATCTGTCTGGTGTGCTTCAGGGGGAAGAATTGTACAGTCGGCGCGCTGAAAGCTCCGTGAAAAGGCAAAATGAAGTCATTAGTCAGACCTCCTCTTGTGCCGCTCTTTCAACACCTTTAGCAAAACGTCACTACTGGCGGTGGGTCTGCCGCGGCGTGCGGCTACAATGGGAAATTTGCATTAAGTTAACAGACAGACAGGAGAAGGAGAAGAAAGAGCCAGGATCTATTCATTACCTGGTAATAGAGGAGAGTGATGAAAGGAAAGTGTGAAATAGCAGATGGAGATTTGACCGCACACGCGTTTGAAAAAGAATGGAGAAAAAGGGCCTTGGGGGAGAGCGGGGCGGTTGCTCAATATCACAGGCAGGGTGGAGAAGAGCCGTGTGTGTGTGTGTGTGTGTGTGTGTGTGAGATCACATCCATATCTATCAAATTGGGCATAGGGAGCTATTAGCCAAACACATTTGGAAATGGTCGGCAGACGGCCGAGGGTAAGAGAATTGGGGCTGTGAATTACTTTGATTGCTAGTTTTAATCCCAACACTGGCTTGGAAACTATAGGTCCTGGTGGTGGAAAAATTACTCAATTGTAAAAGTACCAATACTGCAATTTAGAGCTACTTCGTTACAAGTAAAAGTACGGAATTGAAAATGTACTTGAGTAAAAGTACAAAAGTATGGCCATTAAAATGTACTTAAAGTACTAAAAGGAAAAGTACTCGTATTGCAGAATGTCCCATTTCACAAGTTCAAAATGTGTACAAAATCTTTTGAAAATAGCTGATCTACAAGCTCACAATGTGTCACGTTGCGACTCATTGTGAGCTTGTAGATCGGCTATTTTCAAATGGCCGAAATGTATAGGGTTGAAGTGGTATGTTTTCTAATCAAAATTAAAATCTCCAAAGTAACTAAAGTTTTCAGATAATTGTAGTGGAGTAAAAGTACACATTTTGGCTCTGAGATGTAGTGGAGTATAAGAAAGTACTGGAAATTGGAAATACTCAAATAAAGTACAAATACCTCAAAATTGTACATAAGTACAGTACTTAAGTAAAAGTCCTTAGTTACTTTCCACCACTGATCCAATGATATGCTGTTCCAGAGCAGTCATCGGACACCCTTGAACAAAGCGTTTGTAGCGAACAGGATGGCCAGTGTCACACTTAACGATGCACAATATTCAAATTCATGTCCGATAAGGGATTATTGCCATGTAATGGTCAGATTGTCCAGTCCGATAAGGGATTATTGCCATGTAATGGTCAGATTGTCCAGTCCGATAAGGGATTATTGCCATGTAATGGTCAGATTGTCCAGTCCGATAATGGATTATTGCCATGTAATGGTCAGATTGTCCGGTCCGATAAGGGATTATTGCCATGTAATGGTCAGATTGTCCAGTCCGATAAGGGATTATTGCCATGTAATGGTCAGATTGTCCAGTCCGATAATGGATTATTGCCATGTAATGGTCAGATTGTCCGGTCCGATAAGGGATTATTGCCATGTAATGGTCAGATTGTCCAGTCCGATAAGGGATTATTGCCATGTAATGGTCAGATTGTCCAGTCCGATAAGGGATTATTGCCATGTAATGGTCAGATTGTCCAGTCCGATAAGGGATTATTGCCATGTAAGGGTCAGATTGTCCAGTCCGATAAGGGACTATTGCCATGTAATTTCTCCATGTAGGCTGACAGCCCTGGAGGCAAAGACTAGTTTTTCACCCCTGTCCGTGTGTCTGTGTGTTCCTGATGATAATTTTGGACACCACTGGACCGATTGGCGTCAAACCTTGCTTGCACACGCTTGTTTATAGGCCCAGGAAGATCGACCTACAAAGAAATCGGCCTCATAGCGGTGCTATAATATAACTTAGCCTGGGTTCCAGGCTGCTTAGCTGCGTTCCGTGAATTGTTTTGTCACTCCGCTATACTCAGTTTGGAAAGGGTCCTATCTCCAAGGTAGGCAAGCAAGCATTTCTAATGATCCTGATGAGCCTAGCCTCCTCCACTGCAATATTCCCTTGTGTTTTGTTGGGCAATGTTCCCTTGTGTATAGTCAGCAGGCCTATCTGTTTTTTGATAACATAATTAACAGTCCTTTTTAACAAACCTTCCCTGGAAGAAAAATCTATAGTGGCATTTGTGTCAGTGTCGCTGCATAGTGACTACCACGTGGTTTGTAAAATAAAAGTTGCACACCAATACACTGAGGCTGGTACGCTCGCAGGCAAGCAAGCATGCACGCACACACACACACACACACACACACACACACACACACACACACACACACACACACACACACACACACACACACACACACACACAATTTCCTACATGGGAAAGCAGACTTTCAGTTGGTGGTCCTTCCTGTCTGAGTTACACAGGTGTGTCTCTCTCTCTCTCTCTCTGTGTGTGAGGTGGTGCTTAATTAGACCACAAACTGACAGCAGTATCTCCGTTTGTGAATGTGCATTTCTTAAAAAAAAAACTAGGTTTTCGTACTGTAATTCTCATTTTTGAGCACTTCTGAACTCCCCAAACCCCTCCCTCCCCCCCAGGACTAAATTAATTCTTAGATAGCGCAGACCCCAGGACTCTCTCACCTCTTTCTCCACAAACACCTCGAGAACAACCTTTGTGTGAGCCTCTCGCTCCCTTGTGCAAAGGGAATGTATTCGGGACGTAGCGTGTGCTCACTTCTATAGCCCCTATTCACATTTTAAGAGAGTGCCGGCGGTGGAGTTGTTTATCTGTGCTCGTACAATGCCAGGATTAGGGCCCCTGTCTTTTGAGGTCAACTCCAATAATCCCTTCATGGATGTCACCTGTCGTCTTTATCTCTAATCACCCTTCCAAACTTTCTCTCCCCCCATCCGTCCACAACTCACTATCTGCTCATTGCTGCCAACTTAACACGCGTTCTCCCCAAGACAGAGACCACGAATAGGAAATGGAACGGAAGTCAAAAGCAGTTGTGGAAAGTAACCACGCAAATTCACTCAAGTACTGTACTTAACCCATTCTGACCTGAGATCAGATTCTAAAAATGTCAGTTTTCTGAAAAAGCTGTTTCTATGTCAGTCGTTCTTCGATTTTTCAAAAATAGCAGACCTAGATCTGCTATTTTTCAATAGCTAAAGCATATCATAATGCTAACACCAAATGGGAGGTATTTTTACTTCAGTATTTACAATTTTAGAGTATTGCTCCCCGACATCTCAGAGGAAAATAGTCTCCTTATTTGAAAACTTTAGTTAGAAGTTACTTTATTATTACAAAACATGCGTTAAAGGGGAATACCACTCATTAAAGGTGTTCTCCAGCTCTAGGCAACACAGAAGGGCAGGACTGCTTTCCTTATTTCCACACAAAAACTATATGGTATATTGATTAGGGCTGTGAATATTCTTATGGTAATTCGATTCCAAATCTTATGGGGTCACGATTTAATTTAAAAGCAAATCAAAGCGTTTTAAAATCGTTCTCATAAAAAGAAATGTCCTAGACTTTAAGTTGAAAAACCAAGTCTAGCCCATGAAAAACGATATAATACCAGAGAGGGTTGTGTAAAGATCCTTGGCTTTGATGTTATCTTTGATTAGTTGTAGTTCTATTTGTTGTAGAAACACAACATCATTACCTAGATGTAAGTAATATTGACGAGTGTCAACGAGGGTCAGCTGGACAGTGACGCACACCTCAGCTGTGCTGAACTGAAGTGACTGGTGTCACTTGAATATGACTGAAGACATGATAATGTTTACTGTGATTATGGGAAGCTTAAAAGTAAAAACTCCTGTAACTGTATCCGTCGTTTTCTTTTTTTTTAAATTATGAATCGATTTTGAATCATGATTCTTATTTGAATATATTTTTTTGACACTCTAATATTAATGATATTGTTTAATGTTGAAAATGAATGGCATTCCCCTTGACCCCTTTTAATAGACAATATGAAAATAGGAAGTATTGCCCAAGCATATTTAGTTCAAACCTACCTTTTCTTTAGCTATTTCATTTACACAGCATTTTCTTTTCTCACCCATCGGTTTCCTTACGCCAACATTGTAAGCTTTCTAGCATTCGTTGGCCTCTAATGGTCTGATGTTTGCATCATGTCCATCAAGGCCTCCTCTCCGCTCCCTCTATCTCCATCCATCTCTCTCTCCATCTCCTCTCAGCTTGCATGTTTAATGTGATGTATTTATCCTGCGTGTAATGTAAGCCGCAGCTGGCCATTAGTCAATTATGAAATTTAATCGTAACAATTATGAGAATCCATAGCGATTAATGCAGCATTTCCTCTTTCATTTGCCCCTGATGATTTTGTTGGGGGGGGGGGGGGGGGGGCATGAAGCCCAACTTCCTTATCGTCTGCTTCTGTATGTCTGTCTCTCCCTCCCTCCCTCCCTCCCTCCCTCCCTCCCTCCCTCCCTCCCTCCCCTAGTGTCCGTGTGTATACCAGCCCCCAAACTTTCTCTGAAACAACCTGCTGAGACTTGGCTCAGCGCTGCTGCTCATTTAAGCCAAACTAATCGAAACTGTGAATGAAAAGTGTACTTAAAAAAAAGGAGGGGGGTGGAGGGGGGGGGGGGGGGGGGTGTAGGGTGTAAGATCTCATTAGGTCTTGTCTGTCCTCCATCACATTAAACCCTCTCTACCTCCCTCTCTCGCTTTCCCTTTACCTCCTCCCCATCGCTTCTCTCTCTCTCTCTCTCTCTCTCTGTCTCCCTCTGTCTCTCTCTCTCTCTCTCTGTCTCTCTATGTCTCTCTCTCTGTCTCCCTCTGTCTCTCTCTCTGTCTCTCCCTCTCTCTCTCTGGGCAGCAGAGCGGTGCAGTAGCGTGCGCGGGGGCCAGGGACTGAGGAATCTGATAGGGATAAACCAATTTGCCGTCCACACAAACATCCCAGCAGGCTTACTGCCCCCGCCCCGGCTCCCACTGCTCATTTAAGATGGCGGTCGGAGAGGCCGGCAATTAAGTTTTAATTAGGTGGGGTAATTATGGCCGGGCAGGAAGTATCAGACGCCAGGCTGATTGTTCTTTGGCCTGGAGGAGGAGGAGTTGGCCCTAATGGGTGTTGGAAGAGAAGGAGGAGAGGAGGAGTTGAGACCCACGGAGGACAGAAGGAGTTGAGAGGAGACGAACATTACACCTCCTCCTGGATATTATGCTGTCCATCGTCTTGCCTCACTTGACTCTGGGCCAGAAGTGACAAGATTATGTCAGAAGAAGGTCATGTGGCTCAGTGGGTAGTGCTGTCGCCTCACAGCTATAGAAGGTCCTATAGGTTCGATTCCACGCTGTGTTCTCTCCTCAGTGCCCATACCCGAGGCGGGGTTGGCGAAAGGGCCTTTCTGTGTGGAGTTTGCATGTTCTCCCCGTGTCCCCTAGGGTAGGTACTAGGGCTGTCAAAAAAAACGATTCGAGTTAGAATCGCGATTCTAATGCCGTCCGATTCAGAATCGATTCTCATTTTCCAAAAATCGTTTTTTTTTCTTTTTTTATCCTGTTTTGCACAAATGTACCTGTACAAAAAAAACATGCACAGGTACTACCTGTGCATGCAATGCATTATGGCCTGGGTTTCTGCATAGTGCATTTACTACCAGCTAAGCTAAGCCTGCCAATTGTATTTATTTTACACCTGTTTTAATACTAATGTATTGTTCTGGTATTGAGTGAGAAGAGATTTTGTAACTTTTGTACTGGTTCAAATTTGTGCAAGCTAAATAAATGAGACATGTTCTTACTCTTGGATTTAACCTTTGTGTGTTTAAATCATTCAGTTGATAAAACCTTTACAATTATACAAGCTTTTTACTAAATGTACTCTGCTTTCATGCCAGAAGACTGGAGTAGATCATGATAAAATTCTATTTAATTGTTTTTAATAAAAATAAAAAACTGCTTTAGAATCGGAAAGAAATCTTTTTTGAATCGAGAATCGGAAAAATCGAAAAGATCGTTTTTGAATCGAATCGTCACCCCAAGAATCGGAATCGAATCAAATCTATATATTTTTTATGAATATTTCAATCGGGCAAACGGCTTCAAAATACAATTTTGCTCTCTTGACAAATCTCTGCTTGTGCTGAGGCCCAGTGCACCTGATGATGTGAAGATAATATTTTGGCCATCTGATAGATAGATGGAGTGGTGTGTCCCGTGGACGAAGGAGGGAACTGTATAAGCAACAAAATACAGACGGAAAAAAATGAAATAACAAAGCGATATGACTATGCTCACGTGGACGTTGCACAAAATACAGTATGGCTTTGTGACAAACACAAGCATAAACATAACCCCCCCCCACACACACACACACACACACACACACACACACCGCTTATAGTTCCTATTAGTACGCATTATCCATTGGGGAGGGGGGATTCACACATAGAAGCCCCCCATCATCTCTTATCAGCAGACACCACCAACCTCTGCGCGCACACACACACACGCGCGCAGGCACACCGAGAGACCATCAGTGATGTCACAAGGCTAATCTGGTCGCGCCTCGGAACTCAATTAAAAAAAACAGAGCTGTGCAGGCTGCCAACATCAGGAATCTAATCACATTCCAGGAAGAGGCGCGTAATTTCCCTGGCTTTCTGCTGGGGTCGAGATAGAGATGGAGAGCATATATACCGCCGCCTCGCATCCCTGCGCCCGGAAAGCACGGGCAGGAGGGACGGGGGCACAGCTCATCACACTCTGGCCCACGGGTAGGCCAGAAGGGAGGGGCGGGGAGGGGTTTTGTGTGTGTGTGTGTGTGTGTGTGTGTGTGTGTGTTGGGGGAATAAAAGAGCGGAGTGGAGGAAATGGAGCGGTTATTGGCTCAGAACCGTTGCCAATAGCCAACCAAGCATTAATCCAGCGCCACTGCCACCGTCACTCCACCCACCCACCCACAGACAGCAGCAGCAGCAACAACAGAAATCAAGACAATAAGTCTCTTAACGCCGTAGCAGCATGCCGTGCCAGTCGTAATGGCAGCGTGCACACGCCACGCCACGCCACGCCACGCCGCGCTGCGCTGTGCATGCGCTTTGTGTTAGAGTTTATAAAAATTCGGATCGTCTCCGGGTTAAGCCATTCCGGGCGGGAACCCCTTTTGGTGTTTTACGCATTAGGTTATATTTTAGCTTTTGAAAAATAGCAGATCTACAAGCTCATATAGCACGGCACTGAGTGCCGTGCTACGAGCTTGTAGGTCTGCTATTTTTGAAAAATCGTGAAAATGTGGCGCAAACCTTTGAACGTATATTGAACGAGTGAACGTTTTTAACTCAAATCTTTGCTTCCAGGGGGGCGTCCCTGGAACAACATATTTTCTGATTGTGGTTGGCGGCCAAATTCAGTAAATTCTAGGGGTCCTTGACATGAAAAACTTTGAGCACCACTGACACAGAAACATGGGTTTTTCAGAAAACTGTCATAATTTAGAAGGCATTTGTAGAATCGTCCTCGGGTCTAAAATGGGTTAATTCTGTGATTGTCCTTTTGTCAGTTGTGCCTCTGTTGAGCGAGAAGGGGAAAGAGCGAGGAGACAGAGGAGCATGCAACGTGAGGTCTGTTTTGGATGGGATGGTTGTGTGTGTGTGTGTGTGTGTGTGTGGGTGGGTTGGGGGGCTTACTGTGGTTGCGCCCCAGCTCAGGTGATGGGGGATCTCTGAGGGTGGTGAGGCTGAAGGTGGCCGGAGGTGGTGCTCGGTGCAGGAGGAGAGGGTTGGGGTTGGGGGAGGGGAGGGGAGGGGGGGTAAAGGTGGTCAGTTCATGACCTGGTCAGGAATGCAGTCAACCCTTTGGCGGAGAGCCACAGGGACGTTGCACCAGGGGGGAAACCCTATACCTTAAGTAGAAAGCCCTGTCAATCACGGTCGGGCCTTGCAGGGGAGGCCAGTCGCAATGTCTGCAGTCCTGACACGCACGCACGCATGCATGCACGCACGCACACATGCACGGGGGGGGGGGGGGCGCACACCCAGCCGCAGCCCCAAGTGAAATGCATACAGAGGACTTAGTCAAGGGTGCACCCCTTCACCCAACTCTGTCTGTTTTCAGTAATAGTACTGTATACGACTCCATCTCAGTTTCTCTCTCTCTCTCTCTCTGACCCTGTAGGGGTGGGTACAGGGGGTGTGTGTGTGTGTGTGTGTGGGGGGGGGGGGGGGGGGGGGGGGGGCGGGGCGTGTTGGTTGTATGTGTGTATGGGGGTGGGGTGGGGTTTGGTCTGTCTAGCTGAGATGGGAACAAACAGAGCTGACAGCTTCCTTCCTCATGGTAAACACTGCAGCGCCACTTAGACATGGGTCAGGGACAACACACACGCACCCCCCCCCCCCCCACCCCCCCGCTCTACCTACTACCTTCTCACCCATGATGAGAGGCTCCCGAATACATTCACACTCGCATGCACACACACACACACACACACACACACACACACACACACACACACACACACACACACACACACACACACACACACACACACACAGGGATCACCTTGGGATGCAACACTTTGGCACAATACGAGAGCCGCACCCCATACCTTTCCCTGGGCATCGTATATAGCCAGACATGTGACCTGTACTGGTCCGCGTCACCTTTCATCTCCTCACAAACACCCGCTGGCCCACCCCACCTCACTTACCCCCTCTCAGCTCTCTCAGCACGCACTAAGGGTTCTTTTAGAACCCGAGACAACCCTGTGTCAACAACCTGAGCAAGCGCCATTGTAGACCCGCCTGGCATGCTCATCGTGTGTGTGTGTGTGTGTGTAGAATGACTGTCCGTCAGCCCCTCTGTCTCTTAATTCAGAATCATCATCTGTACTACCAAGGTTCAAATTTGCTTTGATATCATCCTTTATTCTCGTTGGGGATATATATTTTGCCCCTTCTTCTGTTCAGACTGAATAAAATATACATGCATTTCTTTTAGAAAATGTAGATATGTCTGATATGCTTGATAGTTACGATTAATAGCCTAAAATAATAACAAATAGGCCTACATAAATGCATTTAAAAACATAATGGGGGGGGGGGGGGAATTGGTCTACATGCTCATCAGGTCAGTTGTTTTCGCTATGTTGTGTAGTACGGACTGGAGAACTGCAGTATAGCCTCAAGTCGTTCACAAAATGTGACTCCTTTTGATACAGAGACAGTCAAGGCGGAAAGACTAACTGTTCAGAATTTTCTTTTTTGGAAAATGAGTTAATAGCACACGTACTCTTCACATACTAGAGCATGTCCGAAACTAGAAATGTCGCAATTTTGAAAAATTGCAAAGTGTGGTTGCTGCAATCACTTACATAGGCCCCTCCCACTAATATTGTCAGATTAGTTTTGTGCCTGGGTCGAATCAAACCGTGACTACTACCATCATTACGACACCAGGTTGTGTAATGTTTGGCCCTCTTCAGGCGTGAAATAATATAATAATAACAATAATAAGGCCACATCACAGAAGGGGGCCATGCAGCGTATGAGTCAATATAGACTAGATTCAACAATATGGCATGCTCTTGTGGTTACTACAGTGATTGTGTGTGTGTGTGTGTGTGTGTGTGTGTGTCTTAAATGCACATTTTCAAACCCTTGCTTTGAAAATGAGAAGATTGTTATTCCTGGAAGCTGCTGACATGTCAATGGGATCTTCCACACATGAAATAATTTGGCTATTGGTCTGTTCAGGATTGATTCTCCAAATTAATTGTTCTGCTTTCATCTTTACTTTTAGAGCGATGCTCATTCATTTATGCTTATTATGCTTTGCATGTCAATTAATTATCAACAAATTTGCTGTGTTCAGTTGCGCGCATGTGTAGCCTGTGTTGTATGTGTGTGTGTGTGTGTGTGTGTGTGTGTGTGTGTGTGCGCGTGTGTGCGTGTGCGCGTGTGCGTTCCCGTGCGTGTATAATTGAGTGACGTGAGCTCAATGGGGAGTTGTGGATCGGCCTGCCAGGGCTAGATGCAGTTTTCACGTCCTAATTGAAGTTGGTCTTTTGAAGTAATTAAGATAAGGGTGTTCAGACAAAATAATTGGTATTATGCGGCAGTAATTAAGCCATGCTGTTTTTTTTTTCCCTCCCTTATTTCAACAGAGGCAGCTTTTCTTCACAAACAATGCTGCCGTCTGCAGCCGTGTTGACTCGGCACTTTGCTTTCATCTCTTGTTTGTGTGTTTTTTTAACTACAGCCCTCAGATCACCTTACTGACCACAGAGACCCAGAGACTCGCCCATCAGCTCCCCCTATCTCTCTCACATGCACATGTGCTCTAAACACGCAAGCACGAGTGCACACACACACACACACACACACACACACACACACACACCACTACACAAGCACAATCCATGCGTGCACGAAGCGAGTTGGACAGAAGCATGCACGCACATACGTACTATACGCCAGTGGTTCCCACACTTTTTCATGTCAACGACCCCCATTTGATTTATTCTAGGGCCGCTTCTCTTATAGGGGAACGGACGGAGCGAGAGTGGCAACCTTAGACAGGGCTCGAAATAGTGACCATTTTGGTCGCAAATGCGCCTGAATTTTAATCTTTGCGACCTAAAAATATATTTGGGAGCACCAGTGCCACTACAAATAATTACTGTGGTGCGCCTGGCTACAACGATCGATTGTAGAAAAACGGGCGCTCTGAGCCGCTCTCTGACATCCACTGCACTGCTCCTGTCTGCTAGCTGCACTAGCACTTGATGCTAACAAACCAACGTGTGGAGTGTGTAGTTAACTACTCTTTGACACAACGGTACGGGACAACGTTGAGCGCTGCATCGCTCACATTCCAGAGCGCCTTGGCTCGCAACTTCACCATGTGTCAGAAAGTACATTATTTCAAGCGTTCAGATTCAGAAAAGACCGGAGCCTCTAGCTCCGGAGGCGGACCGGCTCAGCTGTGTGTGTGTGCATGCGTGTGTGCGCGCACAGCCGCACACGCATGCAAGAGAGAGAGGGAATGAGAGAGAGAGGAAGGGAGAAAGAATAGCAGACTTGTAAGTGTTTCTACATGGCAGCAGTATTGATACTTTTACTTAAGTAAAACATTAGAGTAATTTATCCACCACTGATTAGAAGTGAGTAGGCATAGCTATAAATATAATGTTTTACATCAAAATTATTTTATATTAGAAATTCTAATATATGATCTAAATAGGCTAACAAAGAATAAGAAAACAGGTGATGTGAATCAGTGTAGACTAGAGGGTCCTCATCTGGAGATGTTTGATGCCTCTGTCTCTTTGAAGAGATGGATGGATGAGGGACAGACACTACATTTAAAATTCTGGCATGCATTTTTATACTTTGGTCATTTCATGTTATTTGTAAACCACACGTTATATTATTGTTTTTATGAATGTAAAAAATCGATTACATATTGGTGCTCCTTAGATTTTGGTGGGTGCACCTAATTTTTTTCTGGTGCTCCTTCATTTTGAAATTGGTAGCACAAGCGCTACCAAGTAAAAAAGTTAATTTCGAGCCCTGTTAGAGTATATATTAATAGAGACGGCACCCGGAGGAAACCCTGAGCCGAAATGGACATAGTGGCCGAATTTGGTATTGCAGCACTCAAACTCAACTCAAACTCAAACTCATGAACACGCTGGTCGGTTGACTATCGTATCATTGCGCACGTTCATGATGACACGTGAACGCTGTTTCAGTGCAATGACAGTCAACGGCCAGCGCGTTCATGTGTTTGGCCCAATGAATCCCAGAATGCACTCTGTTCCTACCCGGAAGGAGGAGTGAAATCGCCTCATGCGCTTTTGAGCAATTAATGATCACAGAGAGGGTAAATTGCCGATCACCAATCGGAATGAATATCGGCCAATCACCAATCGGTGGCCGATAATCGGAGCATCTCTACCGAAAACACGTTTCTTTCGAGTTTGTTTTTCAATGTGAATCCTCTGAAGTAACAGTTTTGGACCCAAACGATACGGTCTGCAGAACCAGCTACCGTTTGTCGGGTCCGGCTGTGAAGTGCGAAGAGACTCGTACCCCGAAGACGCGTCTCTCTCTGTCTCCGTCGTTCAGCCACTGGAGACCCGAGAGACGAGATGCCCAAAGACACCACATAGATATTTTAAAGCTTTTTGACACGTACAGGCTACAGTACATGCTCTCCCATTAGGGGGTGCAGATTATAGAGAGCTCAGAGGCAAGCCTACACAAAGGCAGCATCTTAACTCAACGACTGCCACCTAGTGGTGGCTTAGGTACTGCGCTTGTGCCATGCATAGTAAGTGAACGGGAGGAGCCCTTATGTTGAAAGGGCTTTTGGCCGGAAACCGCTGAGTCAGGAAGTAAAATCCGCTATTTAACCCATGTCCCAGGAGGATTGTCATTTAATACACCCAAAACATACTTTTCATCAGCGAAATGCCAGCGTTTGGATACATCAGACGCAAACCAAGCTTGCATTTTGGTCTAAAAAGCGATTCCGAGATATTTACGTTCTAAGATGCTCCGTCCCATAGCAAGCATAAACCAGCGGATTTTTCACTTCTGTCTTTTTTTCCCCGGAATTGAAATCCGGAGCGAAACCGGAGTGTATCACAGGGAAACTGGACGCAGCTGAGCACGCGAATTAATTGATGTTATAAAAAAGGCATCCTTAGGCGTTGGTGGCAAACGGGGTACATTAAAGAAAGGCGTCAGGAGGCGTCACGTGGCACGGAGTGAGTTAAACTGTACTGTGTGTGTGTGTGTGTGTGTGTGTGTGTGTGTGTGTGTGTGTGTGAGACTGTGTGTGTGTGTGACTGTGTGTTGTGTGGGGATGCAAAATGTCCATGCATATTTTACTGTTGGCACAACAGCAGGCTGGAAGCCTAATCCTGTGCCCCCCCAGAGCTTGGCCATAACTAAAACAGGTAATACACACTGTCTCCTGCTGAACACACTCGGCACTGGACACTGTGTATGTGTATGTGTGCTTGCTTGCTTACAGCTATTTTGGAGAGGGATGCTATATCCAAATGAGAGTGAACTTTGTGCAACAATGCAGGTGCCACCAACAGTTTTGGGTGCTTTCCAAATTGGTAGTAGGGAAGCTGATGCGCTCTCTCTCTCTCTCTCTCTCTCTCTCTCTCTCTGTGTGTGTGTGTGTGTGTGTGTGTGTGTGTGTGTGTTGCCTGGCTGTGGTTAAAAGCAGGAGTTGTCAGAGAAGTTAATAAAGGCCTCTGGAGCTGTGTCTTCCTCTGGTGGTTAACCCCTCATGTCCTGCTTCCTAGTTTCTTGTCTGTGGGTGTGCCTTTTTTACTTTTTAGAGTGTGTGTGTGTTCATACTTTAAGATGTGTACATGTGGGTTAAGTGTGTCTCCTGTGTGGCTGTGTCTGCTGCATACAAAAATCAACACCTGATCACCGGTTCCGAGCCACAGGCACCACCTAAACAGTTTTCTCTCGCTGCTCACACATTTTTTATTTATTTTTTTCCGTCCCCACCTGCACACTTGGTAGTCTTGGTAACATGTGTGGAACGTACTATATGTGGAAACATTAATATTGAAGTATTAAAGGGTTTTTTCAAGGTTTTTTTCACAGAAGTAGTGGTTAACGTTTTCAGTCCAAAAATAATCATATTTCATACTGGGGACGCCCCATCCTGACGAGCACTTGGAATTGTAGGCATTGCATTTTAAAAGGTCTTAAAAGTCCTTAAATTGTCACTTTAGTGTCATCTGTGTATACTTCCCGAAGATCAACCACTGGCATTGTATGACCACTATCAGACTGACATTTAGACGGTAATGAAATGAAAAAAGGTTTGATTCATCTCGAGTGACTCAGTGATTCATTTCTTCACCTTACCAGATATGTACAACTAACATAGAAACTAATATAAATGCTAAATCGTGCAATTTATATAGCGCTTTTATCCAAAGCGCTTTACATATTGTGCATTACATTCACACACACACACACACACATTCATACACCGATGGCGGAGGAAACCATGCAAGGCACTAACCTCCACATCAGGAACAATTAGGGGTTCAGAGACTTCGACACTAACTCTGGGGGAGCCTGGGTTCGAACTGGGAACCTCACGGTTCCCAATCTGGCCGCACTACCCCTGAGCCACTGCCGCCCCACAGAAAATGTACCAAGGCTATATGGTGCACACAACAGTGGTACATTAAAATGTTGTACTCACGGCAGCAGCCAGAGGCAGGGTTGAACCTCTCAAGATAATATACACTAGTGCACTTTTCAGATGAGAGTTGTTTTGTGGGTCAGTTCAGTGCTGTAGTCTATGTTCTTTCAGACGGCGGTATACCATAATTATTCCTTGTGCGACATTTTGGGCCGAACAAATAATTACATTTCTAATTATTTGTTATTTGTCGTCGTCATGAAAGGGGCGGGACTGTGACGCTCTATCGTGGGTAGAACACTACTACTACTAACTTGGCCTTTAGTCCCCTCATTGGGGGGTGACCAGGTGTAATCAATTGGCTAATATAGGGCGAGGTCGCGCTCATTGTGATGTCAGAACAGGCCTGCTCCATATATGGAGATGTAGGGGTGATCTGGATTTGCACCCTGTCCGGAGACTGGGCAGAGGCTTTTGTGCTGGTTCTGGACAACCGATTCAGAATTGCAGGGCTGCAGCCTGCAGGCTATCACAAATGACTTTGGACAGACGGAAAAAACTTTAGTTAAGCTAGAGTGACAAATTACTTTACCTGGGTTACATCTTCTGATAGTGCTGACATGACACTAGTGTTTCATTTCAGTGTTTCAGTGCGTTGAATTTAAACAAGGCTGTGGTAAACCAAGAAGTATACCAAGAAGGAGTGGACAGTGATGTCACTGTTATGCAACACAGAAGTAGTATGGACTTGAATTAGTTTATAAATTAATGTCAGTCAGTGACATCACTGACAAATCCTTGGTGTTACTCTTCCTGCGACCCCTGAAACCAGGCTTTCACCATCGTCTTGACTCTTTTTCGCCCCCCTTCTTCCCCACAAGGCCACTGAGCTGCTTAGAGGCTGTTAAGGCTCTTACCCACCGAAACTGACTTGTCCGGAGTGACGTCACGTTGACATTAAACGTGATGTTTGTTCTCTCTTTCTCGTGTATGTGCTATGCAGTATGCACTAAATACCTTCTGACCCCGATCATATATTTTGGCACAAAGCAATCACTACTGGAGTTACTGTATATAAACCAAATAAAATGATGTCTGTCGGGGGCCCGGTGCAGCACAGTCTGTAGTGCTGTCGCCTCACAATTCCCGCTGGGGGCGTACGCGTTCTCTAGTGCCCATACCCGAGGCGGGGTTAGCGAAAGGGCCTTTCTTTGTGGAGTTTGCATGTTCTCCCCGTGTCCCGTAGGGTAGGTATACCCTCTCTGGTCTCTAAACTGCCTCCCCCTGGCCAGCCGGGGCGCCTGATGGATGGGAAAGGAACTGGTCGGAATAACGTGTTCCTCCCACACGCTACGTCCGGCCGGGGAAACTCTCCCCTGTCAGGTCAAAAGAAGCAGCTTGGACTCCTCATGCATAGAAGGAAGCATGAGGTCAGTCCGCTGCCCCCCCCCCCCCCCCCCCCCCCCGGTTGGCAGAGGAAGCTTAGAGCCCAGGCTAGATTACATTAGATAATTGACACAATCGTGGGATAGTAAAAAAAATCACACTCGTGTGAATTGAGTGGTGCAACTCCCCTCTCTCCCCCCCCCTCCTTTCCTCTCTCTCTCTCTGTCATTAGCAGGCAAGACTGCAGCACTAATACTAGCTCACTCTCTCTGTTTCAGGCAAACAGCGCCCCTACAGGTGCTCATACATACATAGGTGAACACGGACATTGCTGTTCCTTGGAGTGGTTGCACCACTCAAAAAACAATGTCTGTCATGATCAAATTCTGTGACTATCTTTTGCCAGAAGTGAATACGTCCGTGATTCCGTGAAGCCTGTGTGTCTCTCACTCTTTCCCTCTCCCCTCTCTCTCCACACACACACACACACACACACACACACACACACACACACACGCTCTGTTTGCTGTCCGATACATAATTCCAACTCGCACTGGCCAAAAGCACGAGAGAGCTCTCCTCCCATCTCCTTCCCTTCTGTCTCGTATAGAGACGCAGGCGACACATTCCGCTTATTCAACATTTGAAACGGGGGTAAATGACCCACGCGGCTGCATCTCTACCGCAGACGGTGGTGTACAAACCCTCGCGTCTACAGTTGGGAGTTCCTCACACCTACTGTACGTCGCACCGCCGATCCGACAGGATCGGGGGCTTTGTCAGAGTACCCATTATACTCATCTGTGTCCCTTTTGTGCCCATATATGGTGATGCCTTGATGTCACTAGCCTGTCCCACATGACCATATATGGGCATAGTGGTTGGATCTGTGGCTCATGCGGACAACCGGATTTCCATATTTGATTATGTCCTAGTCATGGTGACATGCATGTATATAAATGGGCGAATCAGGTTTGATTATGGTTATGTCTGAGTCGTGGTGACTAGGGCTTTAAGCAATAGTCGACTATTCAACTAGTCGACTAGTAAATCCACTTATTGACCTTGTTGGTACTAGTTGACTAGTTGATTGTAGGCCTCAAGATCAGCTAGAATGCTATGCATTATATTCACCAATGTACACCGTTTTTTAAATGTACACATATTATTATAATTCTTTTACATAATGGGTAGTTAAATAACTAGTCGACTAGTAAACTAGGCAACTAGTCAACTAGTACAGATCACAAGAAGTGAAAGCCCTAGTGGTGACATGCCTATGTTGTTTATTTATGGTTATGTCTGATCAGAGTGGTGCGGTCTGCCGACCCATAAGGCAATTCTAATATAGCCAGGCCAAGCCAGAATCCCTATACTCGTCATGACTTGCTGATATCAGTCAATCAACAAAGACAGGGCAGGCCTTGTCTGAATTGAAAAGGACAGTTAAGTGTGTCTTCTTAGGGAAGAGGAAGACCCACTTAAAGCGTGCAAACACACACAAAACACCTCATGCACGCAAGCGCACAGCAGCAACAATGTCAAAATATCCACAACCTGTTCTAATGATCATTGCTGGATCCTCTGGGTCACAGCATGTGGGGAATGAAGAAATAACAGCGCCGGTTAATTCCCCTCCCTCTGAAAGGTGCGACATGTTGAAATGCAATGACTTGGCTTGCTGAACTGAAACTGAACACTGCTTTAAACCACAGAGGTGTCGTGGATGGGAGCCGAGAGAGAAAAGGGGCACGGAGGCAAAAGGTTTCTTATCCAAATTAATACAGAGCCTTGCCTTTCATCAAAGCCTTTATTGAGTAATATAGACTGTTCCAACTCACAATGGCTCTTTCAACACTTCCTTGGCAACAGACTTCTACAGATTGATGTACTTTCGTCTACGTTTGTCCCTCCCTCCCCTTCCTATGGCCTTTTTTTTTTTACAATGGAGACATATTTCATATTCCATATTCCTATCTCAGAGAGCCCCGTCTCTGCTATTCATCTATTCCCCTCGCATCTCGCCGTTTCTGGAGCCATCTTTTTCACGGCCCCCTCATTGACAGTCCCCTACTCTGCCACCTCCCCTGGTCACCGGGGAGCTCATTCTTAGTTGCACAAAAAACGTCCGTCACGGATTGCCTTCCCCCCCCCACCCCCCCGTCCGCCTGTGAATTAGCCGTGTGATTACACTGAGCTGGTGGGGTAAAGCCCGCGGATGGATTAGGGGTCTGGACGTGAGCTCGGGCCCCCTGATTGGAGAAGCCTAACGAAGTACAGAGAGAGAGAGAGAGAGAGAGAGAGAGAGAGAGTGAAGGACAGACAGGCAGACGAGAAAGGCTAACTTATAGTGAGGCCTAACTAGCCACGGAGGAGAGGCATGCAGTTGTCGCTTTGGCACATCACACTGATACTGGTTGGAAAAGGCCAGCCAGATGGAGTCACTGCCAGGAAGATACATAGAGGACAGTGTTCTGGCTTTTGCGTTGTTATTTTTGGGGTTTGGAAGAGTTGGGCGGCGGGGGGTTGACATTAAGTTATTTGCCAGAGAGAGAGGGAGGGGGGGGGGGGGGGGGGGGGGGAGCACTGAAGTTTGTCGGGCAACATTTTAGTTTGTCTGTTGCGTGTGAAGTTGCCGGTGTGGTTATGTGTGTTTTGCCATTCCCTTTGTCTTATCACAGCGTATCGTCATGAACACACAACAGAGCCTTGTCCTCGGTCTACTCGTGTTGCAGAGCCTCTATGAGAACGGGCCCTCATGCCGGCTGGCGCTGCATTTCCACACAGGCATATTAATTATAGTGTGTGTGGGTCGTAAATCAGGAACGACGACTCTGCGACTGGGTGGAAATGTGAGTGTGCGTGCGTGCGTGTTTGTATGTGTTTGTATATGTGTGTGTTTGCGTATCCATGTGAGTGCATGTGTGTATTCAATACAATACACTGTATTGTGAGCCAACCCAAACAGCAGTGCTGACATCCTCGTAATGTGTTTGTGTTTGGCTCAGTGGCTCCCACTCACCAGTGAACATGGGTTTGGGAGAGATGGATTCTGGGACAATAACCTGAGGTGTGAACCTTTTTGACCTTTTGTTAACAAGTGAGACAGACAGAGAGACAGTGATTTCAGACACGGAGAGAACGGGAGAGACAGATGGAGAGACTGAGAATAGAGAGAGAGAGAGAGAGAGAAGCCACAAAATCATCCCTTTAACATCAAGGGCAACGGTGATTATTAAGCTTTCCCCTGCTTTGGCAGCATAGTTAAGTCTGTGTAAAAATACAATAAAGATAGGGAATTATGACTGAGATGTATTTTCTGCCCGCTGAGAATGGGTATCAGCGAGGAGTCCCATTTGAACGGCCCGTGTTCATTACCTTGCACGATTTGATTTTGTGAAATCTAAGCGGAATTTTTAATGGTATGCCACAGCGCTCAATAATTCCCCCCGATAAGAGCCGGGGAGAATGGGAGTGCAATGGCCTGTGTAAATCTGTGACTGAAGACATTTGCGGTTATCGCCCTCCCTTCCCCATCCCTTCCTCCCTCCCTCCATCGGTCTGTCTAGTGTCTGTCTCTCTCTCTCTCCCTCTCTAACGCCATCGCTCCTTACCTGCTCTTCTTTTCCTCATTTTCCACCCGTCCGTTCAGCCCCTGAAGGTCCTCCTTCGTCTCACGTCCGGCTTCAGTCTCTTCCCGTTTTCTGCGTCGCCCTATATCGCCCCCATCTGTCTCATTCCTTCTCTTTTTTCTCCCCACACACCCTTCCCTTCCCTTCCCTTGTGTCTCATAGCAACGGAGCGAAGTGGTCCTGTGTGCGTTCACGTTCCCTCCGAGTGGCCGCACGCGTGTCGTGATCGATTGTCTGCGCTTTGGACCGGTACATTTGAATACTTTTTCTTTTTCTTAATCTCCCGGAGCGTTTCCTTTTTTTTGTTTGTTATTGGGGTGGATATACAACAACAAACAAACCCCAGGGTGTGTGTGTGTGTCTCTTTTCTCAGAAAGACCTTGGGAGTTATATCAGTGCCCATCTCTCCATCAGGCAGGGCTTTCATTACGCCCCCCCCCCCCCCCCCCCCTATACGAATAACGTTAAAACACACACGCACGCACGCGCACGTGTGTAGCGAGATAAGCGTCCCCTTTAAAAGCGGATGCATTATTTAACACAGGCGGCTAATGGCCCAGATTGTCCTGTAACAATTGAATAACATCGTCAGATAACGGTGAGCCTTTTGCTCTCTCCCCTTTTAAAGGATGGCCCCTGTGTGTGAAACCATAGATAGTGGTGGGGGGGGGGGCATCCTTCTCAAGCCAGGCCACAAAATAATATCACCGCCAGGTGGTTTGAGACCACAACAGAAGGAAAACGGGAGGGAGGGAGGGAGGGTGGGAGAGAGAGAGGGTGAAAAGGGGGGTGGTGGGGGGTGCAAAATCAATAACATGTTGGTCAGTATTAATCTAACATCAATATAGGCAGTATCTTTTACTTTTCATGGTAATGGCTCTAGTGATCTCCTAAAGTGCCTCTCAAGTGCTTAGAGGGCGACCGATAGCATCTTATCAGGGGGGAGAGGAGTGCTGCGGCCACAGTGGGGGGCGTGGCGGGGCGGGGTGGGGGATGGAGGGGGTGCCGGTCGGGTCCGCTATAGGGGGAGGAGGAGGCGCATACTTGACTGTGCATCCCAGAAGAATCCTTTTACTTAACCCTGACAGATGAGAAAGTCATGGCCCTGATGACTAACACTACGTCAGGAACCACCGTTCTGGGTCTGTCTAATGGGACACAGGAGTCTGAATGAGCGCGCACGCACGCGCGCACACTCTTGACTTCATGGTGCCAAGGACAAGGTGCAGCTCCATGGTGTTATAGGACATCAAAAACTTCACAACCTTCAGGTGTAAAAGCACATTATTTTGCGGCCACACATTTCAGTTTCAAAAGATAATCACGATAATAAAGGAAGGTCAAATAACGAAACATAGGCAGAGTGCCTCTTGTATGCTTGTGCAAATGAGGGACATCACTTAGATTATGCACATGCATTTTCGGGTACAATTGCATTTGACCTGCTGTGCCACAACTATTCACAACATTTTGAGTGAAATAGTATTAGTATTAAACATCCAATTTGGAATGGAACCATGGTGCCTGCTCCCCTCTCGCCCAGATGGTTGTTTGGGTGTAATTCACTGGAATTACTATTTATAGCCTCAAATTGCTCGACTGAGATGAGGGTTGTCAGTATCAGTATTGTTTTCGTCGACTCTAAAACTATGCCGACAAAATGTTCGTCCACTACCTTTTTTCTAAATGGAACCATAATGAAAACTAAGCTATGATGACTAAGACTAAATGTGTTGACAATTTCGTCATGGACATGCATTGTTTGATATTGTTTGTAAACATGGGAGCAAAATGGACCTGTCCTCGAGATTCACGATAATAAGGAAAACAGACAGATTAATTTCCTCCAGAGTCAATAGACTGCGTGCGTGCGCGTGTGTGTGGTTTATCTATAGTAGCATTTCTGCGCTAGTATTTCGATAATGGCTTAACTGCATCCCTCTTATTCACCCCCACAAATAAGCTTATGGCCATATATGAATTCACAAGCTTATGCACGTTGCCACGTACTGTATAAGACAACAATTCTGCAGCTGCCTGTCAGTGTGTGTGTTTGTTTTGTTTAGCGGAGTGTGTGTGTGTGTGTGTGGAGAGGTGGGGGGGAGGGGGGAGGATATAACCACGACCTTCTAGCATTTACCGCTTTACCACATTTCCTTTTAATACACGAGGAAGAAATGGAGATTGCCCGAGATGCTTTGCCCAGATGAAGTACATCGTGGTCTATTTTTAGCATGACTTGCTATTGGAAAGGCACGTTAGGCGTGAGAAATGCAAAGCGTTTATTCCCTCTGCATCTGACTGGGGATTAGAGCATCTTGTCCCAGTGTTAAGGTCACATTGGCACCGGGGCAGAATGTTCTCCTCGAAGCAAGTGTGCGTGCACACTGCACAGAAAAATACTTGCACGCACGCACGCCCACACAGCTGCAGGTTACCTGCTAAGGGAGAGCTTCTGGTAGACTGTGTATAGGACCAGGGCTATACTTTATTGGCTGTGGAGTTCATGGTGGAGGGGGTTGAAGGCCTGAGCTGTGTGGGACGTGGTCCATGTCTCTACAGCGCGTATGAGGGATTCCTGGAGGGCGGGAGGCAGGGCCCATAGTGTGTGTGTGTGTGTGTGTGTGGTGTGCCAGGCATTGGCAGCATGCCCTACCCACTGATCCTGTTGGATGCCTTCCATTGGTCCTCTTCCTTCCTCCTAACCCCCCAGTACACACACACACACACACACACACACACACACACACACACACACACACACACACACACACACACTCTCTCTCCTTCCCTCTGTCTCTTTTATACAGTGTTAGGGGCTGAGGCGGATGAGGGGGATGTTTTGGTAATACGAACCACCATGCGTAATATGATATAATAATACTAATAATAATGAAGCGCCCTCGCTAAAACACTGTTCCTCATCAGAGTGTGACCGAATAACACACATGCGTTGCGGGTAATAGTCTGAGCTTATAGCGATATCAAAACACATTTCATGGTATACACATGGTTGTTTTCATGGTTTTGTTTCCTCACAAAAAGTTGTGCAATTCCACTTCCAACATGCAGGAAGGAAACGCAGGTGAAAGATGATTGATGTTGATTTCACAGCTACACTTGGAAACACTGAGTGTTAATCTTACAAATGTACGATTCTGAGAGTTGTTAATTTTCTCCGTTGAAATGTACAGTAGCCTACAAATTAACACTCACTGTGTAAAGATCTTACTCAAGTAGGAGAGAAAAAAATTCAGGCTAAACTCCTTCCAGCACATTGTTTT
>NC_139714.1:21864903-21869859 GCF_964188405.1 Protomyctophum parallelum | reverse complement strand
AACGTTAACTATAGCACATGCAGCACACGCTGCAGTAGAAGCTGCAGTCAGGAAACATGATCCCATGATACATTGTTGAGTCCTCTGGCCAACGCATCACCTCAGCTGTGTGCAAAGCATCTAACGAGCGTTCCATCAAGTGAAATGAAATGCGGTGATGTGGCAGATCCCATGAAATCACAACTGAAATATGCATGAGGGAGAGAGAGAGAGAGAGAGAGAGAGAGAGAGAGAGAGAGAGAGAGAGAGAGAATAATTTTATATCTTTGTATACATGTGCCAGTGTGTGTGTACTGCGTTTGCAATCATAATTTGTGAACCTTTCCCATTAGCAGAGCTGCCGTCTAGCCAATCTCCACAGCCTCCCAGTAATTGAATGTGATTTTAATTGTGCAAAGCCTGCGTCCAGTGTAACCCAACACTTAACTGTATAGAGAAGCAGAGATAATGCTGGTGCTGCTCTCCGGCAAAAAGGGCCTATATAGTTTGGTTTAGTTATGACATGGGTGTCACACAATCTCACACAAGGCTGTGTGTGTGACTGTGTGCGCGCGTGTGTGTGCGAGCGTGTGTGTGTGTGTGTGTGACTTTAACTCATCTCAGTGTGCACAGATGTTATCCTCATTTTGTACCACATTGTGAACAACGATCAATAGACTCTAATGACGTGTTAATGCTATTTATTTTGGGCAGACGGATAAACCATGAGACAGTTACAGTGTGGCCTGTTGCTCGCATGGGTCAATGGAGAGCTTAAGTTAAGAGTGTTTGTAATGATGCACATTGCCTTGCCTTTTGTCTGCGCCTGTGTGTGCTATTACAGTCTGTGGTTTGGATTAGCAGCTCCCTAAACCTGGCATGGAGTCAGCTCAGCCAGCCTCCGTCTCAGTCTGATGATGTCACAAAGCTCTTAGCCTGCCGATGGTTATCTCCACGGTTTGGCTGTAGCTGCATGCCGCTGTGTGTGTGTCGTTGGTGTTGTCGATGAGGGGGCGGCATGTGGTGCCCGCCACGGCCCCCTGATTGCATTCCCTGCTTTGCCACATACAGGACGCATTATCAGGCCCGAGTGATTTGAGTGCATCGTGAACCGCAAGCTCCATCTTTTGCGAACCTCAAACCATAATTTGGCAAAAAGTCGAAAAACCAAACTAAGCAAAACCAGATCTTTTTTCAGGATTGAGCATCAAACGGTATAACTCGATCATGGCACTGAATTTAACCCGTTTTGGTGTTGGCATTATGTTATGCTTTAGCTATTGAAAAATAGCAGATCTACAAGCTACGAGCTTGTAGGTCTGCTATTTTTGAAAAATCGAAGAACGACTGACGCGGAAACATAGCTTTTTCAGAAAACTGTCAGGATGTAGAAGACATTTTTAGAATCTGATCTCGGGTCAAAATGGCTTAAATTCAGCCTTATATTGTCGGAGAACTGTGGGTGCCCCCGATTCATATATTCATAATCAGCGGCGTGTTTTATAACATAATTCCATTGCGACGGCAAAAACAAACACCAAAACAAAACATAAAAGGGAGGAAATGGGGTATAATATTATGCATCTTTCTCCTTTCCACCGATTCAAATGTCTTACGGTGGCAGAGAGCAAAGGGATATACTGTACCACGGCACAGGCTGTATGTATTAGCATCAATACGGCAGGCATACACCCCCCCCCTTCTTGCCTTGCATTGGCCCCAAAGCTAGAGGACAAAATCTTTTGTCTCCGGTCTGAAGGAACACACGTATACACCAACTCGGCAACAACAACAGCCGAGCAAACATACATCGCTTTCGGGAGCGTTGCCGCAGTATATCCCCCCCCCCCCTCCCCCCCTCTCTCTCTCTCTCCTCTGTATGATATGTTTACCAAATACCTGTTTAGAATGCGGCGGTGGCTGCGAAGCGCGCGCTCTGCTCTCTCCCCCCCTTTTCCACCAGTCCCTGAGGATGCACGGCGGTAAATGGCGGTATTATTTGTCAGCTCTGGCAGTGTCTTGAGGCTGCCTCAGAGAGATACAAGGAGGCAACTGATAAGGAGAGCATCAGAAGGGCAGTTAATTGCCTCCAGTCTCCGGGAGCTGGGGAATATTTAAAATCTATGGGATTAAAGACAGATTAAAAACTGCAGAAGCAGTGGGGCCCAATGGCGCTTAAAGATTGCAATCAGCAAGGGTAATGGCGGAGGAGAAGGAGGGTGAGAGAGAGAGGGAGAGAGAGAGAGAGAGAAAAAAGAACGAATGCGGCAGCTGGAGGGGGGTGGGGGGGGTGGGGGGGCAAAAAAAGAGGAAGAAAAAAATGACAGATAGGAAATTCAGATCCGCTCCTAATGCCCAGGGTTCCATCTTGTAAGCACGATTCATCTACGTGTAAATCGTTTTTTTTCCCCCTTCGCTTTCCCTTTCCGTTTTCTTTTTTTTTCTCACCCCCCCCCCCCTCTTTCTCATCCGAGGCCTGCTTTGCTATAGCATCACTGCAGCAGCTTCCCTCGCTCTCTCTCTCCCTCGCTCTCTCTCTCCCTCGCTCTCTCTCTCCCCCTCTCCCTCTCTCCCTCTCTCTCTCTCTCTCCCTCTCTCCCTCTCTCTCTCTCTCTCTCCCTCGCTCTCTCTCCCTACGACGCCTCTTATCGGCACATCAGTGAATTAAAAGCGCTTCTCCCCGTGAGGATTAAAGGAGGCTGATTGAAGACGCCACGAAAACTGTCTAATAAGTCGAAAAATGTCAGAAGGGCACTCTATCGAGACTATGTACTTTTCATATAATAATAATAAAGCCTGACGGGTGCGGGTTGGTAATGGGGAGCGGCGCGGTAGGCAGAGGGGTGTGTGTGTGTGTGTGTGTGTGTGTGTGTGGTGGTTTCAGGGCATCACAGTGAACTTGGGGGGGGGGGGGGGGGGAGGGAGGAAGAAGTGGAGGGGGGTGTCATGTCAGAAATGGATGACAGAAAGAAGGAGGGAGTATATAGTGGAAGACGGTCTGCTTACACCTGCACCTGATGGATTCCCCCCTCCCCCTCCCCCCTGCCACTGTTTTGTGCACCAGCGCGTCGGTTGTAACACCGGCTATAATCGTATAGCGCGCAAAACAAAACGGGGGTGAAATGGCTACATGTATACTGCCCCCCCACCCACCCTCCGCGATGAAGGGCAATTGCACCGTGGTATCTCGGTGCGTTGCTTCGGCTCCGTCGGAGGAGAGGGCTGTATAAGTGTTATCATTAAGGATTTTAATGATCCCCCCCCCCTTCAAATTCTTATCTGCCTGCTATCTGTAGGCATCGCAAATTACAGAAGAATAGGAGAACACGGCCCACATACGCCGACGCATCTCTGCCTGGGTTAAAGGAGGACCAGGGCGTGCACCATATCACATTGTTTTCCCCACCTTATCTGAGGCCCCACTCACTTAATCCTGTTAATGACTACATGAGATACTTAAGGTTCCATCTCCAAAATCAACCGTTCGCCTCCACACATAATCTGCTAAAAATCTCTGCCATTTTTTTTTTTTTTTTCATTTTTATATAATCCATTTTGTGGCATCTCTCTCTCCATCGTCTCTCTCTCTCCCTCGTCTCTCTCTCTCCATCGCTGTCTTCCTCTCCCTCCCTGTCTGTCTGTCTCGCTGTGTCTCCCTGCCTTTCTGCAGTCTCTTTTTTTTATTGAAAGATTAGCCTTATAAATTATGCATGGGTGGGTAGTGGGGGTAATCCTGGGAAGAGAGATAGAATCGCCAGAGTGTTGAAGGGGGCATCGGGATGAAGCGGTGCCACCGACATAAATATGAAACAGATGTTTGGTGACATTTACAAAAAAAAAGAAAAAGTGAATCCAATCCCCTCCTCTGCTGTGTCTGGTATTTTATATGGAGAGCGGAAACTGACATTGCTCGCCTCCTCTGACTACCCCTCTCTCTCTCTCTCCCCTTTATTGGTCTTCACAACTTTTTGCTCAAATTCAGATGCTCACAGTCTTATACCCTCATTCTTTCATTCTGTCTACCTCCAAATGTTTCTTTCACTCGATTTATTGCCCCCCCCCTCTCTCTCTCTTGCTCTCTCTTTCTCCCACCTCTATTTCTCTCTCCTTGTCTCCATTTTAGCTATAATCCTCTGGAAGTACCGATGCATAGATTATACTCTCCCTTTATTCACCATGTGTCTATTTGGTTAGACGAGGGAGCCAGCCTGAAGAGGGAGAGAGAGAGAAAATACCTCTCTTGCCATAAGACTTAAATGCAAGCTCTTCCAAGTACCATCTGAAATGGCATCTAATCTACCCCGATTAAGGCCTATTTTAGATGATCCTTTTAGGAGGAGAGCGAAGGAAAATACACTTAAACGATAAAAGGACAAAAATAAATAAAAGGAAAGACGTGGATGTATAAATGGGACTCCTATATTTAAATGTGAGAGACGCAGATCATGTGATATGAGAGCGCGTGCTGTGAGCATGGAGGTGGGCGATGTGATGGCGTCGTCCCGAGTTGATCACTTCCGTAGAGGCCAACGTGTGGAGCGGGACTATGCTAAACCGAATGCGTTTTTTTGGGATGGGTGGTGCTGGTTGTGTGCATTATTGCATGTGATTGTTCCGCGGCTGGCAGCGGCCCTGAGGGCTTGTCGCCGGTGTCTTTTCATTGCACAACGGGAGAGAGGGAGAGGGAGAGAGAGTGAATGGAGATCTTCCTTTACTCATCCCTGCATTGTCTCGGCTGCTCCGCCACTCGGCGACGGCCTCCACTCCATTCTTGCCCGCGCGTACACAAAGGGTGGCGTTGTGTTGTTGTGGCATTGTTGCGCTTTGTTCTGTGCTATGAAAACATGAAAAAAAAAAGATAATGCTTCATGGAACAATGCTCCTCTCTTTTGTTTCCCTCACTCTTTCTCTCTATCTGAGCCCCCACCCCCCCACCACCCCTTCTCTTGCCCTTCTTGCATGCTCTCTCTGATTTAC
>NC_139714.1:21819903-21854903 GCF_964188405.1 Protomyctophum parallelum | reverse complement strand
ATAAGTCATTGTACACGTTGCACTGAAAATAGCAGATGTACAAGCCCGCAGCGCGTCGCGCTGCGACACGTTGTGGGCTTGTAGATCTGCTATTTTCAGTGTAGAATCAGTCACTTCGACTGCATCTAGGCCCGCCAAAACACATTTTAGTCGACTAAATCAACTGTAGATTTAGTCAACTGAAATCTTATGACATTTGACTAAAACTAGACTTAACACTAAAACATTCCGGGTGACTACAATCTGTCTAAAACAAAATGAAGAATTCAAGAGACCGAATAAAACTAAAAAAAGAAAATTGCTGCCAAAAACAACACTGTACTTTAAGCCCTTTTTGCATGAACGTGGTCAGTAAAGGGACTCGTACATTTATGTAGAGCTTATATTATAAATAAATTACCATTCATACCCAAGCTTGTATGGTATATGAAACTATGCTGTACTATGCTGTGATTGATTTTGATTGATTGATTGATTCTTTATTTAAGTGTCATGCTTCAGAAGAAGCCCAGCCCATATGGTCATAAACAATAACAATAAACCGAACATGACCGTTTTCAAACGATGATCAAGTGAATACCAATCTGACTAATACACCCCAGACCCCTACAAGGCAGATTACATCATATACAACATACAAATAAAGTACACCATTATGCCTGTAACAGGAGACACATGTACCTACTTGAAGAGCTGGGATTGTCTTCTATACTCCAGGCTCTAGAAACAAACTGGGCTGTCCTAAATACTTCATTATTAACACTTTCAGGGCTTTAAATTGTTTAATCCAGGGTTCCATCGTGTGTAACACGCTAAACCCGCTATTTGTTTAATGCGTTTAATTCGCCGTTTTAAAATACTTCTGATCATAACAAACCAACGGACCATTTTTCACCGGGTTGAAAGCTGCAAATACTTCAGCGTATATGCTCTAAAGGTAATAAAACAATCTCGGCATCGTAGAATATTGGATTAAATAGCGGGGAACGCCTGTTTCGCAGTAGAACTTGCAGTCTAACTTCTGAACATCATCTTCCCAGAATAGTTCAGGATTTTTTTCCTATGTACATAGGAATATATATATATATATATATATTGAAAATAATTGTTTGCCAACACATTCCTTGCCGTTGGCGTAGATCTACGTCAAATGGTCCTATAGTGGTTTATGATAGCCCACAGTCCTACTGCTATACATATACCTGTGTACATTATCATTGAGCAACGTAATTAAATAAACAGAACATTTACCGTGGGCAAGATGGCTACGCATATCGTTGTATAAACATATTTTAACTCCTTTGTAGCCATGAACGATAAAACGAAACAATGCACAGGTTACCATAGACGATGAAGTAAGATTTGATAATTGAGCCTTACTCCAGAGTTTAAAAAAATATTTTTCACCTCGTTTTAGCTTCGTCGTTAGAAGGAACAGGTAAATCCTCCCTTCACGCGCACGCAGTTTTTGTTTGGTGGCTTTATAGCTCATAATGGGATAAAGTACGACGTTCGGAGCTCAATGAAACATTAATTTGAGCTGCCGCTAAACAAAACAATGATCGCCATGTAGGGTTGGGTGACGATACGAATACATCGTCAATCGCGAATATACGAATCCAATCGCCGAATATTTTTATTAGGCGATTTCTCGGGACGATTTAGCCCAGATAACCTGTAAAGTGTGAGCAACATGTGAATCAATTTGGCCCAGCAAAGTAGTAACAGCGGCCGGGTGGAAATCCGTCCCATTATAATGGTATGCTCCCACAGTCCCCGCACTCAGCATTGTCAGCAGCCAGCATCGGGCACCGCGGCACGGCACTTACGGCAGCCTGGCTGGGAGCCGAGGGAGGCTGTAGCCTACATGTTGTTTAAGCTCCGGAGTCCAGACCCATGCAGTTTAATAATATACAGTCACAACAGAATGCACACTGCTGTCTCGTGTGTCATCACAATCCCAATGCGCCACCCGTGAGTGGCGGGGGGGGAAATAAAAAAACTGTCTACTAGTGTTAGTGTATAGGCACGGGGATCATTCATTAGCTTAGCGCTTAGCTTAGCGTTAGCTTAGCGTGTAGCCAATACTGGTGCAACCCACTGATTGAACTTCATCTCCGCCTGTAATCTAAGTTATTTTTATTGACAACGTGAACTAACCCCGACACCAGCGCTGCAAAAATAGACAGATCTACAAGCTCTCAACGCGTAGTGAACGGCACTGCAAAAACAGGCAGGACGCGATGCCTTGAGAGCCTGTGTGGATCAGCCCGGCCGCAGCAGCTTGTGGGCTCCGCTGCTCCGCTCCGAGCCTCCGACGACCGGTGCGGGGAGGGAAGGGAGCAAGTTACCCTGGCTGCGCAGCTTCGCTGCAGTCTGCAGAAACAGACTGATCTACAAGCTCTCAACGCCTAGCGAACGGAGCTGCGAAAACAGGCAGGACGCGGCGCCTTGAGAGCTTGTAGATCTGGCTTTTTTGCGACCTGCAGTGAGCTGTTCTCACTTTACTTTTATGACACGAATACATCGTCAATCGGCGAATATTGGTCAGACGATTGGCGGTTGAAAGAAATTGGCATATCGCCCAACCTTACCGCCATGACAACAAGAGCTCCCCTTCTCTGCTTATTTTGTCCATTTGCTCTGGCACTTTCCACCTACCGCCCCCTATCGCCCCTTGGCTACAAAATGCTTTTATCTCGGATTCCTTTCCCAGTTTGCACCCTTGGTCAAAATTGGCTTTATTCAACGGCCCACAGCCAAAGAACTGATGATCACGGTTACACAATGTTTTTTTTAGTTTTTTTTTAGTGAAGGTCAATGCTAACACGTCCGTCACAACACACACATCATTAAGCGGTGGCTTTCTGGTTTAGACCTTGGGCCGCAGACTTTCAGATTTTATTTTACATTGATTAGCTTAGAGCTTTGTTTACCATACGTGAGCTTTGTGAACCCTTATTTTAAAACGTACACAAACATTTTGTCAAGGGCCGCCGGGGTAATGGATAGTTATTTGTCAGGGCTATAGTAGGGCTAATGGTGTGATGGACGTTTTCCACTCATGCCTCTGTCCATATATCCATCCGTACTCGCAGAGGCCCTCGGGGGGACGGGGGGGACAGAAGACAGAGAGGATGGTTCTTTAAAGAGGACTATCTCCACCTTTTTTATTTGAAGGGAAGACACAAGCCTTATTATCTCCCTGTGACAGCCACGAATTACTGCTGGCTCCCCAGCTCGGCATCCACATGCATGAATAGACAGACACAAGTCTCTCTCTCTCTCTCGCTCTCTCGCTCTCTCGCTCTCTCTCTCGCTCTCTCTCTCAAATTACTGTAAATGAATGAGCTGTTTTTTTGTTTTCCTCTCCATCTCGCTTTCTCTTTCTGCCCATTGATTCTATGTCACCTTTTTCTTTATACCTGCGTCAAGGCGCCCTATATATAACATCTGGGCCCACAGGTCTAAATGGCACTGTCCCACATCCCTTACATAAACTTTTACCCGTCCTTTTGTGTGTGTGTGTGTGTGTGTGTATCCAAGCGTGTGCATGGGGAAACCCAACCCTGTTCAGGGCCCATCCTGGGCGGCCCTAATTGGCCCTAATGCCGGCTTGGGGTCTGCACGGCTTCCATAGGCTGTAATTAGGCTAATGGAGGGCGCCGGAGTCACTCTGAGAGCCAGAGTGCGAGCCAGACCAGGGGTCAGTATATATAGCCGGTGTGGCCGGTGGACTGCAGGCCCGCCGGGTGGCTGGCTGGCTGGCCGCGCGGCCGCGAGAACAAGGAGGCCTTTGGAAGGGGCCGGGCGGGGCCGGGCCTGAATGGACGCTGGTAATAATGGCCATAGTGACAGTTCTGTCTGCGGCTGCAGGACCGTTTTTTGGGAAAATTGGACTGACCCCGCGGGGGTCTCTGAGTGAAGGGCAGTGTGGTGACGATGACAGAGACTTGTCTGTCCCCCCGTCCCCCCACCACACACACACACACACACACACACACACACACACCTCGGGATGGAGTTGGTTTTGCGGTGCTTTATGCATGTTCATGTTTTATTTGCATTCATGAGTCCTTTTTTATAAGTGCAGGTTTGAGCCATTTTGATGTCATCCACTGCAATTAAAATGCACTGTGTGTGTGTGTGTGTGTGTGTGTGTGTGTGTGTGTGTGTGTGTGTGTGTGTGTGTGTGTGTGTATGTGTGTGTGTGTGTGTGCATGCGTGCGCTATGTACTGTCTGTGTGTTCAGGCAAGCAGTATGGACTGATAATTAAATGGCAGAAACGTGCAGACACAGCCAAAGTGTTTTGTAATCTAAGAGGCTTAACACAGCATGCCTTAGACGCAGCAACACCATCACTACACTATTGCCTCAGTCCTCCACCATCCAGGTTTCATTTCAAGGGTTTCTGCTTAAGTCTGACTTACTTATAGTGTGGATGGGGTTAAAAAAACTGATTAGACTGCATATTTACCCTGCGAGCGCACACACACACACACACACACACACACACACACACACACACACACACACACACACACACACACACACACACACACACACACACACACACACACACACACACACACACGCTATCTCTGTCTTTCTCCATCCATTTTTTTTTCAGATGACTGTATAATATCCAATTTCAATTAGCTTATCTCCTGCTGGTCCCCGTAATGGCTCTTGTCTTCTGTCATCACCTTTATTGGCTCACCTGCCTGTCACCATGGAGACGAGCATTGCCTGGCGGGCTATACTGTGGTGGGGGTGGGGGTGGGGGGTGGTCGGCTTCTTGGTAATTAGGACAGGTGTGGACGTGGGCTCGGAGGGCTGATCATAGGATTTCATGTTGAATGCTATATCCTTCTGTCCAATACCTGGCCTCCGGTATAGGCTACCTGCAGGCCTTTAACCCATTTTGGGGCGGGAACCCCTTTTGGTGTTTTACGCATCATGTTCTACTTGAGCTATTTAAAAATAGCAGCTCTACAAGCTCACGACCTTGTAGGTCTGCTATTTTTGAAAATTCGTGAAAATGTAGTGCAAATCTTTGAATATATATTCTTTCAGAGCCAACATTTTTAACTCACATCTTTGCAGGGTTCCTGGAATAACATATTTTCAGATGGGGCCAATTACATATAATTCTGATACAGAAACATAGGTATTTCAGAAAGCTGTCAGGATTTAGAAGACATTTTTTTAAATGTCGACGTCAGGCCTAAATGGGTTAAACTGCCTTAGCTTTCAGATATCCTGATGTGGAACAAAAAAAAATCCCACTTGTGTGAAGTGAGGGGCGACCACTGTGGCTGCCACATGGCGTCACAGGGGGGGGACATGCTTAACCCATTTAGAACTGAGGCCGATTCTAAAAAATAAATAAATCTTCCAAATCTTGTCTTCTAAATCCTAATGTTTCTATGTCAGTGGTGCTCAACCTTTTTCATGTCAAGGACCTCCAGAATTATCTGTATTTGGCTGCCGACCCTGAAAATATGTTGTTCCAGGGACCCCCCAGAAGCAAAGATTTTTAGTTAAAAATGTTCGCTGGGAAAGAGCATATATTCAAAGATTTGCGCTACATTTTCACAATTTGTAAAATAAATAGCAGATGTACAAGCTCGCAGTGTGGCACTCGCTGCCGCGCTAAGAGCTTGTAGATCTGCTATTTTTTCAATAGCTATAAAGTATAACATAATCCTTAGAACACCAAAAGGAGTTCCTGTCCTGCATGGCTTAGAGCAAACATAAAACAATCCATAGACTTGGCTGCCACATGACTTCACGGGGGGCACGCACAAAGCCAGGCGTTGGATCAACGTCAACGAGTGATGTAAGCGTACATAACCTTAACACCTGTCAAAACGGCAGCACCTCGGACACGTCCTTCCGCCTCTCTGTGTTTTCTTTGGGCAAAATGGACCCTTTTCCACAGACAGACATGTCATAGCAGGCGAAAGACAGCTGCAGCGAATAAAATGTAATTCACTCAGTTTGATTTAGGTGTGCCAAAGAGCATGCATTGACAACAACATAGTGTTGTCAGTGCTTGCTATGTGGCACATCTAAATCAAATGTACCCGCTATTAATTATCATTTTAGTAGCTGCATCTGTGTTTACCCTGCCATGAGACGGTCGGTGTTAAAGGGACTGTTGTCGGCCTTGAGGTGTGTGAAGGCTGCTGAACTTTTGCATTCAACAACTGTGTTGACTGTTTTAGTTTTTTTTGTCTTGTTGTGAGTGAGTCATGGTGGGTCATTGGGAGTATACTCTCTGAGCACCTGAGATGCATTAACAATTATTATCCCCAGGGGCGCCCGCCCGCTGGCCTAGTGGTCCAGATATAGGACACATGCAGTATAGGCACATATAGGCTTTGGCCTGACAGCGCGTCGCGTGTTCGAGTCCCGTTCATGACCTTTGACTGTCGACCTTTGCTGCATGTCTCTGCCCTCCTCTCTCTCCCTCTTTCCGGTCAATCATCACTTGTTACTATCAATAAAGGCAGAAAAGCCAAAAACAAATCTTGAAAAAGGAAAAAATATATTATCCCTTGCATGGCTATTTTGGGCATGCCATTATAGGCTCAAAAGCTTTTGAAATTGCCAACATGTTTCACATGCGTTACTTATGACGTTGTACTGTAACTATTGAAACAAGTTGGAAATATTTAGGGCATTTACGGAGTGTTGGCCAGGGGCTTGTGAGGCGTGGAATAGAAAAAGGGGCTTGGTTGTGCCGAGATGCATAGGAATGTAAAGTATGCACCCCTCCCTCTCTGTCTTTGATCACTGACTAATACAACGTGCAGGAGAACGGAGAGAGAGAGAGAGAGGAAACGATGTATGGGAGTGCTCGCGAGCAACCATAATAACCAGCTGCAAAGATATACATTACCCTGTCTTTTGATTGTACTGGACAGAGAACGGAAATTATTACAGGCAAGGGAATATTGAATGAATATCACTCTACGAAATTCACTCTGGCTCGAATGTGGGCTTTTTTTGTTTGGTGAAGCGCATCATTTATCACTCTGATATTGAATTTCATAAACGGGGGGGGGGGGGGGGGGGGGGGGCAGCAAGACGGCAAAGGAACAAGTGGTTGGAACGCGAGGAGACGTCGACAACAAACACAAAACAGAAAGGAAAAAGAAACAAAGAAAGAAAAAAGAAAAACGGGTATAGGGAGAGGGGAGAAAAAGGAGAGAGGAGAGAGAACAGAATGCTTCCTTGTGTCTTCTGGCGGTTTAGCTTTTGTTTGAAATGAAAATTCAGAGTGTTTGAGGGATTACAGTTTGGATTGGCAGGGCCCACGGGAGCCAGCCTGCAGTTATCTGTACACCAGTAATATGGAGTATGGTAATCATCGCTGTGTGTGTGTGTGTGTGCGTCGGTGTGCGCGCATGTGCATATACGTATGTGTGCGTGGCATTTCGGGTACATACCGAAAGGGGTGTGTGGGGGGGGGGGGGGGGTGGTTGTGGTCTGTGTGACGCATGCTGCAAAGACTCACTCCATCACCTCTCTCTCCACCACGCAGAAAAAAAGCCCCAAACTCTCCACTTCACCTGAGCCATTCCACCAGTATATTCCGACCGCGCCACCACCACCAAGTGGTGGTTTTGCCGCCTATAATCTGATTCCTTTTTCCCCCCATAAGCAATTATCCTTTTCGGTCTCTTTCCCAGTGGCTCTCTCACCTCCCCGCGCCTCCCATTTGTCATTCCTTCATCTCTGCCAGCAGGCAGGCGAGGAAAAAAAAAAAAAAAAAAACCCACAGCCACGCTCCAGTGGTCTTGAGAGTCGGTAATTTTAGGTTTTGAGTCCAGCTTCAGATTAATGTCTGTATTTTGACTTGTAATGTATATAAGCTGTCGAGTGCCAACCCCCACTCTGTGTGTGTGTGTGTGTGTGTGTGTGTGTGTGTGTGTGTGCTTGAGGGGTGTCGCTGTTTTACTGTGACCTCACCTTGTCCATTAGGGGGGTTCAGGGAGAGGTAATGTTGTGGTTCAAACCTACCTGTAGGGTTGACCTGGCTACTAACACAAACACTGACTTTACACTCACACACCTGACATTCCTCACGTTCAGCCCCGTCTCTCTCTCTTTCTCTCTCTGTCTTCTGCGCTCATCTCTCCCACACATTTACACACACACACACACACACAGAGAGAGGGGGTGTAATAACAGAAGCAATTTCTCCAGCTGAATTAGTTCAACCAGCATATCCCGTAATGCATTGTGATTTAATACGGTTCCAATTCACTTCCAGTTCATTCTCAGCTCTCACACACAAACACACACACTTTACCAGGGCAACACGGTTTCTACCTAGAATTTATAAACTCACTCTTCCAGTTGAAGACTGTCTCTGTGCCTACAGTATGTGTTAAATATATGATATCCCTCTTGTATGTTTACACTGGGAACAGTTGGTACGGTAACCGCTACCCGCCCTTTTCTGTCCCCATGTCTTTGCCACAGTGTTTGTGTCCAAACACTGCATCCCAAAACACAATGTATTCATCTCCAATTTGACATAGTCGTATTTCGCGGTTCTGTCACAACCGTTGTGTTCAGGCAACAACGCTTAGCTGCTGTGATGTTTGATGAATACATATTTAGGACAGAAATATGCCAGGTGACAGCATTGTAGTTTGTGTATGTGTTTTTGTTTTGATTTTCTCTTTCTCATTTGAAGGACCAATTCACCTATTCAGGCTCATCTTAATATGATTGTCCCTCACTAATGTGTGTAATATTTCCGTCTACTACTCGCTGTCTGTCTAACACGTGGGCTGTGGATGGTCTGTGAATTTGCCTCCTACCTTTCTCTTCCTTGAATCCAAATTAATACAAGCGTTTACTTTGAAATCTATAGGCAGGTTAGGTAGGGCCTACTGTATAGGCACGTTTTGGAACTATTCAAAGTTCACCTCTGAGACACAGAGGGTGTACTGTAGACAGACATTTTAATGAGCATTCGTGAGGACCCAAATGGAGAGGATTTAACAAGCCAAATGCAGCTTCAATATTATAGCGTGGAATGGATGGAGGGAAGTGATTTGTGACAGAAGGGTACCAGCCAGTGTGGAAGGGAAGATGTATTGTATAACATGGGAGCTTGTAGATCTTTGAATATCTTTGAAAATCTTGCAAATCTTGCAAATCTTTGAATATTCTTTCAGAGCGAATGTTTTTAACTCAAATCTTGAGTTCCAGGTCGCTGGAACAACATATTTTCAGATGGGGGTCCGGCGGCCAATTACATATATTTTTGGGGGTCCTTGACATTAAAATGTTTGAGAAATAGAAACATTTTTAGAAACAACAGTTTTTCTGAAAATTGTCAGGATTTAGAAGACAATTTGTAGAATCGTCCTCGGGTCCAAATGGGTTAAGAAATCTACCGTCTGGTACAATACACAAGCGATACCAAACACACAACCGCCATATTGTTTTTCTCCAGACCACAGCCTGCAGGTTGAGTCAACGTTTCCGTGCGGTCACGCATCAGGTGACTCAGCATTCAGTCTGACAGCATTTCGGGCTCCACTAGTGGAGGTCAAAGGTCAGCCTATAAACTTGTGTAAATGATTACAGGGAAGGCAAGAGAAACACCCAACCAACTGACTCATACGCGCACGCACGCACACACACACACACACACACACACTAACCATGCGCGTGCGCACACCTATTTGTTCTATGCCAGGAATGCAGAACAGAAGAATGGTGACCGGGAGCAAATCCGCTCAGATAGAGGATAGAGAGCCTATAGTATACATCAAAGCAGTGGTTAGTGTAATTGCTTAATTAGTCGCCCTGTTTTTGGAACCAGGGACAGTGTATGTGTTTGTGCACGTGTATATGTACACGAGTGCGCCGGCACACACACACACACACACACACACACACCATATGAACATGTGCACAAACATGCTGTAACAAAACGTAACCAAATTAACCCGTAATTTGTTACACTCTCAGACATGGGTCTTCAGAGTTACTACAGGGTGTGCCTATTCTTTGATAGGAACTTTTTTTGTTGTTTTTTTTTCTTTACATAAACCAACTTTTCTTTTCTTTTTTTAATACGTTTATTTAACAGGGACAATACAAAACTCAATGTATCAAGTTGTCAAAACATGAAACCGTTGCATTTGTATACATAGGGTTTGTAGCCATGAGGCTAATTTGCAACCCCAGTCCCTGGTTAGGCCTTTCTATACAAATATGATCTATACCTATACTAAAAACAATAATTTACATGAAACAGCGGATTTGTCGCGGGACCTGTGGTGACGAGGCGGACACGGTTATGATGACGTAACCGGAAATCAACCAACCGGAAGCGATGGCTTCTGGGAAACTTGAGTCCAATGCAAAGTACTTGCTCCTGTGTCAGTTCTTTGGTCTGAAACTTGTGCCTGAGAATGAAATTAAATTACATTTTTACAGTGCAGTCTGTGCCGCACTGCGCGACACGGTCACACTTCGTCTCCCAATGCCTGACTATATTCCTCCTCGGTCTCCCTGGGTGGGTGGAGAGAGAGCAGCATACCTCCTACTATATGTGTGCGTGTACTCTCTGGAGAGAGTGGTGTGTGGCTATGTGTGAATGCAGCACCCCCCCCCCCCCCCCCCCCCCACCCCCCCCTCTCCTCCTCTCTCCTCTCCTCTGGTCATTAGACGTGTGTCAGTGAACATGGAGCTGATCAAAGTGTGTGGCGGGCCGGCGGGCCACAGACCTGTCTCTAATTGGCTGGGGAGGAAAGTTGTAATGAAAGGATATTAGCCCCGACCAGGAAACCTCGGCGCAGCCAGGCACTCACCAACAGAAATTGCTTTTTGGTTAATGGGACAGTTTCAACCCCTCCCTCTCTCTCTCTCTCTCTCTCTCTCTCTCTCTCGTTTGTCTTTCCATTTCTCTCCGTGTCTCTCTCTCTCTCTCTCTCCCTCCCTCTCTCTCTCTCTCTCCCTCGCTCACTCACCCTCACTCTCTCTCTCTCTCTTTCCCACTCTCGTTTTTTTTCGTGGACATTCACAAATGCGTCCCCCCGTTTCAGTCAATATATTTATTTGCAAGCTTTCGGGTCTATACTGAGCATCTTCAGGCATGCCTGGAGAAGGTCAGTTTGACTGTAAATAAATATATTGATTGTGCACAGATTTGAGTGTGCAGAGCTTCCCTTTATTTTTTTCCCTTTATTATCCTTTTGTGACCTCACTTAAGTTTTTTCAGCAGATGAGCTGTGTTTTTTTATTATTATATATTTTTTTCACTTGTTGGCGTCAAAATATGATTCATCAACGTGGTGGTTAGAGGCTGTGTGCTGTTGGGTTTAGCTTGTCCGAAGAGACGAGCTGGGAGCGTTGGATGAATGGGTGCGACCCAGCACACTTATTCAGTTTTTTGATTTTTTTATAAGCCTCATGCATGAAAGGAGGAAGCAGGAGGACAGTAGATGACGGGTTGTAGAGTGCAGCCGCTCACCTACCTTATACCCAGCAGCTTCCCTTTGTGTCGCTCCTACTGGCGGAGACAAAGAGACCCTGCAGGAGCAAAAGACGGAGAGGGAGTGAAAGAAAAGCGAAACACTCTTTCTTCCTCTCTCTCTCTCTCTCTCTCTCTCTTCTGTCTGGGCCCGGCTGCTTTTGTCCTGCACTCCAGAGTTATATATCATGCACGCGATGCATGAAGTTCACCTTGTCACAGAAAAGAGAACACAACCCCGCCGGGCAGACGGTCACCGCGTGTGTGTGTGAGTGAGTTTCAGTGTGGTGCGTGCGTGCGTGCACGCGTCCAAGTGTGTGAAATATATACATTTTCTTTTTGTGTGTGCCAAGTGTGCACTTCTTGCGTGCAAATGAGCATAGTGTGTCTACACAGTACACACACACTCACTGTGTTTCATATCAATGTACAGTGTGTGCGGCAGAGACTGGCAGGGTTATTATTATCATTATGGAATGCATAATGGCGCTCAGGTGTGAGCCGGAGCTGTCATCATCGTCCTAGACCCTCATAGCCATGCTCGCCAATGACCCCTCTTGATTCCAACGTCTTTATTTTACACTTTCCATTTATCTTGCCCTGTTTTTTTTTTTCCTTTCGTTCCTGCTGCTCTCTGTGTGAGCGCCGTTAGTTACAGTACGCGCACACTGCTAATCTGTGTTGATAGAACGCTCCACAGAGATCTGCACGGTGACTGATGGAGCACCCTGCTACACACTCTCGCCCGGGGTTCAACCTACACACACGCACGCACACACACACACACACACACACACACACACACACACACACACACACGCCTTCACTCTCTCATCTTCATTCAAAAGTGGCCAGGCATTTTCTGTTATTTTGTCTGGCTAATCTTTGATTGATGCTGATGTAGAGAGATGAAAGGGACCGTCGTCTCCTTTCAAGTTTTTATTATTACATTTTTAATCAGCATATATTTTTTTTAAATCATGGGAGACGAGAATATGGTGTGAATATTGACTTTGTTTCTCACTCTCTTCTTCTTCTGTCGCCTCCTCTCTTGTTCTCTTTGTTAACAGGCTTTTCATGGCGTCTTTGCAGCAGAGACCATTGGAGTCGTTTGAAGGTTCCTGTGGCAGCACTCAACTTGACTGAGGTATGTGTAGACCCACAGTATACTACATTAACTTGTGGGTACACACACACACACACACACACACGCACACGCACACACGCGCAGGTCTTGCACAAACACCCGACAACAACAACAACAATTCTAGCGATTTCCCCCCTCAGAAATCTACCCATGAAGACTCGCCTTTCAGATGGAAATACAGTATGTTTGTGTGTATATCGTCCTGCTGCGCGGAAAAAGGGAGGGGCCCCCGGGAGAGGTGGGGCGGGGGGGGGGATCCGTCCAACCAGTGATTACCTTCTTAAATACATATAGATGTGGCCTCTTTGAATGGCGGGGGGTATTGAGCAGGAGATTGGGTTAAATTAGATGCTAATCATTTCCGTTGTGCTGTCCGTGAACTGATAAGGCCTTCAGGACCCCCCTGCCACACCGCACGGGGGACTCCTCTCTCTCTCTCTCTCTCTCTCTCTCTCTCTCTTCCGGCCTCCCCACCACCAAGCCCCCCTTTCGTCTTTTTTCATGGAAATGCAAGCAGTACACCCCCCCCCCCACGGCCCCTCATTCACTCTCTCTGTCCCCTTAGAGAGAGTGACGCCGATCGTTGGCCCGCTGCATTTAATAACAAAGAGGACGAGGGGAAGAGATAAGTTGTGCAGCTCTCAGAGTGAAAGCGGCCCCGGAAACACATTTCGGTTTTTTTCCCTGTTTTTTTCAGCGTGGGTTGAAATAGTCCAAGTTTAATCCAAATGGGGAAGCGATGGGAACGTTTGTGTGTGTGTGTGTGTGTGTGTGTGTGTGTGTGTGTGTGTGGGTGGGGTGCGGAGAATCGTAACCAACCACACCCTTTTGGTGTTTTAAACATTGTTATAATTTAGCTATTGAAAAATAGCAGATCTACAAGCTCGTAGCGCGCCACGTGCTACGAGCTTGTATGTCTGCTATTTTTTTTTTTTATCGTTAAAATTTGGCGCAAATCATTGAATATATATATTTCAGAGGGAACATTTTTAACTAAAATATTTGCTTCTGGGGGGTCCCTGGAACTACATATTTTGAGATGGGGGTCCATGGCCCAATAGAGATAATTCTGGGGGTCCTTGACATGAAAAAGGTTAAGCACCGCTGACATAGAAACATGTTTTGATTTAGAAGCCTTTCTTTATCGACCTCAGTCCAAAATGGGTTAAAGGTGTGGTGGGTTGGGGGGACGGGGTATAAGAAATAAAGGCAGTGAAAAGTGTCACATGAAAAATCCTTCAACTTCTTAAAGACTCTGGGACAGAGATGATTGTGGCCAAGGATCCTGTTCGCTCATTCAAAGCACAATCGAGAGTTGTGGGGGTTTTTTTGCCCAAGAGATGACACGTTTATGTATGTGGGGCCAAATAAGCATAATCTGACCACATTGTGTGTATACCGTTCACCCAATATAAAGTCATTATATTGCCCTCTCCCGATGTGTGTGGGGTCTGCTGGGAGTCCCAGTGCAGCTGATAGGGATGTGGGATCAGAAGACGTCATTACACCATGCAGATGAAGTGAAAGTATGTTCATTCTACCGCACAATGCTTCTTCAGTGGCTAATATTCTTGCGTGTTTGTGGGGAAAGGGAAATACCACAATGCACACTATATATCACTGCATTATATATATATTTTTTTCTTTTGCAAGACGGGGCACTATTTTCACTCCTCGATATTAATGTTTACAACATCTCTCTCGATTATGACAACAAGATGTTCTTTTTTTTGTGGGTGTATGTGTCGCCACCAGGGGGAGAGCACGGTCGGTTGATGCGCATTTTACTATTCCCTCCCTGCACAGAGATTAATTAATTTCAAGTAACCAAACTTTTTTGTGAACAAGATACACTTGTCTTCTCCCATCACCCCGAGTGTTTTAAAATTTTGGTGAAACGAGTCGGACGCAATCGGCAAGCAAAGTGATCTTGCTTTTGGCAGGACGAAAGGTTTTGGCAGGGCGAAAAAGAAAAAAAAAGTAAGAGCGAGTTCACTTTGCTTGCCGATTGCGTCCGACTCGTTTCAACAAAATTAAAAAACACTCTGTAATGGGAGAGGACAAGTGTATCTTGTTCACAAAAGTTTGGTTACTTGAAATGAATTAATCTCTGTGCAGGCCCAGGGAGGGAATTAGTAAAATGCGCGTCAACCGACCTGGCTCTCCCCCAGTCTCCGCTACTTAAAGCGTGCAAAAACACAAAAGGGTCTGTAGCTCGGTCAATCTTTGGCGGAAATTGATTTTTTTTTGTCTGCAAGGCTTTCGGGCGCTGTGGAATCAAATGACGTCGCTGGAAATACGCGACGAAAAGGTGTTGCATGGTATCCAGTCCGAGGTGAAACCGTCCTACCGCACCAACTGACCCGGCTCTCCCCTACTAAAAATCACTTTTCTTCTTTGCCGTTGATGAATATGTCGATGCCCTATATATCGGTTTGGAAAATATATTCATCCGAAGTTAACCCGTGGAGGCTGTTTTGCTGCTACAACAGATGCTTATGTGGGCTGGGGGGGGGGGGGGGGGCGGAGGGTGAAAGTTGAAAGTTGACTACTGGTCTTTTAACCCATTTTGACCGAGACCGATTCTACATCTTCTAAATTCTGACAGTCTTCCGAAAGACCTCGTGTTTCTACGTCAGTGGTTCTGAAACATTGTCACGTCAAGGATCCCGAAAAAAAAAAAAAGATAGCAGACCTACAAGCTTGTAGATCTGCTATTTTTTAATAGCTAAAAGCATAACATAATGCTTTTAAAACACCAAAAAGGGGTTAAGGTGACTGCAGCAGCCGTTGCAACACTGTGTGTGTGCAAAACAGTCAAGACGAGGGGGGGGGGGGGGGGGGGCGAAGGCAGGTGCACAGGGTTAAAGTCAACGAACCTCGCACCCCCACACTTCTTAATAACTACTGTGAAAGATTCTCTCTCTCTCTCCGTGTGTGTGTGTGTGTGTGTGTGTGTGTGTGTGTGTGTGTGCGTGCGTGCGCACGCCACCATCACCTCATTCTCTGTGACTTCATGCACAGCGGTTTGACTGTTTCAGGTCAGAGGGGAAAAAGAAAAGAGATAAAGAATGATGTATACATATTTCCCCCCCCTCCCCTACTTGGTGTGATCACACCTTGGTCCCCCCCCCCCCCCCCACCACCACCACCTCCCTGCATGGCCCTCAGACAGGCAGAGTGACATGGCTCCAGTAGTGTAAAGCCTTTATTTACGTTAGTGCTAATACTACAGGTGGTCAAAACAACATGGCCGTCTCTCCCACGATTATCCCCCCATGCGAGACGTAGATGTGTTATGACAACCTGACCCCCCCCCCCCCCATCCATCTAGTGACTGATAGTGGGGAGCCACAGCGTCATCTGTATAAACCTACATCGTTGGTAATCTGAGCTTTTGTCCAACGTTCTTTAAAACGGTCCGTTGGAACAACATATCCACGCAGGATTGTATACTGTATACCTTAACAGGAATAGAAAAATGTGAAGTGAGGGGCGCTAATATATTAAAGTCTAAACTCATCTTCTGTATAGTGATTTAATAACCAATGACCCCCTATATTACTCTATTAATGCCTCTGTCAATATTTATTAATTTATGATTTTCCAATGTATATATACTAACCGTGGATTTACCTTAGTTATACGTTACAAACAACAGCCAATAAGAGACCACTGTCACCACCACTCGATCGCATTGCACCCAATCACAGTACCTTTTACTAACCCAAGATATCACCAACAGCCAATAAGGGCACATTATAGTATTATTTTCCCGACTCAGACTTAATACAATCGGGTATGTTTTACGTGTAACTCATGTTGACACCCGTGTGAAGTGAGGGGCGCTAGCACATGAAAGTCCATCTCAAGTCGATTAGGTGATGTAATGGAGATGTAAAACAAACGGTGCAAACGCAAACATGAAACGCCATTTAACAATAAAGAGACGATAATGACGAGAATGACCACACTGTGACGTGACTTTTCCCTTCGTTGTCGATGGCGTTCACGAAACAAACATTGAGCTAAAAGACAAACATTAAACCTGCGTGTATATATAGGAGGGACTGGCGCCCCTCAAAAAAAAAATTAGTATAACTTATTCCTCTCCACATGGTTTCATGTTTTGTTGAAAAGCGGCTAATGGCCGTGTAATGACGTCGGCCCCGAGTCTGTGAGGGAAGCTATACTTTTGTCATGTGTCAATAATGGGGGGGGGGGGGGGGGGGGGAGGAGAACAATTGAGTGATTTAACCCATTTTGGGCGAGAACCCATTTTGGTGTTTAATATTATGTTATGCTTTAGCTATTGAAAAATAGCAGTAGCGCGCCACTCGGTGGCGCGCTATGAGCTTGTAGGTCTGCTATTTTTGAAAAATCGTGACAATGTGCCTCAAATTTGGAATATATTTTTTCAGAACGAACGTTTTTAAGTCAAATCTTTGCTTTTCAGATGGGGGTCGGAGGCCAATTACAGATCATTTTTGGGGTCCTTGACATGAAATATTGAGTGATATACAGTAGGCCTATAGAAACATAGGTATTTCAGAAAACTGTCAGGATTTAGGAGACATTTTTTTTCCAGGCCTAAATGGGTTAAAAGAGGGAAAAGGGGCCTAATAAAAGCAAGACACTTCTGAAGCTCGTGTGACAAGATACCGACATTTCAATTTGAGTTTGTGGAGGCGTGTGTGCTGGGGAGGCGGCGCTGGGCGCCTTTGATACCCCACTGTACGGAGGAGCCCCGTGCCGCGTAATTTGTTCTCCCAGTCCTATCTCAACGCCCTCCCAGTTTCCGTTTAGCATTAGTAATCAAATTACACCCACTACGTTTTTTTGAAAGTTTTTTTTCTTGTTTTATTGAAATGTTTGTCCCTTAATAAAAAAATCTATTTTTGTGTGTTCCTTTCTGACTTGTTCTTGACTTATGTCACACTCTATACTCATTTCTCTCTTCCCGCGTAGCCTCCACATCTCTCGTTCTCTCCACTATAGTTAACTATAGGCAGCATGCGGAAGCCGCTTTTGGGAAAGTGGCGAACTTGTCATTTGGAAAACGGACGCATCAGGTTAATGATTTAATTTTTTCAATTAAGATAAAGGAATACTCTCCCCTCCTGACCTGCGGGGCACCCACTGAACATCAAAGCACCGCTGCTCTTAATCGTTTCTCTACTCGAGAATAACATTTCAAAAGGCGCTCGGCTTACGCGTGTACACACACACACACACGTCTACGCACTGCTACAGTATAGCCTATATATATACCGTACATAAATGGATGCATGGCCTGTCTATCGCACGGTGGCCGGGCCTGACCATTTGAAGCTTAATTGCCCATCCCACATCAGCATTTAAGCATCATAATACAGTATGACCGTGGCCTCTCTGCTCCCTCAAAGTGACTCCTGCACGCGGCGCGCGAGAAGAGCGTTCAGACATTATTAAAAACAATTTACCGCCGTGCATGCCCTATAATACGCTCGTCTTTTATCCGACTATCTCCTGCCCCGTGCAGCGTGCCTCATTTTTGTCTCCGTCAGTTCAAAGTTAGGGGCGACCCTGCGTATGAAATTAGCTTTTTCTTTCTCCCCCACCCGTTTCCCCCCCCCGCCGCCGCATCAAAGTCATTAGCGAAAACCATTTGAATATGCTAATTCCTGCTAGATTAAAAGCTGCTGATGACTGTGGATGCAGTGTGGAAGGGGGGGCGGGGGGGGGGGGGGGGTGGAGCAGGATGCACACTCAGCATTATTGCACTCGGCTGTGTTTTAGGGCCTCGTCTTTATTCTGACACCATTGTTCTTCCGTGATGTGCCGCCATGCCTCGGCTCACGTTCACTCAGAGATTGTAAACGAACGAGCATAACAAATTAATTTAATTTTGGGGGAGACTTTGGGGAGAAAAAAAATAAAAATACTACTAGGATAATGACAAAAATGCTATAACATTTTCCCCTCAAAACCTGATCCTGATAATGGTGGCGATGAAAAATTATTATAATCTCAGTTTCAGTGATCATAGAAAAACATATAGTCATGCTGCAATGTGAAACTACGGTAAAGTGTCAAAATGAGAGGCAAAGTGCAGTTGTATTGTATGTTTTGTGATGTTAACCCATTTTGAGCGGAAACCCCTTTTGGTGTTACATACATTATGTTATAATTTAGCTATTGAAAAATAGCAGATCTACAAACTCACAAACTCATAACTTGTAGGTCTGCTATTTTTGAAAAATCGATAAAATGTGCCTCAAATCTTTCAGAAAATTGTCATGATTTAGAAAACTTTTTTTTTCAATTTCGAAATGGGTTAAAAGATGGTGCGTGCAGTGTAGTGTAGTGCGTCTTGGAAGACGGCCCTCTCTCTCTCTCTCTCTCTGTCTCTGTGTAGCTTAGCATTGCCCCCTACTGAAACCTGACTGGACTTCTCCACTGCTTCTCCTCCTAAGCCACTCTGCATCTCTCTACCGCTGCGTAGTGGCGTAGTGGACCTATGGCTTCTCTCCTCGCTTCATTTTCATTTACTTTGAACGGTCTTTATTATTTATTCATTATTTTTTACACCACGTTAACCCTGCAGGCGTCCCTAATTTGGGCATTTCTAAAATGTTCAAGAAGGAAAGAAAAAAATAAAGTAGAAAATCTGATCCACAAGCTCCCAACGCATCACGGTTGGGATGCGGCGTGTCCTTGTAGATCTGCTGTTTTTGTCGCACAACATTGTCATATATACGACGTCAGGGGTAATAAGTAGTGCTGTTTGTTTGTTTTCCTCTGACATAACTGTGCTTTGGCCTCAGACCTGTCTCTCCTCTTTTTGACCCTGACACTTCTCTTTCGCTGCTGCTTATGTGTCGTTTGACCTTTTTCTTAACTCTGTCCTCCTCACAGTGTTTCGGTGCAGTGATTGATTCCTTTTTAATTCCCGCGTACGTATGACTCGATGTTTGGATGCAGCGTATTGGAACAAAAAAACTACGAGCCAGATTGATTTATCCGCGCTTAATCCAAGAATACGCCGGAGTGTGTTTCTTTCAAAGTTCACGGGGTTGAATGGAAATGGAAAAGACACGTGCACGCACACACACACATGCACCTCACAGACATGGTGTACGTCATTGGCTTCCTACGATGCAGTGCCTCATCAAGGAGAGGCAGGTGTTGACGTTCTATGAATAATTTTAGCACAGTTTCGCATATATAGGGCCATGTCCTACTGTAGGAACCCCTCTCTCTTTATATATAGGGCCATGTCCTACTGTAGGAACCCCTCTCTCTTTATATATAGGGCCATGTCCTATAGGAACCTCTCTCTCTTTATATATAGGGCCATGTCCTATAGGAACCTCTCTCTCTTTATATATAGGGCCATGTCCTACTGTAGGAACCCCTCTCTCTTTATATATAGGGCCATGTCCTACTGTAGGAACCCCTCTCTCTTTATATATAGGGCCATGTCCTATAGGAACCTCTCTCTCTTTATATATAGGGCCATGTCCTATAGGAACCTCTCTCTCTTTATATATAGGGCCATGTCCTATAGGAACCTCTCTCTCTTTATATATAGGGCCATGTCCTACTGTAGGAACCTCTCTCTCTTTATATATAGGGCCATGTCCTATAGGAACCTCTCCCTCTCTTTATATATAGGGCCATGTCCTACTGTAGGAACCTCTCTCTCTCTTTATATATAGGGCCATGTCCTATAGGAACCTCTCTCTCTTTATATATAGGGCCATGTCCTACTGTAGGAACCCCTCTCTCTTTATATATAGGGCCATGTCCTACTGTAGGAACCCCTCTCTCTTTATATATAGGGCCATGTCCTACTGTAGGAACCCCTCTCTCTTTATATATAGGGCCATGTCCTATAGGAACCTCTCTCTTTATATATAGGGCCATGTCCTATAGGAACCTCTCTCTTTATATATAGGGCCATGTCCTACTGTAGGAACCTCTCTCTCTTTATATATAGGGCCATGTCCTACTGTAGGAACCTCTCTCTCTTTATATATAGGGCCATGTCCTACTGTAGGAACCCCTCTCTTTATATATAGGGCCATGTCCTATAGGAACCCCTCTCTCTTTATATATAGGGCCATGTCCTACTGTAGGAACCCCTCTCTCTTTATATATAGGGCCATGTCCTACTGTAGGAACCTCTCTCTCTTTATATATAGGGCCATGTCCTACTGTAGGAACCTCTCTCTCTTTATATATAGGGCCATATCCTATAGGAACCTCTCTCTCTTTATATATAGGGCCATGTCCTACTGTAGGAACCCCTCTCTCTTTATATATAGGGCCATGTCCTACTGTAGGAACCCCTCTCTCTCTTTATATATAGGGCCATGTCCTATAGGAACCTCTCTCTCTTTATATATAGGGCCATGTCCTACTGTAGGAACCCCTCTCTCTTTATATATAGGGCCATGTCCTACTGTAGGAACCCCTCTCTCTCTCTATATATAGGGCCATGTCCTATAGGAACCTCTCTCTCTCTTTATATATAGGGCCATGTCCTACTGTAGGAACCCCTCTCTCTTTATATATAGGGCCATGTCCTACTGTAGGAACCCCTCTCTCTTTATATATAGGGCCATGTCCTACTGTAGGAACCCCTCTCTCTTTATATATAGGGCCATGTCCTACTGTAGGAACCTCTCTCTCTTTATATATAGGGCCATATCCTATAGGAACCGCTCTCTCTTTATATATAGGGCCATGTCCTACTGTAGGAACCCCTCTCTCTTTATATATAGGGCCATGTCCTACTGTAGGAACCCCTCTCTCTCTTTATATATAGGGCCATGTCCTATAGGAACCTCTCTCTCTCTTTATATATAGGGCCATGTCCTATAGGAACCTCTCTCTCTCTTTATATATAGGGCCATGTCCTACTGTAGGAACCTCTCTCTCTCTTTATATATAGGGCCATGTCCTATAGGAACCTCTCTCTCTTTATATATAGGGCCATGTCCTATAGGAACCTCTCTCTCTTTATATATAGGGCCATGTCCTATAGGAACCTCTCTCTCTTTATATATAGGGCCATGTCCTACTGTAGGAACCCCTCTCTCTCTCTTTATATATAGGGCCATGTCCTACTGTAGGAACCTCTCTCTCTTTATATATAGGGCCATGTCCTATAGGAACCTCTCTCTCTTTATATATAGGGCCATGTCTTACTGTAGGAACCCCTCTCTCTCTTTATATATAGGGCCATGTCCTATAGGAACCTCTCTCTCTTTATATATAGGGCCATGTCCTATAGGAACCTCTCTCTCTTTATATATAGGGCCATGTCCTACTGTAGGAACCTCTCTCTCTTTATATATAGGGCCATGTCCTATAGGAACCTCTCTCTCTTTATATATAGGGCCATGTCTTACTGTAGGAACCCCTCTCTCTCTTTATATATAGGGCCATGTCCTATAGGAACCTCTCTCTCTTTATATATAGGGCCATGTCCTACTGTAGGAACCTCTCTCTCTTTATATATAGGGCCATGTCCTACTGTAGGAACCTCTCTCTCTTTATATATAGGGCCATGTCCTATAGGAACCTCTCTCTCTTTATATATAGGGCCATGTCCTACTGTAGGAACCTCTCTCTCTTTATATATAGGGCCATGTCCTACTGTAGGAACCCCTCTCTCTTTATATATAGGGCCATGTCCTACTGTAGGAACCTCTCTCTCTCTTTATATATAGGGCCATGTCCTACTGTAGGAACCCCTCTCTCTCTTTATATATAGGGCCATGTCCTATAGGAACCTCTCTCTCTTTATATATAGGACCATGTCCTAGGAACCTCTCTCTCTTTATATATAGGGCCATGTCCTACTGTAGGAACCTCTCTCTCTTTATATATAGGGCCATGTCCTAGGAACCCCTCTCTCTCTTTCTCACTCACTCCTGGGATACACACGTACAGTATAGTCATGGGTAACAGGACACCTCAAGCTCTGACAGCTACTGAAGGAGGAGAGGAGGTGGATGAAGGGAGAGTTGCTCTCTCCTCTCTCTCTCTCTCTCTCTCTCTCTCTGTCCTCCTCTCTCCCTCTCCTTCTCTCTCTCTCTCCCCCCAGAGGTCAGAGCATATAGCAACCGTCGCAGCATTTAATTGTATAGTATCACATACAAGATACGATTGCAAGCGCATAAATGTAAATGACCCAGTCACCCAATACATTTCATGGGTCCCCGACTCCCAATATTGATTATATATATATTCCAACCACACGTTGCACGCCTGCATCTCTTGGATCACGCTTTATGACATATGCCTGTGATTATATACATATATATACGTATACAGGGCCGGTACCAGTGTGTTTGCCGGTGTTGCTTGCCTCTCTCCCCCCCCGCCACGGGCATATGTAAGGGGAGTGTCTGGCCGTCCCCTGGGGCTTTGGGGAGGCTGCGGTGGCTGCTGCTGCTGCTGGTTAAATCCTCAAAGTGGTCCTGGCCGCTCCCTGCCAAAACGCCATCCCGCCTCGGTCCAGAAGTAATCCACAGCAAATTCCTTCAGCCTCAGTATATCACAGGCCTGCGCCGGGGAAGAGACGCGCAGTGCCAGGGGACTGCCGTGCACGAGCAGTGCGTGTGCATGCGCGTGCGTGCGTGCGTGTTTGTGTGTGTGTGTGTGTGTGTGTGTGTGCGCACCTTTGTGTTGTGTGTGCGTGCGGCTTGCGCATGCGCTGCACATGCACAGCTCTTTCTGTGTGTGCTCACGTACACTGTATACTGTAGTTGTGCCATTGTATACACTGTATACTGTAGTAGTGACATTAAACTGTATACTGTAGTAGTGACATTACACTGTATACTGTAGTAGTGACATTATACTGTATACTGTAGTAGTGACATTACACTGTATACTGTAGTAGTGACATTACACTGTATACTGTAGTTGTGACATTACACTGTATACTGTAGTAGTGACATTACACTGTATGCTGTAGTTGTGCCATTGTATACACTGTATACTGTAGTAGTGACATTATACTGTATACTGTAGTAGTGACATTACACTGTATACTGTAGTAGTGACATTACACTGTATACTGTATTAGTGACATTACACTGTATACTGTAGTAGTGACATTACACTGTATACTGTAGTAGTGACATTACACTGTATACTGTAGTAGTGACATTACACTGTATACTGTAGTAGTGACATTACACTGTATACTATAGTAGTGACATTACACTGTATACTGTAGTAGTGACATTACACTGTATACTGTAGTAGTGACATTACACTGTATACTGTAGTTGTGCCATTGTATACACTGTATACTGTAGTAGTGACATTATACTGTATACTGTAGTAGTGACATTACACTGTATGCTGTAGTAGTGACATTACACTGTATACTATAGTAGTGACATTACACTGTATACTGTAGTAGTGACATTACACTGTATACTGTAGTAGTGACATTACACTGTATACTGTAGTAGTGACATTACACTGTATACTATAGTAGTGACATTACACTGTATACTATAGTAGTGACATTACACTGTATACTGTAGTAGTGACATTACACTGTATACTGTAGTAGTGACATTACACTGTATACTGTAGTTGTGCCATTGTATACACTGTATACTGTAGTAGTGACATTATACTGTATACTGTAGTAGTGACATTACACTGTATACTGTAGTAGTGACATTATACTGTATACTGTAGTAGTGACATTACACTGTATACTGTAGTAGTGACATTACACTGTATACTGTAGTAGTGACATTATACTGTATACTATAGTAGTGACATTACACTGTATACTATAGTAGTGACATTACACTGTATACTGTAGTAGTGACATTACACTGTATACTGTAGTAGTGACATTACACTGTATACTGTAGTAGTGACATTACACTGTATACTGTAGTAGTGACATTATACTGTATACTGTAGTAGTGACATTACACTGTATACTGTAGTAGTGACATTACACTGTATACTGTAGTAGTGACATTACACTGTATACTGTAGTAGTGACATCACACTGTATACTGTAGTAGTGACATTACACTGTATACTGTAGTAGTGACATTACACTGTATACTGTAGTAGTGACATTACACTGTATACTGTAGTAGTGACATTACACTGTATGCTGTAGTAGTGACATTACACTGTATACTGTAGTAGTGACATTACACTGTATACTGTAGTAGTGACATTACACTGTATACTGTAGTAGTGACATTACACTGTATACTGTAGTAGTGACATTACACTGTATACTGTAGTAGTGACATTACACTGTATACTGTAGTAGTGACATTACACTGTATACTGTAGTAGTGACATTACACTGTATACTGTAGTAGTGACATTACACTGTATACTGTAGTAGTGACATTACACTGTATACTGTAGTAGTTGCGAACGCAGTGAGCCACTTACTATGACAGCAGGGGCTGAGTGTCTGTGTGTCACGCTGTGTGTGTGTGTCACGCTGTTACACCACCGGCCCGCCACCAGAGGGCGCAGCTGTGGCACGCACGCACGCACGCACACACACACACACACACACACACACACACAGGGCGCAGCTGTAGCACACACACACACAACCACACACACACGAGCTGCGTTCGCTTCACGCGTTTGCGCGTTTTACTTGTGAATAAATAGATCAATAAATAAATAAAACAGGTCACCTGAAAATAGTATTTTTTGGACAAACTCGATCGTGTCCGTTGTAATTGCGAACGCAGTGAGCCACTTACTATGACAGCAGGGGCTGAGTGTCTGTGTGTGTGTGTGTCACGCTGTGTGGTGTCACGCTGTTACACCACCGGCCCGCCACCAGAGGGCGCAGCTGTGGCACGCACGCACGCACGCGCACACACACACACACACACACACACACACACACAGGGCGCAGCTGTAGCACACACACACACACAACCACACACACACGAGCTGCGTTCGCTTCACGCGTTTGCGCGTCTTACTTGTGACATTACACTGTATACTGTAGTAGTGACATTACACTGTATACTGTAGTAGTGACATTACACTGTATACTGTAGTAGTGACATTACACTGTATACTGTAGTAGTGACATTACACTGTATACTGTAGTAGTGACATTACACTGTATACTGTAGTAGTGACATTACACTGTATACTGTAGTAGTGACATTACACTGTATACTGTAGTAGTGACATTGTACACTGTATAATGTAGTAGTGACATTACACTGTATACTCTAGTAGTGACATTGTACAATTAATAATTTTTCAACATGGAAATGATTATGAGGATAATGGCGACTTTTGTGACAACACAAATAATTGCGATCATCTCAAATGCAGTAATTGCGATTATAGGCGATTAAGTAATAATTATGACGGGCCAATTTAGTCTTGCGGCATGCACATGCACATGCAAGCGTGCATTGCAGGGACACATTAATATGCGTGCTTTTTGCTTTCATCCTGTTTCCCTTCGACCAATGTTGTGTGTGTGTGTGTGTGTGTGAGTCTGTTGCATTGTAAGGTGTGCTTCTGCGTGGCCGTGCGTGCACACGTCTGTGTGTGTGTGCGTCTTTGTGTGTGTGTGTGTGTGTGTGTGTGTGTGCGTGTGCCTGAGAGATGGCGACGCATGGCCGCGCTGCCAGAGCCCAGCCAGCTGACATTCAGAATGGCTTTTCTTCAGCGGGTCTTCCTGGCTGCTCTCCCAGCGAGCCCACGGTTTTGTTGGCGGTCGGCCCCGCGTGCAGGAGAGGAGGAGGAGGCACTTCATGCTGCTGGTTAAACATCCCCGCACACTCGTCCCCCCGGTGATGAAACATTTGTCTCTGTACGCCAGGGTTAATGGACAGCCTGAAAGGGGTGAGCGAGAGAGAGCGAGAGAGAGGGGTTTGGGGACCGTTTCTGCAGATCCATTCCTCTTTTCTTTTTTCCCTTTTCATTCTCCTGATCACCTGTAATAAAATTCCCCTTTTTTTCTTCTTTTCTTTTTTACCACCCTGGCTGGATCCTCATGCTATTCTGGAGGGCCGGTATATATGTTGCTCTCCTCTGTGCTGTGCCTTCCAACTCCAGGCTTGTTGTCATGCACGCACGCACGCAAACACAGATGCACACGCCATATGGTGTTTTATACTGGTTTTGGTGAATATAAATACGGCAACCTTCCCCGTGTTTCTTCACTAGTCCGATCCAGAAGAACACAGTTTGCCGGCCACTGCTACAGAGCTGACAATGAGGTTACATCTTCCCGGCCTTCTTCTCTGGAGTCCTGCCTCAAAGCAGACCAGAGGTAGAAAACTGTCGTCGCTATAGGGACACATGCATCAGTAAAGCAGGGACTGGGGACGACAATGAAGGCCCGGGAAGTGAAATCCATGATCTCGACCGATGATGATGACATTCTTACTGTGTTACGAAGTATGTAATTGGCCGCCGACCCCCATCTGAAAATATGTTGTTCCAGGGACCCCTCAGAAGCAAAGATACAGTATGAGTTAAAAAACGTTCACTCTGAAAGAACATTATATTCAAAGATTTGCGACACATTTTCAAGGTTTTTTCAAAAACAGCAGATCTACAAGCTCATAGTGGCACCGAGTGCCACTCTATGAGCTGGTAGATCTGTAGATCGGTGAACCAATAGGATCCACCGCCTGTTTTCGGACCGGCACGCACGCCTCTAGACCGGACATCATACAGGCTGACGGGCCAGGCTATAAGTTGAATATGACGTAATAGCTGTCTGTCTGTCTCTGCCTCTGTCTGTCTCTCTCTGTCTCCGTCTCTTTCTGTCTCTCTCTGTCTCTCTGTCTGTCTGTCTGTCTGTCTCTCTCTGTCTCTGTCTCTGTCTCTGTCTCTCTCTCTCTCTCTCTCTCTCTCTCTCTGTCTCTCTCTCTGTCTGTCTCTCTCTGGCTTGCTCTTGTGGACTTAAGCCGTTCAGTGAGGAATCTTTGAAGTTAAAAACAAGCAACCTGGACATTACTGAATCCTATATAGAGAGAGGTGTGGATTGTGGAAAGCTTTAAAGACACACAGAAACGGGGAACGTTCCAGCTTCTGTGCCTTTTTTTCCCCTTTTTGAATGTTCACAGGATCCTGCTGCCTTTCATGTCCAACGCTATCTGGAATTAATTGCTTTTTTCAAAGTCGCTGTGTGCTCGCTCGCACACACACACGCGTGCTTTTGTAAAAAGCAACCGTGGTAGTGTACAGTACATGTGTGTATGTTATTCTTGAGCATTCTTGTTTTGAACATTTGTGTGTTTACTCCAATGCCTCTTTTTATTCGGTGAACGTAATATGATGCAGTGGAGATGTTGTGCGTTTTACCATTACAACCAGATGGTTGTTTTTGAGGAATCTTTTACTATCATTTCCCTTGCCAAGTATTTGATGTAAAAAAAAAAAAAGCCTAATCTTGTCAACTCCTCCTTAACAATAAGTTATCAAGTAATACCAGCATTTAGTAAATAATTTGACCTCCACAGGCCCTTTATGGCGGTCTGATGGGGAGTATAGGGGACGGCCTCAGCAAGAAAACTTCAGAAACTCCCCAAGCCGTTGAGAAACGGTCTCAACCCAAACAGAGTCTGGTGAGAACCAGAAAAACCCAAGGCAGTCAGTCGGTCAGACGGTCCATTTTTGTCTTCTTCTTTTTTTTTCCCTTCTCCCCCTTGTATAAAATGTCAGCTAATGCAGAGTGGGGCTGGCGCCAGCAATGTGTATGGCTGTACGTTGGTACTGTCGGTAATGTGTTTATATAACATCCCTCGCATTCCACTCTAAGAGCCTCAGACTCTCCCAAGTTCATTCAAGCAGGATACATACACACGCGTGTGCGCTCGCACGCACACATGCGCGCGTGCACGCACGCGTACACACTCCGTCGCATACTCTCTTCAAAGTACACGCACGCGCGCACACACGCACTTAAAAGTATATACACTGCACACACACATGCAAACCCCCCTCACATGCACACTAGTGACAGAACACACGCACTATATGCTCCCCATTCTCAAATATCCTTGCTGACATTACAGAAGGGAGATCCCTACATAGTACACGCAAATGTCCCCGACACTCCAGCCTGGCTTCCAGCATTCAGAGAGAGAGAGAGAGAGAGAGAGAGAGGGGGGAAGAGGAAGAGAGAGAGAGAGAGAGAGGGGGGGGGGGGGAGAGGAAGAGGGAGAGAGGGGCCACAGAGCCAACAAGAGGCTCTAAGAGCTTGGAGTGTTGTTTCTCAAGACATCCATCATCAGCAGGCAGGTCTTCTCAAAGCACGGCGCTTAGGGCCTCCCTCTCCGATACCATTACTGCATTACTGCGTCGCTGCTGCTGCTGCTGCTGCCGCGGAGTCACTGAATGACACCGGGGGAGAAAGCAACAGCTGTATTTAACACTTTTAGCATGCAGGCCTATACATTATGTTGTTGGGTCCAATTAACCCATTTATATAGGCCTGACATTAAATAAATTTAATTAAAGTTTTCTGAAAAAACCTTTATGATTCTGTATCAGTGATGCTCAATAATTTAATAATAATAATAATAATTTAATAATTTCTGGGGTCCTTAATATGTTATACATATATGTTATAAATATGTAATATGCCTCCGCCCCCCCCCCCCATCTGAAAAATAATTGTGCCAGGGACCTCCCCCAGAAGCAAAGATTTGAGTTAAAATGTTCACACAGATTTGCGCCACATTTTCATGATTTTTCAAAAATAGCAGACCTACAAGTTAAGCTCATAGCGCGGCACCGAGTGCCGCGCTATGAGCTTGTAGATCTGCTATTTTCCAATAGCTAAACTATAACATATTGCTTAACACCAAAAGGAGTTCCCGCCCAAAAAAAGGTTTAAATGACCCACACTGAAACCCCACGCAGGATCCATGCATATTGTGGGGGATTAAGCCTTCGCGGGGAATCTGTACGAGCTTGTAGATCGGCTAATTGTTTGCGAAGATATTTAATGTGGAGCGAACGCCGGAAAACGGGAAAGTAACCAGTAAAGTATAGCAATCTGGGAAGTCTCCTGACGTCCTGACGTCACTCGTTCATCCCCTGAGTCACTGAAGTAATTTCTCTACAGATAATAACATTGGGCCATAGGAAACAATCAATACGAAAATATAGGCTAAATTGACACGTCGATCATGACAATCATCACCAGACTCCAAGATCGTGACATGCCAGATAATGACAAAAGAACAAGCTGACAGTGTAAGAATCAATACTATACTATATACTGTACTATACAGGGCTGGACTGAGACAAAAATTCGGCCCGGAACATTTTCGCAGAATTTGGCCCAGACCGGCCCGGCCACCACAACCAGTACTGAAAGGATAGAGACCGAACAGGAGCGCTAGCCCCGCACCCCTGCTATTCATTTCAATAGAAGTTGCTCAGTGGCGTTTTGAAGCACCCGGAAGACTTCCGGAAGTATAATTATAACTCAATGGCTCGACCGAGCAGAAGTTTAACCTAGCCTATAGCCTGGACCTCAAATTTGTGGCATCTTCAACGTCGGATTGCCTTACTGGGGGGCTCGTTTTTCTCTAACCGTCCTCGTTGTGATTGGCTTTTGGGCGAGGCTGCAGCTGGGTGCTATTGGTCCTCTCGGACAGGCATGTCTGTCCATTGGCTTTTGGCAGACGCGGTGGTGACACGAGGCACAGAGAATCCAGGGCCGCGATTGGCCGCCCATAAGCTCGACAAAGAAGTTACAGCAGGCGCCACCGTGCCCCCTTCAGTGATCTATTCTAACGAAAAAAAATAATATATATATATAAATGTCTTAACATTAATCAAATCAAATACGTAAATGGTACAGCCTATAATTGATTTTGTCACATTGCTGCATCGATGCAGAATAGTGCACGGCCAAATCGCAACTAGTAGAGACTGCACATGGGAGGCAGGGGGGGGGGGGGGGGGGGTTGTCAAAACCCTTACCTTGGGGAGAAAACGGAAAGAAGAAGAAAAAAAATAAATATATATAAAGGCGTTCAAAGTGCACGTGACGTGTGTAATTTATAATAAACCCCGGGCGGTGATGTCAGAGCTTATCGTGCAAACCAATGCCCAGGGCATCGTCCTTACAGTGCAGTTGTATTTATCACACACGGGATCTACTGTAGTTCCTCCTCTCTCTCGCTCTCCTCTCTCTCGCTCTCCTCTCCTCTCCTCTCCTATCTCCTCTCCGAGGTATAAACCAGCAGTGCACAGGCCTGTGTAAACAAAAGCCTCTGCTGGCGTACACAGGCTGCCAGGGAGGTGTGCAGCTATAGCCACGCTGCATGGATGGAGAGGGATGGTTCTTTGTGGCGACGCCAAAGGCCCCCCCCCCCCCAACACTCTTCTCTTTACCGCATTGCCAGATTCATCCTACGGTGTATATACCCGACAACACGCCACACTCTCCTCTCCTCTCCTCGCCGCACAGCCTCTGCATCATCATCGTCCTCCTCATCCTCCTCTCTCTCTGCTTCTGGGATCCAGGTTCTTTTTTTTTTGTTGCTCCGTCTGTCGTGAAGCGTCCCGTTTTCCCCACCGTCATGCACGTGTCCGTTCCAACACGCGGAGCATATACGGATGCCATCTTGTCTCCCTCCGAGGTGGAGCTCACGCGTCAGGGGGGCTGCGGCGGAGCGAGCAGATGTCAACGCAAATCACAGAAGACAAACACTTCACACCACAGTCTACAGGGATAATCCCCCGACCGCAACCCCCCCCCCCCCCCACAAAAAACACAACTTTAACTGAAAAATGTTTATTTTGCATGGTACATAAATACTTTTCAATAATGTGGCATAGACGCCCCCCATACACACACCCTCCTAAAGCCTCATTGAGCTGATATATTAAATAGAGTGGTTGACAATGGGGGGGGGGTATCAAAGAGTTTATGATGAGGGAGGGGGGGGGATGCCCCCCCCCCCCAAGGCATTGTGCGACTTGACACCCTAATCCGCCACAGCAGCCGTGCAGGTGTTGTGCAGCATTCAGACCCTTTGAGGCGCTTTCGACGCGCGCCGTGGCACCTCCACATTCACCCCTGATGTCTCTACACAAGTGAGTCAGTGGATCAGTGTTTTCAGCCCCGCTCTCCTCCGTCAGCTGTCACACAAGCCTGCTGTCGAGAAAAGCACGTTTTACAGCACGAAGATCCCCAACGCGACACACACACACCTTTAGAGGCCGTCTTTGTGAGCATTGTGCCGCATATGGCGTCCCCTCTTCTCCTCACAGCCGTAATAATGACGGCTGATTAAAATCCCGTTCGATTAGACGTCTCGAATGCTATTGGTGTCACTCGGGGTGCACAGGTAAGCACCCCCCCCCCCCCCACACCATACACACAAACACGCACACGCGCTGCTGCGCACACACACGCTAAGGAAGTTAAGGAAGGCAAGGAAGGGCTGAGTATGCGTGATGTATTGGTGGAAGTAAAGTGTTTCTGATTTGGGGTTTTATCGCGCAGCCGCGGTGTCAGAGATGACGGAGAGAGGGAGGCATGTGAGCACATATCTGTTTATTCTATTATTCATAATGTATCTCATTGTCACGCTGACATGTTAAGAATGCGTGTCAGCTGCCGGTTTGAGGTTTGTTTTTTTGGGGATCTGGGCATGAGCTTATACAGAATGGATGTGTTTACCTTCTCCCGCTGAATACCTGCGCCTCTGAGATGAAGCTTATTAAATTTGATGAGCAAAAAAAAAAGAAAGAAGGAAAGTGTCTTAACGCTTTATCTCGCCTTTGTGTCGTCCCATTGGTATCTCCCCGGAGCCAGGCACTCTCCTCAGGACTCCGGCAAGCGCAAGGGAAGATAAACAGGCCCGTGTTTTTTTCCTTTTTTCTCTTTACCCCTTTTCTCTTCCTCTTTATGATATGCAGTCGTACACCCACACCCTTTTGATAATTGTGTAGTCAGTCAAAAAAATCCTAAACGGGGGTGTTTGGGGGGAGGGTTGGGGACGACGACTCTGGAGTTTTGCGGTATCTCGCGCGCAAGTGACAACGACTAAAGCGTGTTCCGATGACGGGTTTTTTTGGGGTTTGTCAACCGTTTCTTCTTTTCCTTTCCGTTTGAGGGCCGGGTTGACGGGAGAGATGGAGGCTTGATCTGACAGACAGCGAGCTGTCTGAATGTGTTGAATCAAACAGACACGCCGAGGAGAGTGAGCAGACTACTGGAGCGGAAATATGGTAGCTTTTGGGGAGAGTGGTTCAACTCTATATGGTATAAAAAAGGTAACCGAATGGCTGCCTTCACAAAATGGATAAATGAACACTGTGGATTTGACTGTACAGAGGCTGTAGTTGGACATAGTTCTGTAAACTAGTGACACCGCCGGAGCTTTGTGTCGTCAGGCTTTGTCGCTCACGAACGCATGTGGAAAAGTAAAATAGAATGCACTGAATAGGAATAAAAGGTGAAGAAGAGGAGCTTCTTGGGCTCCGTGTCACTTTTGGTGCTACGCAAATCCTCTCTTGTAGCCCGAGTGATTATATTACACACTCTCACTCCTTACAACCTATTTAACCAAAGTGACCTTAAACCGTGCCAAGAAGAAACGTCTACAACCTAAATATACATATGACCTAATGGGAGAATCGATCCTAAAACAATAATTTGATTGGGAACCACTATATACCATAAGACTTTTATGTTCATTTGAGCCAGCAGTGCTTCTGCAAATCGTGAATGGCCACTCTTTTCTAGTACAACTCTGTACTGTGTTCGCTCTTTTCTCCGCCTCTCTGGACATGTATTTAACAACCGATGCCAAAACATTTGAAATAAAATGTATTTTTATATCAAAAGTCCCTGAAAGTCCAACCCAATCACTTCCCTTCAAACAAAAACATAATGGGTGATTACACCAACTGGTCCACCTGTGAATTATCATAATTTCATTCACCTGTGTGATTCCGCATAGCTCAGTGTTACTCAACATGCAGCTGATTCTCTCATTATGAAGACACTACAGGCCGGGGATACTATACTCTGTTATGAATCTAATCCAAGGTGACGGCCGGACCGTGCTTTACAAATGTTCTCGTTGAGGGCTTTATATTAATATGTGACATATACCGAGGAAGCAGGGATTGTTTAATTACCTTTGGAGCATACGCCAAAGTATTTGCGCCTTTGATCCATGAAAATCCGCTTGAAAAAACTACAATGATTTGTTTTTTTTTGCTGACAAAAAAGGCCACTTCCGTGATCCGGGTCATAGACAAAGAGCTAAGATTTTCCCTACACACCCTTGTTCACTTTGCATTGGACTCAGTTTCACAGAAGCCCTTGGTTGGTTGATTTCCGGTTAAGTCATCATAACCTCGTCACCAGGTCCGCGACAAATCCGCTATTTATTTTAAATTATTACAAAACGGCTAATTAAACACATGAAACAAATAGCGGTTTAGCGTATTACGCAGGGGGAGAACCTGGATTAAATGGCGTGGTATATGCAGCTAAACTGTTTAATCTCGTAAACTTTTAACTTAACAGTACACTAATATAATATGTATTTGTGTCGAGAAATAACATAATGGTGTGCTTGGCCATTGCCTATGTCTCTCTATGTCACTGCCTAATGATACAAGGCAGTGCATAGAGGGGACGGGCTAGTGTGGGAACGTCACAGTAATGGTCCAAAAAAAAGCCACTGCAGCTGAACTTTTAAATTCAATCTACCATATTGCAAAAGTTGACACAGAGTGGACTAAAACCACTGAATTAAGATCCAAACTCATTGTTATTCAAAGCTTAGTAAATCCAAGGACATTCAGACAGAGAGAGAGAGAGAGAGAGAGATCTGTGCTGTGTCAGCAATGTGCTTAAACCAGCTCCAAAGATTAATCGCAGGAAAACACATACAAGTACACGTGCGTGTGCGCGCACACACACACACACACACACACACACACACACACAGTGAAGACACACGGGCACGTATGCAGACACACGCATATGCCCACAGTTGTATATCTCGCCTTCGCAGCAGTTCAAAGTGTGGTTGGTTTGAAACAGATTAAAAACTGTCTATGAAGTGATGCATTGCAATTGTCATAGCAAAGGGTGGGAGAGATCTTTTTTGCATGAAAATCCTCTCTTTTCTTCCCACCGCTATCAGCAGAGAGATGGAGAACTCGCTAATCCTGCTCCGGTCGCATTTGCATCGGTGGCAAATAAACAAAAGCACACCATTTTTCATCTCCAGCTCCCCATATTAAAAAAGGAGGTTGTGTGTGTGTGTGTGTGTGTGTAAGGGACACGATGTACCCGGTCAAACCCCTCGCTG